>NW_026712344.1:7104754-7346366 GCF_030504385.1 Musca domestica | reverse complement strand
ACACACAAAAGTAGTGGTCCATTCTACCCGCTATCCTAAACTCGAACTCTCATGCGAGATTCTTTTGGATTCAATTTGTTAACTTTATAACGGCTGTAAAATCAGGAACATTTTTAGTTGTTGGTCCATTTCAACCACCACCATATATTGCGGACATCTTTGAAAACAATAGGCCCTAGCCATCTTGAGCCTAACCCTACCCTTTTTTCATGGGGATAATTGCAATCTGTATATAATAAACCCACCTGTGTTGTAAATGAAAAAATATACAAAATGCCCTTTCAATTTTAGTCAAATTGAAAAATCGAATGCGATAAAAAATAGGAAAAAATAACAAAATGACACAAAATACCCCCAACACATAGTGTTGTAGGGTATAATTATAAACTTTTGTGGGGGTTGTACGGAAAAGGGTGAGCCAATTTCTATTATTTTACACCAGATCCCCTGTGTTGGAAGAAATATAGGGTGTGTGAAAATTTGGAAGAACCCGATGTTTATTTCGCGTTTCATGAAAGTTCTGTTATAAAAAGTTTGAAACCTTTCTGGGGAGGTACCAGAAGGTTAGACCGATATACCCACCTCAACAGCATATCTTGGAATTATGAAATATTGGGAGGTTTGAAATTGAAGGCAATTGGACTCTTACATCACATTTTTATAAGAGTTTTAATAATATTCAAAATGTTTACCTTGGTGGGAGATACTTCATAGAGTGGACCGATAGTGTTCATTTCCGCACTTTACTGATTAAAATATGGGATTTGCATAGTTTGAACCAAATCATATGATACTTTATTTTTCTTTGAAAACTTTGTCCTTTTGAGTTGGTCCAAAAGGAGCGAATCTGTGGTCACTTGGACCAATCTGTTTTAGGACATTTGGAGTCTTACCGTTATTTTGATGAGGCACGTTTTGGACGTATCAAATGATATAGAGATTCAATAGCCCTATTTCTTGGCTGAGGGTATTAAAATACAAAATATTAAAAAACAAGTAAAAAAGCAGTAAGTTCGGCCTGTTGAACTTTGAATACCCTCCACATTTAAAACGAATTAGAAACTTTTCAAAAAATAAAATCCATTAAAAATTTTTTTAAATCTTTAAAATAGCTAATATACGAAGGTGCCGATATATGGTGGGATATACGATATTGTGGACCTATAAAGACAAATCTATGTCTGCGTGTAAAGTACTCAGAAGGAACTCCTTGTGTGGATTTTCAGATAATTCCATTGGAAAAAGTGGCTAAAATCATCAAAATACCGAATATAGGGGAGTACCGTTATATGGGTGGATATACGATATTGTGGACCTATATAGACAATTCCGTTTCAGGGTTAAAGGGGTAAGAACCCGCGGTGTGTTTTTTAGACAATTCCATTGAAAATGTGGCTAACATCATCAAAATACCGAATATCGGGGTACCGTTATATGGGCTATACGATATCGTGGACCGATATAGTCCATCTTCGAACTTGGACCTGCCTGCAGACAAAGAGATATCTGTGCAAAATTTTAGCTACCTATCTAATTATTTAGACTGTAGCGTGATTACAAAAGACGGACAGACGGACGGACGGACAGGGCTACATCGTCTTAGAATTTTACTGATCAAGAATATATACTTTGTTGGGTCTAAATGATTATTTCGATGATTTACAAACGGAATGACGAACTTAATATACCCCCATACTTTTTTTGGTTCAGGTATAAAAACAAGTATGCTATAGTCGTGCAGGGCCGACCATGTGAAACTCTACAACCTACAATATGTTCGAAGTCCCCTTACATATACAAATCCATTTGGAAGATTTCGTTTTTTTAAATAATGTCAAATAGCCCCGCCCAGAGGATGCCCTTAGTTTTTTGACCCGGAGATTTTGCCAATATTTACGCACCTCCGTAGTGTTGTTAATTATTCAAAACAATTTCACACGAAAGTTGTGGTCCATTTTGCAGTAAATATAATCCAATGGTCATCCAAAATGCTAAACTTCTTCCTTGTGCTTAACTCTCTTCTGATGCGAAATTCCGTGTCGATTAGTTTTCAATTGTGACCTATAGAGCGACAACAAAATTAGAAAAAAATAAATTTTTTAGTCCATTCAATAGGCTTTAATTCTGACTCTAACCCTACCCCCATATAAAATTTTCGTGAGGATTGGGCGATAATTGCGATATGCAAAACGTTGTTGGGGGGCGTAAAATTTAGATAATTTACCATTCAAAATTGTAAGTCAAATTGAAAAATCGCATGCGATAAAAATATGACAAAAAATTGAAAAAAATCAACAAAAGATATTACTTTTTTATGGCATATTTTTTCCGCGATTTCTTAGATTTCATCGTTTTCTGGCCAAGATACCATTCCGAATTGATGGGAATTGTGACAATCCGCCAGCGGTTCTTGATTTATAAGCAGAACAAATAGGATCAATTTTTTACATGTATATTGCACCTATTTTGCTATAAATCCGATTTCTTGCCTATTAGCATCGCTGTAATGATCAGAAGTGATCTTCTAAAGTATTTGTGATTTGGCTTGGATTGAAAATATTCGCGGTTTAGTGGAAATTTTCCTATTTTCTTACATAAAGTTAGGATCTATTTTACCCGCTAATTATTGTCTGATGGTCGACAAATTGGTAGTTTCTTTTTCTGGCTTAAACTCAAACTCCATGTACTTTTTTGCGTCGATTGGTTCATAATTGTGGCCTATAGAGCAACTGCAAAATCAGAAAATTTTCTGTTTTTTGTCCATTTCACCTTAAATATCGTACGATCACGAAGGGCCTATCGAAGACGTGGACCTGCATATGCTATTATTGCCATAGGACATTACGTATTGTGGTACCGCAATAGGAACTTTAAATAGAATTTGATACAATTCCCGTGCTTATGTCGCTTAAATCATCAAAAAACCGAATATAGGAAGGTGTCTTTATATTGGGGATATAAGAGACAGGTCCAGGTTTGCGCAATTTTCTATCAAATAATAGAAATACCGAATATATGGAGGTACAGTTTTATGTGGGCTATACCAAAACTTAGACCTATATGGACAATTCTATTCTAGGACGTTTCTTATAAGCTGAAAATTGTGAGTAAGAAATCCAAAAAACCTTAAATCTGTCGGTACAATTATATAGGGCTATACCAAACGTGGACCTATGTAACTGATTTTCAATACCAAAGGTCTGGCAGACCTAACACATATCTGAGTAACACTTTATCAATCTAAATCATTTCGTTTGGAAGCTAGAGTAATTTCTACAGACGAGAGACATCGGTATCGGGCCAAAATTATGTAACACCTGGAAATATTGGTTTCCCACATAGGAAAGTATATGCAGATCTTCCTATCTCGCCGACCTGAGTCGATCTAGCTATGTATGTTCCGTCGGTCCGTCTGTCCATGTAAATTTGTAATCACTCGCAATTATGGTCCGATTTTCACGAACCAGAATAGAACCCTATTGCTTTTGGAGATGATAGGATAATATTTAGGGGTCGAAATGGACCAAAAACTGAAAAATTCCTGATTTTGCAGTTGCTCTACAGGTCGCAATTATAGACCATCGACATCGAATTTAGCATGGGGCTAGAGCTTAGGGCTGAGCAGAAGTCTCCAAATGTGGTAGTCATCAGGTAATATTTAGTGGGTGAAATAGACCATAACATTGTGTTAGATAAAAGTCAAATTTTCCATAAAACTGCGAATATTTTTTAATCCCTGCGAAATTAAAATAGACGAACAGGTCAATCTTAACCGTTACCTATATGTCGATGATAAATATATCGGATATATGTAGCGAAATATATACAATATATATATATATACAAAGGAAGGGGTTGTTAGCTAGAACGCTTATATCTCAAGAATCGCTGGACCGATGTTTACAAAATGCCCTCTTGGCATAAAAGAATAAAATCTAAAAAAATCAAATAAAAGATGCCAATAATGATGTCAATATAGATTTTGTAGTATTTTGTGACATTTTTTATTTTTTCATTTCACATTTTTTATCGCATGCGATTTTTTCAGTTTGACTTATAATATTGAAGTGTTTGTTTTTTAATATTATATACCGATGGCAATTATCGTCCGATCCTCACGAACATTTTCAGAAGGGCTAGACCTATTGACCTATGTCCGCAATATATTTGGCTGTTTAAATGGACCAAAAACAGAAAAAACTTTCTGATCACACAATTGAAGATAACCGACACGCTTAAGAAGAAAGGGAGAGAGAGAGAGTCAAGGACAGGGAAGAATTGTAGCATTTTAGATGACCACTGGATTATATTTAGCTATAAAATGGACCATAACAACTAACAGCACGACGGAGTGTGCAAATATTGGGCAAATGTCCTGTTCAAAATGCTAAGGGTAATATCTGGTCACTGCTGCTCCGTGACATAATTTCAAAAGCGAAATCTTCCAAAATGGATTTGGACATAAAGGGACTTCTAACATATTGTAGTGTTGTAGGGTATCACATGGTCGGCCCCGCACGACTATAGCCTTTGCTTACTTGCTTTTTTTTCACTTCCTTTATTGACCGCAACCTACTAAAAGACCCATTGAAGTCCAAAAGAACTTAATACTAAAATCCATTCAATACGCTTTAAGGTAAATCTGCCATAAATTTATTGTCTGTTCAATTGCTTGGCATTTTTCATTTATTGATAGGGACGCGTGAGAGCCAATTCACACTATCGCCAGTTATAAGTTCGTATGTGAGTGTGTGTGGCGGTATTAAAATCCTACGAAGAAAACACTTCCAGTCAATGCGTGGAAATCACTGATAAGTTAAACATTAACCAGCACATGATGGCACTTGGTGAACATTCATTTACACATTGATTTTCACTGAACTGTGTGTGCATATGGGCTAGCAGATAGTTATTAACCCTTTCAGTGTCAATGAAAATTTTTGTCGAGATAAAAATCTGAAATTCCGTACTAATTTACTAAAATGTGCTCAGAAATTCGAAAACGAAACTAATAGAATATAACTGCAATATTTAAATAGCGAACGTGTCTGTTATTAAAAATATCAAAACTAACGGTTCGTAAGAAAAACAAAAAAGGGCAAAGAAAGAGAGTACTTTTAAATGTCAAATATATTTGACAAAAACACTGAAAGGGTTAATGTTGGGGGCGATAAAATGGCCAAGTATGTGTAGAAAATTGCAAAAGTGATAGCTTTAAAAGTAGTACGTTTAAGAGATGGAGATTGTATAAACATTTCATTTTTTATACGAGGGGGAAAAGTGGTATGTTTGTGTGTTATGGAAACTCTGTTTGAATATTAACATTAAGGCCTTATGACTTACTAAACAAGTAAAATAGCAGTGAGTTCGGCTGGGCAGAACCTTGAATACCCTGCACCATTTGGGACGACTCCGGAAATTTTCAAAAAAATAAAATCCATTCAAAATTCTTTTAAAATCTTAAAAATACCGAATATCGGAACGTGCCGATATATAGGAGATATACGATATTGTGAACCTACATAGACAATTCTCTTTCAGGGGGTAAAGTACTCACACAGAACTCCTTGCGTAGAGTTTCAGACAATTCCATTGAAAAATGTGGCTAAAATCATCAAAATACCGAATATATGGGGGTTCCGTTATATGGGGGCTATACGATATCGTGGGCCCATAAATATAAACTCTTACAGGGTATAAAGTACACACAAGGAACTCCTTGTGTGAATTTTCACACAATTCCGTTGAAAAATGTGGCTAAAATTATCAAAATTCCGAATTTCGTGGGGTACCGTTGTATGGGGGATATACGATATCGTGGACCTATTTAAAAAATTCTCTGTCGGAAGTATAGTACTCGCAAAGAATTCCTTGTGTAAATTTTCAGACAATTCCATTGAAAAATGTGCCTAAAATCATCAAAAAACCGAATATGGGGGGTACCGTTATATGGGGGCTATACGATATCGTGGACCTATATAAAAAATTCTCTGTCGGAAGTATAGTACTCGCAAAGAACTCCTTGTGTACAATTTCAGATAATTCCAAGGAAAAATGTGGCAGAAATCATCAAAATACTGAATATCGGGGGGTACCGTTATATGGGTGTTTTACGATATCCTGGACCGATATAGCTCATCTTTGAACATGACCTGCCAGCAGACAAAAAACAGATCCGTGCAAATTTTTAGCTTTCTGCCTTAATTCGTTTTGACTGTAGCGTGATTACAACATAGAGACGGACGAACAAAACTAAATCGTCTTAGAATTTTACGCTGATCAAGAATATATATATGTTGGGTCTAAAATTATTACTTCGATGAGTTACAAACGGAACTTAATATTCCCTCCATACTATGGAGTATATAAATAAATTGCTGAAAAACAAATAACTCTTTTAATGCTCTCAAGCTTGCGGCTATCAGAATATACATTTTTCAATACCACATATGCTAGGCGTATTGCGAATATATATGCCACCAGAAAATAGTGGACTCTCAGGGCTTCAATAGGAAAATGGCAATTATTGTGTTTTTACAATTGATAATGTACAGAAGTTTTGGGAAATATAAAATGTAACTTATACTTTTTATCAGTATATATTGTTGTGTAGCTTATAAAATCATTTACTGAAAAATTTCTTATGCTACCACTTCAAAATGTATTAAATTTCTAACAAATTTTCAATGTGAACTACAAGCCAACCTGAATCACTAACTTTATCCAAATAGTGCAACACAAATAGCATCATTTAAGGATACTCAAATCAAGTTGCCTTTTCTGCTCTTGGAAACATTAATTCATGCAACCAGACCAATTGCAAGTTCTACTCTCTCTCTCTCTCTCTCTCTCTCTCTCTCTCTCTCTCTCTGTCGAAACCAAAATGAAATCTAATTGTAGTTTTGTTCAGGGGTTTCGGTTCAATGTTCACTCCTTCCACGCCTAAGTGTAGAACGAAAAGTTTTGGAAAATTATGCAGACGTCAGGCAGAGGTATTTTGTTTTGTTATATTTATTTATTTTTTTCCTTTCAGTCCTGATAAAATTATATTTAACGAAATTGTATTACAGTTATTTTGCATGATTTGGAATTGAATTAAAACAAATGTTGCTTAGAAAGCCACAGTGATTTGGATTTATATGAAGTTGTCGAGTAGTCGAGCATGCAAATGAACAATTCTGCAACATTGCAATTGTCAATGAATTTGTCTTTTTTTGTGGTTTGCTTCTAGCCGAAGGATGTTCCATGAACATTGAGATATAAAATTAAATTAAGCAAATATTTTTTTTACCAAATTTTCAAATACAATCAAAGTTGCTATGACAACTTTTTGGAAATATTTTAGAATTAATTAATGAAAAAGTGAAGAGGTTTAGTTGAATTTGGCAAAGGTGAGTGAAATTTGAATTATTTTGGTAACATATCAAACTTATTTGATGCTAAATAAGTGGTAAAACGTTTTACTAAAATGTGTGAAAAATTGCATAAAAAGTAACACTAACTGAATTTGGGATTGAGATAGAAATAAGTAAAAAATGCAAATGCTCCTTTTCCAGCCTTAAGTATTGTAGCAAAAAGGACAATTCAAATATATTTTAATATTACACTGCGAAACAACTTAAGGATAATTTCATACAGTTAGGGAAATATAAATATATTTTAAATTTTACCAATCTTGCAGACGCCTTTAATGTGAGGAAAACGAAAATATCAACCAGTAAATTAATGACCACGTTATTTACAACGAAAACTACGGTTATGAGATAAGATATACAGGATTAGCAGATGACAAAAATGCTTTACAAAAATTAAAATTTGCTACGCATATGTACCTCATTATGCATTACTAGTAATGGCCACCACGTACCCTCTGCGTATCTCAAGTTAATGACATTTGAATAAAAAATACGAAGATTTTGCCATCACCAACTGAAAAACGAAATGTGTTGCAATTAAACAAGGTCAAATCTACTGTTCCAAGATTAGAACGACTGATTCCCTGAACCAGTTACTGTCTGTTGGAGGAATGGTAGGAATAATTTACTTCCTATGGGCATACCATGTATGGGCATACCATGTAAAAATAAGATATTTTCATGCTGTTTATACCCTACACCACAAGGTGGTCAGGGTATTATGTCTTTGTGCATTTGTTTGTAATAGGCAAAAGGAAACGAGATAGACCCATAGTTCCTTTTGATGATATGCATAGAATCACATTCTGAGTCGATTTATGCATGTCCGTCCGTCCGTCCGTCTGTCCGTCTGTCCATGTATTTTTGTAAACAAAGTACAGTTCGCATTTATTTTCCTATCCAGATGAAATTTTGCACAAATCATTTGTTTGGCCCAAGGACGAACCCTATTGAAATTGGAGATAATCGGTCAAAATTTAGATATAGCTTCCATATATATATTCGTCCGATTTGCCTTTTATTGTGCACCAAACGTGTAATATCAGTCCGAATTGTATGGAATTTTGCACGTACGATTAGATTGCCAAATTTTTGAAAATAAGTATGCCAAATTTGATCGAAATCGGTTCAGATATAGCTATAGCTCCCATATATATTGTTCATCCGATTTGTTATTTTTGGCCTCCGCAGCCGTAATATGCACCCTGTAACAACAATATTTGGGGAAATATATCAAATACTGCTCAGAAATACATTTGATAAATTTTATCGAGATCGGTTCAGATTTGGATATAGCTCCCATATATAACTTCGTCCGATTACCTTTGATTGTGCACCAAACGTCTAATATTTGCCCAAATTGGATGAAATTTGGCACTTACGACCGAATTGAGTCTAGAAGTTAGTATGTCAAATTTGGTGAAGATCGGTTCAGATATAGCTATAGCTCCCATATATACTGTTCATCCGATTTGTCATATTTGTTACCCACAGCCGTAATATACACTCCAACGAGTGCATACCCACGATATTCAGGGAAATTGTTATATTTATACAGCTCAGAAATATCTTTGCCAAATTTTATCGAGATCGGTCCCGATTTGGATATAGCTCCCATATATATTTTTTTATCCGATTTCAAATTAATTGTGCACCAAATGGGCAATACAAGTCCGAATTTAAAGGATACAAATGCTTCGGCATATTTAGTTCTTTGAACTTTAAATTATAATTATAATCATAGCGTCTATGATTGAATTCTCCCATAAAAACTTTTAATTGTTATGCGCAGCTCTACCAAATTAGCAAAGTGTTGTAGGGTATCATAAAGTCGGCCCGGACTTTCTTTACTGGTTTGTAATTGGTTACTTGTGTCAAAATTTACTTAATAACCCCATAATTGCTAATGAAGTGTTTTGCTCGTAAAGGTGAAAACACATGGAACAAGTTTTTTACTGGATTTATGTAATCGGCTGGCTTCTTCAGTCTTTTGAAATGGATAAAGTCTTATTTATCAGGAAGAATGCATCAGGTAAAATTTAACAATGCTATTTCAAGAACTATTCTTAATTCTTCTGGAGTTCCTCAGTAAGTCATTTTGGACCTATTCTTTTTATTAATGGTCTACCTACAAATATAAAATACTAAAATATATTAATGTACGCAGTCGACCTAAAAATGTTTTATTCCTACATGTATCCGATTGAACAAATCTTGCTGCGTCTGACTTGGATTATTTTTATACATGGTGCAGTGTAAATCTAACGAAATTGAACATATTTCACTCTCTAGACTACGATCTGTGAACACTAAATAATCATTTAAAGAGAATGAGCTAGAATTTGTAGAATTTTTCACACATATTAGTTATAGTAAACAAAGCTAATGGTACACTAGGGTTTATGGAAAGATGGAGCAAGGGTTTTCAGACCCCCCTGTCACAAAACAACTATATATTTCGTCTGTTCAAAGTGTACTTGAATATGACTCTATCGTCTGGAACAGTTTCTATTGTTCGCTTTGCGTAGTCATGGGTGGAATCATGAAACATTAATCTCTTATGAAACCAGACTTAATATCTTAAAAATTCCTTCATTAAAAAATGGGCAATCTTTCTAGTTAACAAAAGAAATAGGACGATATGCTCCATATTTCAGCCTATTAGACCTATTAATATATTTTAATGTGGCAATTTTGAACGTAATCGGATCTTTCTTCCATAACGTTCTCAATTTTGAAAATTTATAGGAGTACCGAAAGGAGAAAAAGTATGCCAAAAGTGCCCATCTTCAAACTTGACATAAATATTTGGATGCCTTTGTAGAGCCTATGTAAATTGTTACAATATAAAACAAGTAAACAAAGGCTATAGTCCTGCAGGGCCTACCATGTGATATCCTACAACACTACAATTGGTTTGAAATTCCCTTATGTTCAAATCCATTTTGGAAGATTTCGTTTTAGAAATAATTTCAAAAATAATGCCTCTGTCCTTAACTCTCTTCAGATGCGAAATTCCGTGTCAAATAGTTTTCAATTGTGGACTGTAGAGCGACTACAAAATTAGAAAATGTTTAAATTTTTTAGTCCATTTGAACCCCTAAATGTACGTCTTAAGAACAATAGGCTTTAATTCTGATCGCCGCCATTAGGTACAATACTCACCGAAATTGTTTGAGATGTCGTATTTGAAGTTCGTAATGGATACTACAACCTGTGACAGAAAATTGTCTATGCAGGTCGAGGTCTTCGTATAGCTCCGATATAACGGATATAACGGTACCTCCCTATATATAGTATTTTGACGATTTTAGCTACATTATGCACCGTTTATCAAGTTTCGAATGTGAATATGGTAATGGCTTATGACAAACAAAGCCTATGTAGGTCCACGTCGTATAGACCGAAATATAACAGCTATATTCGGTATTTTTAAGATTTCAGCAGAATTTTTAACCGATTTTATTTTTCGAAAATTTCCACATTCGTTCCAAATGGTGGAGGGTATTCAAATAATTTTCCGCGAATTTCTTAGATTTTATTCGTTTTTGGCAAGAGACGAATTGATGGGAATTGTGTAAATCGGCCTAGCGGTTCCTGACTTATTAACAGAATAAATAAGATAAATAAAGAAATAATAAGATATATATATATATATATATATATATATATATATATATATATATATATATATATATACAAAATAATTTTGCTATATATCCGATTTATTGGCTATCAGCATCACTTTAATGGTCAGAAGTGACCTTTTAATTTATTTGTGATTTGGCTGGGATTAAAAATATTCGCGGTTTAGTGGAAATTTTCTTATTTCCTAACATAAAAGCTAGGGTCTATTTTACCCGCTAAATATTGTCCGATGGCCGACCTAATTGGTAGACGTCTGCCCAGTCCAAAACTCTAACTACATGTAAATTTCCGCGTCGATTGGTTCATAATTGTGGCTTATAGAGCAACATGCAATTTTTGATCCATTTCAACCCCTAAACATTATGCAATCATTTCCAAAAACAATAGGTTTCTATTCTGACCATAACCCCACCTCCGTTTTCAATTTCGTGAGGATCGGGCCCTAATTGCGACTTATAGTTTGATTGCAAATTAACATGAACAGACAGCTCGGCAAGATAGGAAGATCCGTATATACTTTCCTATGTGGAAAACCAATATTTTGAGGTGTTACATAATTTTTGGCCCAATCAAACTTAAAATACATAAATATATAAAATGTCAGAGAATATATAAAATTTAATTTCATTAAAACGAAATGCAAAAGTACTTCAAATAAATGACGTAATGGAAACGGGTGGTGTTAAAATGCTCCCCTTCCATCTCCTCTCCTTTTTACTCCTTGTCGCTTCAACGAATTAAAAGGTGGTCTCGTTTTATTTACGGTTATTGCCCAACATGCCATGTTTTCCTGAAAAAATGCGGAAATGTAAGGAATCACCGTCTTCAAATGAATGTTTACCACATTAACATGCACTCTTCTTTTTTCAGCCATGCACAGTATTGGTTGCATGTACACCATTTTTATATTTTCATTTGAATTTCTCCCTCGACAATTTGTGGGCTCGTCCATGACTGTTCCTCAAGACGAAGCAATAACCAAACAAAACACAAGGAAACCACACGGAAAAATGTTAGGTTTTCCATTTCGACTCATTACCATTATCGTGATGGCCATGGTCATTCCATGTCGGCTGTAACATTTCAAATTTCAATTGGTATTTAGCTGTGCATCCTCAATAAGAGCCACAGACAGGCGGACTGGCTAACAGACATACATACTGGCTTACAGACAAATGCTAAAACTTGTGAACAACTCGCCTCCACCCGCAACCTACACAAACATGCTGAACAACTACAGTTCGTTTGTTTGCCATAGAAGAGAAGTCATCCTTTGGAATGATTCTTTTATGAATACAACCACTCCTATAGCTGTAGTGGTTAAATTGCTTGTGTTTGTAAGTATGTGTACAATATGTGAGTGAGTGTACGTTTGTAGTTCCTGCAATATTCACTCACATCAATTGAAATATTAACCACAATATACATAATTGCAGGGGTGCGGTTAGTTGAGTAGCAGTTAAATAAACTGAAATCCACTCCATTTCATTTGAAATGGAGAGTCGATTCAACAACTCCAGTTGCAGATATTCATTGTGTATTAGTTTGAACTTTGACTTGCATCATAGGAAGAAAGTTATGTTAATTGTGGTTGGTAACAACATCAATGTTGCTATGGAAATAAAGTTTTCTGTTTTCTGAAAAACAGAAAAATCTGTTGGAAGACTCATAATGAGCTCTGTTAGTGATCTTGGATGATAAATATTTGAAGAGATTGTAAGTAGACCTAACACCATGTGAATGGTTAGCTTAAAATGAATAATACTCAGCATGGGGATGCTTGTTTAATTTTAATTTTCATTAGAGCTAAGATGAAGTTAACAAAATTTTGCCCAATAGGCAGAAAAGATATGGAAACAAATAGAACTGAATTATGTTCGACAGTGGTGAATTTTACAACCCTCCACCTTTGAAATTATGTAGTGGTCAAATGGTCTACAAAAAATAAAGAAAAAAAGAAATCGCGTTCATGACCCTCGGCAACGTATCTAAAATTTTATGGATATATTTTTGTAAAAAAATGTAATCTCTTCTTGAAGCACTCATCTTTCAGTTCAAGTAAAGAAGGACGACATAGAAATAATCATGTTAGAAGGACGAAATACTCCACCAAAGTTGCACATGTTACCCTTGAAAAAACAAGCCATTTGATGATAAGCTTCAGGATTATTTTGGAAGCTCGATTCACTCGGAGTTTTTATACCCTACACCACAAGGTGGTCAGGGTATTATGTCTTTGTGCATTTGTTTGTAACAGGCAAAAGGAAATGGGATAGACCCATAGTTCCTTTTGATGATCTGCATAGAATCACATTCTGCGTCGATTTATGCATGTCCGTCCGTCCGTCTGTCAGTCCTTCTGTCCATGTATTTTTGTAAACAAAGTACAGTTCGCATTTATTGCCATATCCAGATGAAATTTTGCACAAATCATTTGTTTGGCCCATGGACGAACCCTATTGAAATTGGAGATAATCGGTCAAAATTTAGATATAGCTCCCATATATATCTTCGTTCGATATGCCTTTTATTGTGCACCAAACGTGTAATATTAGTCCGAATAGTATGGAATTTTGCACGTATTGGATCAGATTGGACCTGAAAATAAGTATGCCAAATTTTATCGAAATCGGTTCAGATATAGCTATAGCTCCCATATATATTGTTCATCCGATTTGTTATTTTTGTCCTCCGCAGCCGTAATATGCACTCTGTAACAGCAATATTTGGGGAAATATATCAAATGCAGCTCAGAAATACCTTTGTTAAATTTTATCGAGATCGGTTCAGACTTGGATATAGCTCCCATATATAACTTCGTCCGATTTACTTTTGATTGTGCACCAAATGTCAAATATTTGGCCATATTGGATGAAATTTGGCACTTACGACCGTATTGAGTCTAGAAGCTAGTATGTCAAATTTGGTGAAGATCGGTTCAGATATAGCTATAGCTCCCATATATACTGTTCATCTGATTTGTCATATTTGTTACCCACAGCCGTAATATGCACTCCGTAACAACGATATTCAGGGAAATATATCAAATAGAGCTCAGAAATATCTTTGCCAAATTTTATCGAGATCGGTTCCGATTCGGATATAGCTCCCACATATATATTTATCCGATTTCAAATTAATTGTGCACCAAATGGGCAATATAAGCCCGAATTTAAAAGATACAAATGCTTCGGCATATTTAGTCCTTTGAATTTTAAATTATAATTATAATCATAGCGTGTATGATTGAATTCTCCCATAAAACTTTTTATTGTTATGCGCAGCTCTACTAAATTAGCAAAGTGGTGTAGGGCATCATAAAGTCGGCCCCACCCGACTTTAAGACTTTCTTTACTGGTTTTATACTACACTAAGCCTCAATTTCCAAAAATAATTTTTCACATACCAAATTGAGAAAATCAATTGCCAGATTTATGCGAAATAAAGATTATAAAAAAGCATCTGCTTATGGGAATATATAAAATGACCACATCCTAGTAATTTGCTAGGAAAATTCGCCTAAATCTTTTAAATTACTTAAAATACAATGGAAACCATTACATATGGGATATGCAAAAAAATCACTAATTTTGGCCATTTGTGGTAGAAAATATTGTACGTATTTAAAACTCTTACTGAATTTATTTTGCTGCAAAATTCAAAATACCGAATACATGAAATGATGCGCGCATAAGCAATTTTAAATACCAGTTATGTCGGATGTAATACCGACTGGTTTACCAAATTTCTAAATTCAGCATAATTTTAAAATACAGAAGGTAGAACAAGTGAAAGAAGTAAAGCAAATAAAAAGGGATCTTATGTTCGGACTGGGCAAACTTTTTATCCCCTCCACTATCTGAAAACTTTACTCATGATCAAATCGGCTGTCCTCTGATATCAAAAATGGAATTTCCACAAAAAAAGATTTGGTTGAAAAATTTCCAGGAACACTTCAAAAATCCGAAAATCTGGATGTTCCGAATAATCAAAATACCAAAAATCATGAGGCATCGTTCTATGGGAGTTGTCTTATGAATTAGACCTACATTGGATTTTTTGATGTGATGAGTCCAACTACTGTGAACCCGAGATACTGCTGATTTGGTTGGAAATTGAGTCACAAGCCTAACCAAATCTGAAATTACAAATTGCACACAATTACCTTAAAAGAAACAAACAATATTGGCACAATTATTTAGGGCTATACCACAACCCTGATACTTCTTGTCTATTTTCTGCTAGAGTGTTATACAATTACAAATACCAAACTTCGGGAAATTGTGTAAAACAATTAAAAAAGCAATAAGTTCGGCCGACCCTCCCCCATTTGGAACGAATTTGGAAATTTTCCAAAAAAATAAAATCCGTTAAAAATTCTTTTAAAATCTTAAAAATACCGAATATAGCCGCTATAATGGACCTGCATAGGTAACGTTTGTCTTAAGCCATTACAATGTTCAATTACGAAACTTGAAAAAAACAAGATCCGGTGAATAATGAAGCTAAAATCATTAGCATACCGAATATAGGGAGGTACTGTTTTATCGGGGCTATACGAAGACCTGGACCTGCATAGAAAATTTTCTGTCACAGGCTGTAGTACCTATTATGAACTTCAAATACAAAATTTCAAATAATTTTGTATATTGAATATTGTATCTGAAATCTTCAAAATACCGAATATGGGGAGGTACTGATAAATGGGACCTTCATAAACAATTTTCTGTCATAGACTGTAGGCCCCATTACGAAATCAACAAAACACCCATATATTGGGAGGTACCGTTATATGGAGGCTATACGAAGACGTGGGACTGCATACTCTGTAGTACCAATTGCGAATTCTAAATACAAACTATAAAACAACTCCAGTGAATAATGTTTCTAAAATCGTCAAAATATTGATAATCGGGGGGAACCGTTGTATGGGGGTTATACGATATCGTGGACCTATATAGACATATCTCTTCCAGGGGGTAAAGTGGTTAGAAAGAACTATGCATTTTTAGACAATTCCATCAAAAAATGTAGCTAAAATCATCAACATATTGAATATAGGGAATTACTGTTATAAGACAATACTCTTCCTGGGGGTAAAGTACTGAGAAGGAACTCCTTTTGTGGATTTTCAGACAATTTCATTTTAGAATTTGACTACCGTTATATGGGGGATATACGATATCGTGGACCGATATAACCCATCTTCGAACTTGACCTGCCTGCAGACAAAAGACTAAACTGTCCAAATTTTTAGCTTCCTATCTTTATTCGTTTTGACTTTAGCATGATTACAATAGAGGCACTGGGATAAATCGTATTAGAATTTTGGTGAAATACAAACGGAATGAAGAACTTAATATACCCTCCACACTTTTTGTGGTGGATGGTATAAAAAATATGGTGAAAATCTTCGAAATATCAAGAGGATAACTTCTTGATAAAATATACATGTATGCAAATATACGAATTTTATCAGAATGACAAACTTAATATATAGGGATATATATAAGCCTGTAATTTTGAAGGAAGACTTAAAACGTAAAAATTTTGTCTGTCCATTTTTGTGAATGAACAACTAGAATGATTTTAGTTTTGGAATAAATAAAAATTTGTTTTTTTCAAAACTACCATCATTGCCATTGACTTCAAATACACTTGACCACATGCAATCACAGCAGCAATTTATTTACTACAATTTGTTTTTAAAAAATTAACTTAGTATAAATATTTTTGCTTTCATCAACTTTTGTAATATTTCAAGCGAACTGAAAAAAATGGGAACAGAGATACATAACTTGAAACTAACACAACTTTAACTTTCACTAAAACAATATTTATTAGAAAATAACAACAAAACAAAATTTAACTTTTGAAGCAGTTACCAGAAGAACTTTGTCCTTGCACTTGGTACGATGAGATGTAAATGTGTCCATGAGTAGAAAAAAAAATTAGAAAAATGATAAAGAAATAAGATACCAGCAAAAACAAACTACATTACTAACAAATAAACGATGTTAACACTTTTCCACTTGACCAAAGTTATGGAGAGTAACAAGTGTGGTTGACCAACAATAAAATATGAATCTGATATTCTTTGTAGAGAAATAATATTTTTATTAAATTAAAAATTTTTGTGGTACTAATTACTGCTGAAAATTTTGCGATGTTTAGAATTCTGGGTTTCAATGGTTGTGACTGCATTCCAAATATTTATTATAAATTTATTTACATAGACTAGCAAGTACCCGTTTCTTGGTATGCGGAATAAGAAATTTATATTAATAGAATTTATGTTAAGAGAATTTTTTATCCCAAATAGAATGCATTAAATAATTGACCACATTTTATTGATATCAAGTTATAATTTGGATGAATAATTTCCAACTCCCCAAACCTAAAACAACCCTAATGCCAAATTTGAGATTTCCAGCACTGTATAAAACAAAATCACCTTCTTATATCAACACTATTTTTCACACTGATTCTCATATGGAATTTCAAGTTTTTTTCTTCATCACTTTATATATTTCCAAATGATACAAAATGTTGTGCACTTTTGTACTTCTAGTACACATATTCTTAAAATTTCCATTAACACTTTAGTTTGTTTATGCTAATCAACATTAAGAACTCTCACTTCAAATTTCAGATTTCTTGCTCCCTGTCTTCCTCAAGTACCAAAGTTAATACTATTTAGTATTTCCGATCACACAAAAGGTGATCTTAATTCCATATTTCAGACTTCCAACTCAATTCCTTACCCAAATACCAAATTTTGTATCATTTTGTACTTTTAAGTACGTAATACCAAAACCACTTTGACCACTATTAAAATTTTAGTGCCATTTAATACCTTTCCTACATCTACGGTATATATTTCCAATCTCAACACTACACACCAATTCTGACTCAAACACCAAGAGTCAGAAATCTAACTATCCTTACGATCAATACTAAATGGTTTACCTTTTTATACCCTACACCACAAGGTGGTCATTATACTCTACACCACAAGGTGGTCAGGGTATTATGTCTTTGTGCATTTGTTTGTAACAGGCAAAAGGAAACGAGATAGACCCATAGTTCCTTTTGATGATCTTCATAGAATCACTTTCTGAGTTTATTTATGCATGTCAGTCCGTCTGTCCGTCCGTCCGTCTGTCCATGTATTCTTGTGAACAAAAAGCAGGTCGCATTTATTATGCGATTGAGATGAAATTTTGCAAACAACATTTGTTTGGCCCAAGGACGAACCCTATTGAAATTGGAGATAATCGGTAAAAATTTAGATATAGCTCCCATATATATCTTCGTCCGATTTGCCTTTTATTGTGCACCAAACGTGTAATATCAGCCCGAATAGTATGGAATTTTGCACATACAACCAAATTAGGCCTGAAAATAAGTATGCCAAATTTTATCGAAATCGGTGCAGATATAGCTATAGCTCCCATATATATTGTTCATCCGATTTGTTATTTTTGTCCTCCGCAGACGTAATATGCACTCTGTAACAACAATATTTGGGGATATATATCAAATGCAGCTCAGAAATACCTTTGCTAAATTTTATCGAGATCGGTTAAGATTTGGATATAGCTCCCATATATAACTTCGTCCGATTTACCATTTATTGTGCACCAAACGTCAAATATTTGTCCAAATGGGATGGAATTTGGCACATACGACCGAATTTAGTCTAGAAGGTAGTATGCCAAATTTGGTGAAGATCGGTTCAGATATAGTTATAGCTCCCATATATATTGTTAATCCGATTTATTGTATTTGTTACCCACAGCCGTAATATGCACTCCGTAACAACGATATTCAGGGAAATATATCAAATACAGCTCACAAATATCTTTGCCAAATTTTATAGAGATCGGTTCAGATTTGGATATAGTTCCCATATATATCTTTATCCGATTTCAAATTAATTGTGCACCAAATGGGCAATACAATTCCGAATTTAAAAGATACAAATGCTTCGGCATATTTAGTCCTTTGAACTTTAAATTATAATTGTAATCATGGCGTGTATGATTGAATTCTCCCACAAAAAACTTTTAATTGTTATGTGGAGCTCTACTAAATTAGCAAGTGGTGTAGGGTATCATAAAGTCGGCCCCGCCCGACTTTAAGACTTTCTTTACTGGTTTTGTGTGTTTTAGTCACAATTTCAAACCGAATTGGCAGTATGTAAGGACGGTACCCATACGTCCAAGTTTTAGTACAGACCTCATAAAACTGTATCTCAGATATTCGATATTTTGACGATTTGTGTCACACTTTTCGCTGCAAATATTTTAAATTTGAGTTTTAAATTCGTAATGGGTACTACAGTCCATAAAAACCCCGGTCGAACTTTCTGGTCTTTTATATATATTTTTTTTTTTTTGGAAATTAATATCAGACTTTCTAATGGTAATTAAATCTCCTTAAAAATTACTATTATAGTGTTATTGGTATATTGGCACGATACCAATCTGTTTCCATGATTTTACTTGTTAGAACTTAAAGCCATCCTTCCTTCCCCTAACAACTCAACACAGTGAAACATTGTTCAATACTAAACTTGCAAAATTTTTACTTTCCAATGTGATAAAACATAAATTTTACAAACAATTTAACAAATTGTTTTTAAATTGTACCCTACAGATTTAATGCAAGCAGCATTATTATCATTATCATCAGCAGCAGCAACTAACAGAGTAGGGATAACGACCATGGCAATGGCAGCCAGTATTGCCAACGGCAACAGCCGCCAAATACACAACAACTTGGTACAACATATAAATCCACTTTGGTAAAAATGAAAATAGTACAACACAACGAAGTTACTGCAATGTACGGAGCTACCATACCCTCTCAAACCATCAATAAAAATAAATATTGTGTATGGAAGATCTATCTAAAATATTAATACCATTAAATAGGAAATCAATACGAAACTCATTTCTCTTCGGTATCTAGATTTTTCAAAGCATTTTTATAATAAGCGAAGAAAACTTTTTTAACATAAAACCAGTAAGGAAAGCTCAAAAGTCGGGCGGGGCCGACTATATGATACCCTACACCACTATGCATATTTAGTAGAGCTCTCGTAAAAAGGTTTATACAGGGCATTTCAGAGCTCTATGATATTTGGTACAAAATCAAAATCTATCTAATTTTATCGTGCATTTTACGAACTATAGCTATCTCTGAACTGGGTTTCTCCAAATTTTACGTATTAGCTTCTAGACTGAATTCGGTCTTATGTACGAAAATTCAGGTGATTTGGGCTGATATTGACCATTTAGTGCACATTTAACCCGAAATCGGATGAAGATATATATGGGAGCTATATCCAAATCTAAACCGATTTCGATAAAATTTAAAACAGCTATTCCTGTGCTCCATCTAATACCTGGTACCAAATATCACGGTAGTGGAGTGAATATCACGAATGTATGGGACTAAAACACTAAATCGGATGAAACATATATATGGTTGCTATATCTATATCTGAACCGATTTTACTAAATTTGATATACTTGCTTCTAGGCTGAATTTGGTCCGATGTTCTAAAATTCAGTCCAGTTGGACTTATATCGGCCATTTGGTGCACAATTAACCCGAAATCAGATGAAGATATATATGGGAGCTATATCCAAATCTGAACCGATTTCGATAAAATTACAAACAGCTATTTCTGGGCTGTATCTTACATCTGGTACCAAATATCATTCTTGTGGAGTGCATATTACGAATGTGGGAAGCTTAAACACCAAATCGGATAAAACATATATATGGGAGCTATAGCTGTTTCTGAACCGATTTTCTCCAAATATGTTGTATTTTCTTTAAGGCTAATCTCGGTCACATGTGCCAAAATTCGGGCCATTTGGGCTGATATTGGCCATTTGGTGGTCAATTAACCCGAAATCGGATGAAGATATATATGGGAGCTATATCCAAATCTGAACCGATTTCGATAAAATTTAAAACAGCTATTCCTGTGCTCCATCTAATACCTGGTACCAAATATCACGGTAGTGGAGTGAATATCACGAATGTATGGGACTAAAACACTAAATCGGATGAAACATATATATGGTTGCTATATCTATATCTGAACCGATTTTCACTAAATTTGATATACTTGCTTCTAGGCTGAATTTGGTCCGATGTACTAAAATTCAGTCCAGTTGGACTTATATCGGCCATTTGGTGCACATTTAACCCGAAATCGGATGAAGATATATATGGGAGCTATATCCAAATCTGAACCGATTTCGATAAAATTTAAAACAGCTATTTCTGTGCTCCATCTAATACCTGGTACCAAATATCACGGTTGTGGAGTGCATTGTAAGAATGTGAGGGGCTTAAAGATCAAATCGGATGAAAGATATATATGGGAGCTATAGCTATATCTGAACCGATTTTCTCCAAATTTGATATACTTGCTTCCAGGCCGAACTCGGTTGGGTGTGCCAAAATTCAGGTGATTTGGACTGATTGTGGACATTTGGTGCACATTTAACCCAAAATCGGATGAAGATATATATGGGAGCTATATCCAAATCTGAACCGATTTCGATAAAATTTAAAACAGCTATTTCTGTGCTCCATCTAATACCTGGTACCAAATATCACGGTTGTGGAGTGCATAGTAAGAATGTGAGGGGCTTAAAGATCAAATAGGATGAAAGATATATATGGGAGCTATAGCTATATCTGAACCGATTTTCTCCAAATTTGATATACTTGCTTCTATGCCGAACTCGGTTGGGTGTGCCAAAATTCAGGTGATTTGGACTGATAGTGAACATTTGGTGCACATTTAACCCGAAATCGGATGAAAGACATATATGGGAGCTATAGCTATATCTGAACCGATTTTCTCCAAATTTTATATACTTGCATCTAGGCCGAACTCGGTTGGGTGTGCCAAAATTCAGCTGATTTGGACTGATAGTGGACATTTGGTGCACATTTAACCCGAAATCGGATGAAGATATATATGGGAGCTATATCTAAATTTGATCCGATTCTCACCAATTTCAATAGGGTTCGTCCTTGGGCCAAAAAAATATTGTTTGGAAAATTTCATCTCAATCGGATAATAAATGCGACCTGCATTTTGTTCACAAGAATACATGGACAGACGGACGGACGGACGGACGGACGGACAGACGGACTGACATGCATAAATCGACTCAGAAAGTGATTCTATGAAGGTTCTCAAAAGTAACTATGGGTCTATCTCGTTTCCTTCTCCATGTTACAAACAAATGCACAAAGACATAATACCCTTACCACTATGTGGTGTAGGGTATAAATATTGAAGTGCTCAGACCTCAGCAATAACCAGTTATTTATCGCAAGAGTATAAAACGAACAGATATGAATATCCATAATAAATCTACTATTGAAATACTCTCAATTAAGTGCTATGGAGAAAAACCTAGCTGCATGAAAGTCAAGGCAGAATGCGAAAGACAGAGATATTTTATATTAAAGAAAACCAATGTTTATAACTTTTTCAGTTGGAAATTTATTTAAGGTTGTGATAAATTTGTGATTTTCCCATAAGGAAGTAATAAAGTATGTGCAAGGGCAAGATTGAAATTCATTCTTTAAGATAAACCTCCGTCTGTTTTTTCAATCTTAAAGTTGATGTAACGAGAAGAGTCTTATATCTTTCGATAAGGTTAAAAGTATACCAAATTTTTAAGATGCCAAACGATACTAAATAACTAGCCATCGGGATTTGGAGATATATGTATATTTTTGCCTCAATAATACAATAAAGTTTCACACGAGTATTCCTAATTATAACCTTCATCATAGTAATGAGGGTATATTAAGTTTGTCATTCCATTTGTAACAATTCGAAATATATATTTTGAACCCCACAAAGTATATATATTCTTGATCAGTATAAAATTCTATGTCGATTTAGGGGTGTCCGTCCGTCTATCCGTCTGTGGAAATCACTCTAGCTTCCGAACGTAATGAAGTAGATTGATAAAATTTTTCTTAAATGTATATTATGTCTGCAGGACTTTTGGTATTGAAAATAGGCCATGTAGGTCCATCTTTTGGTGTAGCCCCCATATAACGGTACCTCCCGATATTCGGTATTTTGATGATTTTAGCGACATTATTCACCGGAATTGTTTCAAATTTGGTATTTGAAGTTCGAAATGGATTCTACAGCCTATGAGAGGGATTTACTGTGTGAATGTCCATACCTCCCTATATTCGGTATTTTGACGATTTTAGCAACATTATTCATCGGAATTGTTTCAATTTTGATATTTGAAGTTATTAGCCTTAAGCAGAAAATTGTCTGTGCAGGTCCACATTTTAGTATAGACCCAATATAATAGTACCTCCCAATATTGATGATTTTAGCTACATTATTCGCCGATTTTTTGTTTCAGGTTTCGCATTTGAGTATTGTAATGACTTATGACAAAACTTGTCTATGCAGGTCCACGTCGTCGTTTAGACCACAATATGACGGTAACATTTGTTATTTTTAAGATTTTAACAGCATTTTTTATTATTATTATAAGTTTGATTGGGCCAAAAATTATGTAACACCTCGAAAATTGGTTTCCCACATAGGAAAGTATATATGGATCTTCCTAGCTCGCCGAGCTGAGTCGATCTAGCTATGTATGTCCGTCCGTCCATCTGTCCCTGTTAATTTGTAATCACTCTACAGGTCGCAATTATGGTCCGATCTTCACGAAATTTAGAATGGAGATGGGGTTTGGGCCAGAATAGAACCCTATTTCTATTCGGGATGATCTCATAATATTTAGGGGTTAAAATGGACCAAATACTGAAAAAATTCCTGATTTTGCAGTTGCTCTACAGGTCGCAGTTATAAACCAATCGACGCGGAAGTTAGCATGTGGCTAGAGCTTAAGGCTGGGCAGAAGTCTTCCAATTTTGATGTCAATCGGGTAATATTTAGTGGGTGAAAAGGCCATGACACTTGTGTTAAATAAAATCAAATTTTCCATTAAACCGCGAATATTTTTAATCCCGGCGAAATCACAAAAAGACGAACAGGTCAATCCTGACCGTTACGTAAATGCCGATAGTAAATATATCGGATATATATAGCGAAATATATACAATGTATATATACAAAGGAAGGGGATGTTAGTTAGAATGCTTATATCTCAAGAATGGCTGGACCGATTTTAACAAATTTTGTCAATTCAGAATGCCCTCTAGGCATAAAAGAATAAAATCTAAAAAAAGCGCATAAAAGATGCCTATAATCATGATAATATAGATTTTGCAGTATTTTGTGACATTTTTTATTTTTTCATATTTTTTATCGCATGTGATTTTTTTCAATTGACTAAAATATTGAAGCGTATATTTTGTGATATTTTTTCACCTTACAACACAGGTTTGGATTATTATATACAGATTTCAATTATTGTCCTGAGTCTAAATTTGGAGACACAGAAGGGCCTCTTCGTTTGGAGATGATCGCAAAATATTTAGGGGTTCATATGAGCCAAAAACAGAAAAAAAAATCCTGATCACACAATTGAAACCAATCGACACGCCTGAGAAGATGGTTAAGCACAGGGAAGAATTCTGGCATTTTGGATGACCATTGGATTATATTTAGCCGTAAAATGGACCACAAAAACTAACAGCACGACGGAGTGCATAAATATTGGGAAAATGTCCCTGGTCAGAATGCTAAGAATAATATCGGGTCTGTACTCCGTGACATAATTTTAAAAGCGAAATCTTCCAAAATGGATTTGGGGCTTCTAACATATTGTAGTGTTGTAGGGTATCACATGGTCGGCCCAGCACGACTATAGCCTTTTCTTACTTGTTTTGAACTAAAAGTGTATCTCAAGGTATCATTGAGTGTAAAAGCGTTAAATTTGTATACCCTCCACTGTAAGATGTAGGCTATATTAACTTTGTTATTCGGTTGGAAAACCTCGAAATATTCGTTGTAGTCGATTTAATGATGTCTGATAAAATCAAAATAAAGATTAGAATTTAAAAAATGAACATAACCAATTTGGCCATAAATAAAGTTTCCTCTCGACTTTTGTCTCTTCCTTATGCATTTTGTTTATCATCATTCAAAATAAACAGAGTAAATACTCAATTTGTGTATATGAAAAATAATATTTGTTTGCAAAAGAATACAGTAAGATGACATTGTTCCCTTTCGACTTCAAGTCCCCTCATTTCAAACAATTTCATATTACTTTATTGCTTTCTACTCGTGTACGTCGTGTACAGCAAATATCATATTTGGCAGACACCACTGCCATGATGTTCTCTCGAAATTTTTGTAGTCTCCATCAGCAGCCATGTTCAGTGATGTGAATGCACCAGCTGTTTCATAGTTTAATGCCTTTGCGTAAAAAGTATCTACTTGTACATGCAAAGAGTTATAACTTATTGTCAAACGTTATTGAAGACTACATGAAATATTGAATTTTCTACTGTCAATAATGCAATAACAGCAGAGCAGCTGGTTGGTTGCATGTATTTGAGTTTCTTTTTTTTTCCTTCTTCATATATTTTCTCTGCCAATACTCGGATACACTGCAACATGCGAAAATGACAAAATTGTAGTCTTGTACCATACGACAATACATGAGAATTCGTATGAAATATCTTCTATTATGCTGATAGTTTACGCACAGTCAAATGAAGAGGAGAGCGATGGCAAATTGTTCAAAGATTATTGCATCTGGAGGGAAGAAGTAAATGGCAAAATAGTGAACTAACATGTCATATTAGTATTTAATGTCTTTTTACGGTATTTTCCTACATACATATTTCAAATTTTCTTTGCGTCGTTTATGGTCCATCAAAAGTTTAGGGTTGTGTGTGTCCTGCTTCGTATTGTTGTACTCAGCTGAATATGTTATGTGCAAGTTTTTTTTTTTTTTTTTTTCACAAAAGGGGTAACACTTTTGAAAATTTGCGTAATTATGTGTGTATTTTGCATTTATTTTATTTGTATGTTATAACTGAATTATTTTTAATGTTGTATATGACATATTATTTTTAATTTTTTATTATGACTAAAAGGAAAGGAAAAAGATGAAAAAAGTCATCTATTGAAGTCACAATTTCCTTAGGATGTTTCTTATTGACTTAGACTCAACAAAGTATACATATTCTTGATCAGAGTAAAATTTAAGTGTAATCACGTTACTTTCGAACGAATTAAGACAGAAGGCTAACATTTTGTACATATGTGTTTTGTGGTTTCGAATTAAATTTGGTTTTTATACCCTTTTTGGGGGTATTATAAGTTCAATATGTAACATCTCGAAATATTGTTCCTGCACATAGGATGTTAGATATGAATCTTTATATCTCGCCGAGCTGAGTCGATCCAGCTATGTCTGCTCAGTTTAACTTATAATCACGATACATCAACTATGGTTCGATCCTCACTAATTTTACAAAAGTTAACCAGTAAGGAATAGTCGACTATATGATATCCTACACCACTATACTTCTTCACCACTTCACTGCAAACTATCATAACGAAATTTGAAAAAATTCCGGTGAACAATGTCCCAAAAACATCAACATACCGAATATAGGGAGATACCGTTGTATGGAGGTTATACCTAAACATGGCCCTATACAGCCGATTTGATAGAGTTTATGATTCAGTTTCTAACACCTCAAAATATACATTTTAGACTCCACAAAGTATATATATTCTTGATCAGCATAAAACTCTATGTCCATTTGGCGATGTCCGTGTGCCTGTCTGTGGAAATCACTGTAGCTTCCTAAGGAAATGAAGTAGGTTGATACAATTTTACTCAAATGAATATTATGTCTGCAATTTATGTATTCAAAATGGGCCGTATAGGTGCACCTTTTGGTATAGCCCCCATATAGAGGTACCTCCCTATTTTCGGTATTTTGGTGAATTATTTATTTGAAGTTCGTAATGGATACTACAGCCTACGACAGAAAGTTGTATGTGCAGGTCCACGCCTTCGTATAGCCCCCATATAACGGGACCTCTCGATATTCGCTATTTTGATGATTTTAGCTACATTACTCAGCTAATGTTATATACATATTTTGTATTTGTTTTTTTAATTTTCCACACAATTATTTTCCGATGATCATACACAATAGTTTAAACTCTAACCCCAACCAAAATTTGCTCTAAATTTATCACAAGAAAAACGTTTCCAAAGTCAAGAAGAGAATGTCATTTGGCTTTTTTTTCGTCTTAAAATATTTCGCGACCATCTCCAAAAATTATGTAAAATGTCGTGAGGATCGGAATGTAACTATGAGCCGTATACTGATTACAATTAAGCACGGATGGACAGACACATACTTTGATTAACTAAGCTCATTGTATGCTGCATGTTGGGTCTAGGACCAGTATAGCGTTGAAGGGTATAAAAATATAGCCATACTATCAAGATGATCGCCAAATGTTTAGGGGTCGAAATGGACCAAATACTGAAAAAAATATCGGATTTTGCAGTAGCTATACAGGTCGCAATTATAGACCAATCGACGAAATTTCGCATGTAGCTAGAGTTTAGGGAGGGGGAGAAGCCTACTAATTTGGGTGGTCATCGGATAATATTTAGCGGGTAAAATAGACTATATCTTTTTTGTTGAAAAAATTCAAAATTTTTCATTAAACCGCGAATATTTTAAATCCCGGCGAAATCACAAACCTTCACAAGGTTACTTCTAATCTTCACATTGATGTTAACATCCAACAAATCGGATATATAGCAAAATATGTGCGATATATATGTCTATCAAAGAAGATATGCTTGAAAGACCTCATATTTGTCGAGAACGGCTGAACTGATTTCGACAGTGCTCATTAATTCAGAATGGCCTCTTGGCAGGAAAGAAAAAATGTCTAAAAAATCGCATAAAAATATCTCTCTAAAGATGAACATATTGATTTTGTAACATTTTCTCATATTTTTTCAATTTTGTCATATTTTTTGGCATATTTTCTTTTTGAATTAAACATTTGGTAATATTTCTACAGCTAACAAAACTAAGTAGTTTTGATATCAGGATATCATATACAGATCGCATTTATGGCCCGATCCTTACGAAATTTTGCATGGGGATAAGATGAGGATCAGAATAGAAGCCTACTCTTTTTGGAGATGATCGCCATATATTTAGGGGTTGAAATGCGCCAAAAAACTGCAAAATTGTCAGCAGGTCGTAATTATCGCCCGATCGTCACTCACATTTGAATGGGGGTTACCGGACATTGCAAAAGCCAAGCAGTTTTGGATGGCCATCCAAAAATATTCAATGTGTGAAATAGTTTGCCAACTTTTGTAGACAAAGTACGAAAGTGTTCATTCCAGTGACTTTTTTGGAAATCTCAAATACAGGAAAGACGCACTTCTGTCTATTTCGTTAATGCTGATTTCGTTGAAGAATATAGTCAAATGTCTGCATCTCATATGGAAGCGTTTCAGCCAACTTTAGCCACTTCTGAGAGATTATAGGTCTTTGGGAAATATTGGTTCCAGATCTAGGAAGACAATTTACGTGCAACATCTACCAATAAATTGGAAATGAGCAAATTAGTTTAAGTTGCTATTATTCAAAAATTATAGAACGAAACTTGATGGTTTTCTTTTATCATTTGTCACAATATCTTGTGTAATTCTTTCGAGTATCTCGCCTACATAAACTGTATCGTTTATTATAGTATTGTAGGGTATTCAACGGTCGGCCCCGCTCGACTGTAGCCTTTGTTTACTTGTTTTATTTACGTATTATTTTTCTGCAAAAATGTATGTAAGTCTATTGCTTAATCACCTAACCCTCACATTCATCTTGATTGTCATACTTTTATAACTGCATCCCTTCTCTCTAGCATCTCTCCTGCGGAACCACATGATTGTGCAACTAACACTACATGTGTTCATAAATATCTATGTACAACAAATACAATTAACAATGATATGCAACAAATATGTAAATTTACATTTCAACAGATATTTCATTCATAACAACCAAATACATACATACATATGTCTGTATGTATGTACGTTTTCCTTTATTGTACAAAATGAAGACAGAGGAATAAAATTGAAATTCATTGTTCTTTTTACGCAACAATTCACACATACATATGCAATGAGTGTGTATGGAAATGTAAAGGGATAGACGGAAATGTTAACAGGTTAGATAGCTTGGGAAAATGTGAGGAGGCTAGCTATAGAGGGGTAGGCCAGACCGCTATCAATTAGAATATACATATGTATGTATGTGCAATCAACGAAAGCATGTATAGTCAAATGCTTCACAGGTCATCAATTAAAAAAAAAAAAATAGTGAGTACATTGCAGTTTCAAAAATATAATTCCAATTCCAAAATTAATAAACCACACCTCGTTACAGAAAACACATAAATGTGAAAATGGAAAAGAAAATTACAAAATATCAAAAATAATCATCACACACTGGCAGTCAAACAATGACTAAAACAAAATAGGCATGGCAGTGCTATGAAATTGTACAGCAGCATATACATTACCATATGAAATAATGCACAGAACATATTCAAATCCTCCTGTACGCCCAGACTGAAGTTTCACTTATGCGCACACATTCAGACATCCATACGTACTTAGGTGCAGGATCAATTATTATTTATGGCTTTATAAATGCTCACTCATATGCAGGAGGCATATAGTATACTTTTTTCAACCTCACAGCAGCACACAAACTTAAATACTTGTAAATGTGCTTTGTGTCTGACTGTGAACATACGAATCTGGCTTTAATAAAATTTTAATTTTATATTTTGACTGTCATCACAGCAATGAAATGAAAAACGCATAATACATGTGTCTTTAGTACTGACGATGTTGAATTAAGTGCAGACTACATGGATAGGCATCTGTATTCGTCCATACAGGGGAGTTTTTACCATTCCAAGAACCCACACGTTAGCTGTCAGAATTGCATACAATTATATATACAATATGACCAGCAAACACTTTTGTTTGAGAAACAGATTTGAAGATTGATTTGAGTACAAGTGTTTTTTTTTTCACATTCTGAGAAGAGGTAAATACGGTTTTAAGCTCGTCCGGGCTGATATTTTTATAGCATTCATCCATGTAGATTCATTCATCCAATATAGATATTAGTTTCGAACTAAGTAAAATTTGCAGTTATCTTTAAGATAAATCGAAACTAGATTGGATATATTTATGAAGATGGGTTTAATTCTATTTTGAAACTTACACTGTATAATATAAAATACCAATAATTATTTGGTAAGTACGAACTTACAAGATGACGATATAATTTTTAAAATCCCGAATAAAAAGTGTATAGCGAACTCTAAATACAAAGCTCTAAAAATTCTGGTGAAAGGTGTAGCTAAAATCATCAATATACTGAATATAGAGAGGTTTCGTTATACGGGGAATTTGTGAAGATCTGGACCTATATAGGCAATTTTATGTGATAGGAGTTAGAACTCATTACGAACCCCAACTACCAAATTTGAAACAATACCTGCGAAAAATGAGATACAAATCATGAAAATACTAAATGTATGGTGTTATATGGCTAATCTACCAAAACTTGAAAAAATAGATCTACTAAAATGTATATTTCGAGGTGTTACAAACGGAGGGTATACATACTGTGGCGGAGGTTATAACAAGAATAATTGGGCTGAATTTAGTACATTAAAAGACCAAGTCCATTCATAGCAGGACATTGTAAATAGAGATTGGACCAGTCTTTAAGAAAATTAACTCTCTTGTGATACGAAATGCCGTGTCGATTAGTACAAAATTAGAAAAATTAGAAAAAAAAATATATTTTTTTAGTCCATTTGCACCTCTAAATGTACATCTTAAGAACAATAGGCTTTAATTCTGACCCTAACCCTACCCCCATGCAAAATTTCCTGAGGATCGGTTCTTGGTTTAGAAGCAGAATGATCAATTCTTTTACATATATGTTGTACCTATTTTGCTATATATCAGATTTCTTTGCTATTAGCATCATTGAAATGGTCAGAAGTGATCTTATAATTTATTTGTGATTTGCGGTTTAGTGAAATATTTCCTATTTTCTTACAAAAAGTTAGGGTCTATTTTAATTATAGTCCGATGCCCGCCAAAATTGGTAGGGTTGTGCCCACTTCTAAACTCTAACTCCATGTAAATTTTCTGAAAAATCAGGAAATGTTTCTGTTTTTGGTCCATTTAAACCTATAAATATTGTGCGATCATCTCCAAAAACAATAGGGTTCTATTTTGACCATAATCCCACCCCCATTTTTGAAATGGTCAGAAGTGATCTTTTAATGTATTTGTGATTTGCCTGGGATTGAAAACATTCGCGGTTTAGTGATATATTTCCTATTTTCTTACATAAAAATTAGGGTCGGGCCGATCATTTGATACCCTACAAAACCACAATTCACGGTGAAATCTCCGAAGATCTAAAACCCTTTTGACTTCAATGAAGATTCCTCCTAGAATATCGAATGTAATTGCTATTCCTTTAGAAATTGTTCTTCCTTAAAATTGTTGTCCATTTCACAACCGATGTCCATCCAAAATGCTAGACTTCAGCGCCTTAGTTGAAAACTATAGGGCGACTGCTACCTATATGCAATATTCCCTCTGCCTTAGGACAAAAAAATATTACAAAATGTAAAATTTAATATTTTAAGTCCAATTGAAAAAATCTGGTAAAAATATTATAAAATATTAAAAAAAAATATTCACATTTTTATTAACATATATTTACGAAATTTTTGTAGATTTTATTTTTTTTATTTTTTATTTTTTTATTTTTTTGGTTGGCCAAAATGCCATTCTGAGCTGGTGAGAAAAAAGGTCCAGCCTTTATAGAATTATAAGCGTAGTAGCTAACGTACCTTTCTTTTATACATTTAAATTTTACATATTTTGCCATATATCCGATATCTTGGCTATAATCATCAATTAATGGTCAGAAGTGACTTTAATGTAGATTTGTGTTTTCGCCGGGACCAAAAACATTCGCGGTTTAATGAAAATTTTTGCATTTTTGTACACAAAAGTTATGGTCCATTTCACCCCCTTAATATTATTCCAAGATCCAGCAAAATGGTAAAGTTCTGCCCTGCCCAAAACTCTCCGCGTCGATTGGTCTAAAATTTCGACCACTTCAACCCGATCATTGTGATCATCTCCAAATGCAATAGGAAGATCCATAGGAATGTATCCTATATACAGGACCAAAAATTCGAGGTGTTACATACTTTTTGGGCCAATCAAACTCACAATACACGTAACACATAGTGTTGTAGGTTGTCAAAATACACGATTATACCTCTTACAGCCCATCTAATAATAATTATAAAAATCATGATTCTACTTCTCTACCTCTAAAATTATCTTTAAAAATCCACAATTGTATCTTTTAAAGTCAGTCCTTCCAAAATATTTATAATAGTCCCCAATTGTAGCTCTTATAAATGTTTATAAATAATAATAAAAATCCGCGATTTTACTTTTAGAGACCTACTATATTAATATCCACGATTGATCGTAACATACATAATATAACTAGCCATGGGAACAAACAATGAATTTATTCCCATAGTATTCTTCAGTTCTAACAATTTATCAATTAAAAGTCTTAAAAAAAGCATTTAACTTATATAATATGGCGAGCCAACACAAATATATTCTTATATTTCCAGGGTTATTGATCGGAAGAATTTCCATAAATCCATAATTGTGGATACGAATGGCTGAAATAAAATGTACGATTATAACTCTAATAGTCCAAAAAAAAAAAAAAAATAAAACAAAACAAAAATTATGTTTTTGAGTGATTACTACTATTATAGCTCCGATAATCCAAAATTCAGATCAGCTCTTCAAACAGTAATAGGTACGATAATGTATATGAAGGATTGTTTTCAAATCTACGATTATGGCTTTGAGAGTCCTTTCAAACAATTTTATTCATTTTGCGCCTGAAGAACAGTCCTTTAGAGGTACCTTTAATAACATCTATGATTATGGATGTGACGGAGGCAGGAGCGTACGCAGAATGGTGGTACTGTCTCCTCTAAAATGACGACCTTTCTGCTAAATTTTTAAATTTTTGATAAAGGGAACAGGGAACTATAGAACGGAGGATATATTAAGTTTGTCATTCTAGCTTCCGAACGAAATGAAGTAGGTTGATAAAATTATACTCAAATGTATATTATGTGTTCAGGACTTTTGGTATTGCAAATGGACCATGTGGGTCCACGTTTTGGTATAACCCCCATATAATAGACATTATTCACAGAAAATGTTTCAAAATTGTCTATTCAGGTCCATGTTTTGGCGTAGCCCATATATAATAGTACCTCCTTATATTCTGATTTGATGATTTTAGCTACATTATTCACCGATTTTTTTTTTCAAGTTCCGCATTTTAATATTGTAATGACTTATGACAAGAGTTGCCTATACAGGTCTACTTTGTCTTATAGACCCTGAAATAATGGCTACATTCGGTATTCAGTATTTTAAGGGAATTTTTAACGGATTTTAATTTTTTGGAAAATTGCCAAATTCGTTCCAAATGGTGGAGGGCATTTAAAGTTCGGCCCGGTCGAACTTACAGTTTTCTTACTTGTTTTTGTTATAATTATGCTGAATGTATTCGAAATGCATCCCTGTTTACGATAATGGATCTAAAGAACCTTTTGCGAATACCGATAATAAGGTCTTTCAAACCTATTCGCAAGAAAATGGTTATATCTCCGATAGTCCCTGACAATAAATTATTTAAAAGCAAGAGATATGGATAAAGTACACCTTCATAACATGTGCTTTACAAACAAATATTCATATTAATGTAAGGAATTTCCAGAAATATACAAACAATTGTCCTATTAAATTATATATATAAAAAAAACATAACGTTTTTCACATCTGTCTCACAGTTCACGTGTCTGCATGTCTTGAATAATACCACATTGGAAACTCAACTTCCATTTCGAACAACATTTTTTATTTTTGTTTTACGACCAGATGTGGAGCTACAGAACACAACAGGGGTTATATCAGAAGTACTGCAACCTTCAGAGTTTCTTTTTGTTTGCAAATGAACAGAAAACATTCGCATTCAGGGCTGATAGGCCCAACTAAAGGTTGAATGAATGAAATATTAAATTAAAAATTGTCTGCATTTTTTTATTTTCATTTTTTTTATTTTTGTAGTGGCTATGTTTTGCAAAGAATATTTTCATTTAGTTTAACATACATTTCCAAGACCAAGGAAACGTAAGCACTTCAAATATCTATATTCATGCAAAGTATTAATTGCTAAGGATAAATTAGTTTATTTTTATTTTAAAAGTAATATGTTAAATATGCTATAGTATCATTCAACAAAGTTAACAATTACATATCAGTGAAAAAAGTTTGTGGAATATTTTTGTGTTAAGATATCAAGGTTATTGCCATCATAGGTACATTTCTTATAACTAAATTGTCAGCGAAAAAATCTGAATACGTTGTTCCACAAGTTCATAATGAACACTTGTTGAGAAAACGTTAACTATTTAGTGGCATCAGTCTTATTACCACATAAAGAATTTTACTAATATAATGTCTATTGCAGACAAAACTACATTCATCCGAAGATCCTATTACAACAGACACATCCGAACCAAAGTGTATTTACTACACTTCACGTGAGCGGTCACAAACATAAAAGGAGCGAATTTGAGCATTTGAAATTGGACACATGCCGCCCTTTTTTTATCTGAATTACCTACCCAATTGGTGTCATTTAGATGCACATATCCAATGTTACATCAACAATTTGCAAGTTTCCCAAACGGGTACTATGTTAGGTATCTTTTGTGTATAAAGCGAATTATATCCGGAACCATTTGTACCTTTTTACTAAAAATTACGCATACGAAAGAAAACTCCTTCATTTTCAAATTAGTTTTTAGGTAAAAGCGTGTTATTTTTGGTATCACCCTAACATTACTTTTATTTTGATTCCAAGCAAATAGGATAAAGTTTGAAATTCCGTTTGTAATTCCTCGAAATAAGTATTTTAGACGCCACAAAATATATATGTATGATCAGCTTTAAATATTATGCCGATTTACTCCGTCCATTCCTCTGATGAAATTAAGTCAAAATATGACTCAAATGTACTCTAATTCCGTAGAATAATTTGTATTTAAAATAGACGATATAGATCCACGATTCAGTACATAACGATACTGTCCGATTTAGAGTAGTGATGATATTTCTCAACAGAATTTGCTGTAAATTTGATATTTGAAGTTAGAAACGGCTATAGCCTCCTATTTCAGAAAATTAGCTTTACAGGTTCAAGTTTTCGTATACGTATGCAGGGTGAGATTAAAAAACTGCAACCAACTTCAGACAGCTGTCATTTCTAAGTCACTCGTCCGACGGCTGTTGAAATTATTCCAGTGACAGTTCATTATATTGTTTATAAGCGTACAAAACCATTTTGGTGAGAATTGTCCCGAAAAAAAGTTATTTGTGATGGAATTAAAGCGTAATAGTGTGATTTCCTTATATTTGACTGGAAAACCATAAGTGGCTATCGTTAAAGCACTTCAGCATTTAAATGTGAATAAATCGTTTGCGTCTCGTATCATCGCTCGTAACCGTGATACTGGTAGCCTGACGTCAAGGAAGTGGACGGAAGAAAACAGCAACATCAGCAGAAATGAAAAATATCTCTGGGTAAAGCCAAAAAATGTAAAAACTTGCACCGCCAGAGAAAGAAAATACACTCAAAAGAGCTAAAGAGTTGCTTCGCTTGGCCGAAAGTGGTGAAATGCCGAATTTGGTTTTCTCCGATGAGAAAACATTCGTTGTCCAGCAGTTTGTAAATAAACAAAATGATCGTTTTTGCTCAGCTGAAAATGTGCATCTTCGGTCGGCCACCAGAACTCAAGCGCCGGCCATGGTGATGGTGTGGGCCGCCATAACAGCCGATGGCCGCTCTTCGCTCGCATTAATCGACCGTGGCATCAGAACAAATGCCGAATATTATCGCGAAAATATTGTGGAGGGTGTATTAAAGCCTTTGGCCGCAGAACGTGGACATTCCAACAGGACTCAGCACCATCGCACCTAGCACGCACCACCCAAGAATGATTACAAAATCACGTTCCTCGCTTCATATCCAGCGCACAATGGGCCCCAAAATCTCCGGATACCATCCCGTTGGACTATTGTGTCTGGAGTATTTTGGAAAGCAAGGTTGGCACTAAAAAAATACCATAGTGTCGATCACCTCAAGCAAGCGCTTCGCCGGGAATGGGCCAAAATACCGTAGAGCAACATTCGGGCAGCGTGTGACGGTTTCATTGGCCGTTTGAAGGCCATAAATAGTGCCAAAGGTGACCAATTCGAACATATCTAAACTTTTTCTGAAATTTGATTCTATTTCCGACGTTTTTTTGCTTTCATTCAATAAAAATTAAAAAAAGTAAAAATTATTTTACAGTTTTTTATCTCACCCTGTATCTCGCCGAGCTGAGTCGATCTAGCTATATATGCCCGTCCGTTTGAAATGGGCCAAAAACAGAAAAGAATTCTAAGATGTCCATTTAAGATGGCAAATTTGAAATATATAATCCAAATGGATCCATTATTGCAAGATGATTATTGTTCATTAAGACTGCCGTGAAATGTGTCAAGATACCCATCGAAATACCAATTGACTCAACTCGTCTGGCTTTTATTAGGAACAAACCCATTGAAATATCTGACTAAATTTATCATAATGTTAAATATCGAGGAGAAAGAGAGGTAGTACGTGGACCTGAAAATACCGAATATCTGGAGGTAATTTTATATGGGGCTTATGCGCAATCGTAGGCCTATTACACAATTTTTGTCAGAGTCATAGGTACAGATTAAGAACTTCTCGTATCAGATAATTCTATTGAAAAATCTAGCTGAAATCATCAAAATACCCGAAAATCGGAAGGTACCGTTATATGGGACTATATGATATCGTGAAACTAGACCATTCTCTTTCAGGTGGTAAAGTATCCGAAATTAACTTAGAATTTCAAACAATTCCATTGAAAAATGTGGCTACAATCGTTAAATTACCGAATATCGGGTGGTACCGTTATATGGGGACTATACGATATCGTGGAGAGATATAGCCCATCTTCGAACTTGACCTGCAGGTTATAAAAAATACTAGCTTTACAATTAGATGCCATTTTTAATACCTTTAGAACCAAGGTTTAATAATAATTTTAATAATAATTTTAATTCTTTCGTTGTAGATATTACAATTGTTTAAAAAAAAACTTAATTCAAAGTCGTTATATAAAACATTTAACAAAAAAAATATTATACTACAATTCCCATTTCAAATATATTTTTCTCTTCCTTTGTAGACACAACTCAGGCAGCATTGCGTGATGTAAATTTATTCATTGAACCACCTGCCGTACGACGCAGTCAATCGGTCACATTACGTTGCCTCTATTCTCTGGAGGGTGCACCGCTGTACTCTGTGAAATTTTATCGTGGCCAATTGGAATTCTTTCGTTATACGCCCGGCGAATATCCCAATACAAAGGTTTTTCATTATCCCGGAATAAAAGTCGATGTAAGTAAAACATAAACGAAGAAAATCCATAACAGGCAGAGCAATGTTTAATTTAATTTTTATTCGTGACAAGCCATATTCAATATTCGTATGTATGTAGTATTAAAAGTATTTCATTAAGAATAACACATAAATATGGGCATTTTCATGTGACAAAAATAATGAAAGAGGATGTTATAAATATTGTAATATTTTTGACACTTTAAAAATCAATTTTGTACTACTACTAATATAGTTTCTGAAATAGATTTTAAATTTAGCACAACATACAGTGTGAGATAGAGAAACTGCAACAAAGTCAAACGCCATAATTTTTTTAAGGTTATTGAATAAAAGAAAAAAAAAATGTGGGAATTAGCATTAATTTTTGGAATAAGTTTAGATTTGTTCGAATTGGTCACCTTTGGCACGAGTTATGGCCTTCAAACGCCCAATGAAACCGTTACACGTTACCCATTCTCGGCAAAGCGCTTGCTTGAGGTGATCGACACTTTGGTATTTTTTAGTACCAACCTTGCTTTCAAAAATGCTCCAGCCACAATAGTCCAACGGATTGGTATCCGGAGATTTTGGTGGACATTGTGCGCTGGAGCAAAGAATCTCATTTTATAACCATTCTTGGGTAGCGCGTACTGAGTGCGATGGTGCTGAGTCCTATTGGAATGTCCAAGATCTCTGGCCAAAGGCTTTAATACACCCTCCAGAATATTTTCGCGATAATATTCGGCATTTATTCTGATATCACGGTTGATTAATGCGAGCGAAGAGCGACCATCGGCTGTTTTGGCGGCCCACACCATCACCATGGCCTGCGCTTGAGTTCTGGTGGCCAACCGAAGACGCAAATTTTCAGCTGACCTCTTTCGCCAGCAAAAACGATCATTTTGTTGAATGTTTTCTCATCGGAGAAAACCAAATTCGGCAGTTCACCACTTTCGGCCAAACGAAGCAACTCTTTAGCTCTTTTGAGTCCATTTTCTTTCTGTTGCGGTGTAAATTCTTGCACTTTTTGGAATTTCAATGGCTTTACCCCGAGCTCATTTTTAAATATTTGTCGAATGCAATATTGCGATATGTTCAGCTTACGAGCCATTTCTCGGCCACTGCGACGCGTGTTTCGATCAAGTCGCTTCTTTACTTTCGAAACATTGCTGTTTTCTTCCTTTCTTTAACGTCGGGCTACGCTACCAGTATCACGACAACGAGCGATGGTACGAGACACAAAAGATTTATTCACATTTAAATGCTGGAGGGCTCTAACGATAGCCACTTGTGGTTTTCTAGCCAAATATCACTATCACGCTTGAATAACTTTTTTTCTGGAAAATTCTCACCAAAATGCTCATGTTCGCTTGTAAACAATATAATGAGCTGTCACTGGAACAATTTTAACAGCTGTCAGACGAGTGGCTTAGAGATGACGCAGTCTGAAGTTGGTTACAGTTTTTTAATTTCACTTTAGGGCCCAAGGAATACCAGCATTATTCAATTAGCAGATAGGAAGCCGAATATAGTTTCGAAACTTTATGTGTGTCTAACGCATTAGAATTTGATATGTCATGTATAATTTCTAAAATCGATTTCAGAATCCATCTAAAATACTACGATCTTGCTATGTTTTTGCCTATTTATGCCCGTACTGAATCGAATACATCATACATAATTTGTAGGAGTATGTTTCTGTCAGATATAGAACTAAATATAACAATTTTTCTCTAGTGTAAGAATTCTTTTTTTTATTTTTTTCGTTTAATTTAAAGTCCATGAACATACATATTTTTGTATTTATATTCACATTAAAATAAAGCAAAAACCTGTTTCAGGACAATTTTTCATTCCAATTCATTTTCCTTTTTCTCTTTCTCTTTTACTTTCTTCCACAGGAGAGTGTTTCGAATGCCACTCAAGTTGTTATACGCAACGTGAACTTTGGTTTATCTGGAAATTTTTCCTGTGAAGTTACAGCCGATGCTCCATTATTTTCAACCGCCACAGCATATGCTCAGATGCAAGTTGTCGGTAAGTCTTGTCAACCAGCCAGGCTGCCAGCCATCCAGTTTGCTAGCTAGCCAACTTTTCCCAGTGCCATACAATGGAAAAGTTTCTCCTGCGTATTTTTTTTTTTTTTTTTTTTTTTTTTTTTTCTCACCAACGTAGGTTTTATTGTTGTCCGTCCATGCGCCCTTGTGTAGCTTTAAAACTATTCGTTTGTAAACTGTGTGGGCGAACACAGACACGTGATATGTAGGACACACTCAAAGGAAGGGAGTTATTTTCCGGTTCTTAAAGGGCGAAATGGCGTATTCAACCAACTCAAACCAATTATTAAACACTAGAATCTGGCCTACGACCCCATGAATGTAATTGCTAAACGGCTGGAGACAGTGGAGGTGTTGGTGTTGGAGATGGTGCAAATGGTTGTTCTGTTCACTATTACCCTTGCCATTGGTAGGGATCGCCTTTAAGAATGTGCTGGGTAGTTGTGCTCTTCGTTGGCAGCATTTTAGGCAGAAAATAAAACTTTTAATTGAAATACTTTGTACAAACGGACGAAAAAAAAACAAAAGGAGAAAACAAAAAATAAAAAGCAATTTTTGTGACACATTTAAAAGATTTCACAGTTTTTGGCTGGTACAGCTGCTTCCATGGCTAGCTACCTTTTGCTGATTGCCTACCCACCTACTATTCTCTTTAATTGTTTTGTATTTGGATGCAACAAATATACACGAAAATTGAATTTAAATAGTTTTCAGATTGTTGCTTTCACTGGGGAATTTAGCAAAAGTGAAGTTTCCTCGAATTGGGTACGGTGATTTTACAAACTTTTACTCCATGACTGTTAGGTGTTGGCTTGAGTCCTTTGTTGCTTGTCAACTTTGATTGCTTTAAAATTGGTAAATTAAATTACTCACTAACAAGAGAGAGGCTATCGAGGTACTCAATTGATGAAAGTTAATGAAATAAACAAAAAAAAAAAAAAAGGACATGGATAATTAAATTTATTAACAAAATGTATTTGATTTCCATACAACACCTAGGTTATCACGATAAAAACCCGGAAACTTGAGTTTTCGAACTAATATTGTAAGAAAAAGTAAAGTAGTGCAAGATCTAATAAACGCTAACAGGAAACTTTCAATAATGAATATGCCACTATTTTTTAAAAGCTAATTAAAATATAGAGCCGTTCTTTGGAAAATTGTTATTTAAGGGGTGGCAAGGAAGTATTTTAATTATACGGTCTAGCCAACTACACAACAAGAAAATATAAATTTACTTTTTATATTCTATAAGTTCAATTGAGCCAAAAAGTTTGTAACACCTCAAAATATTGGTCCTGGGCTGGGGATGGTGTCCGTATGTTAATTTGTAATCACGCGTCAGGTCGCAATTATAGCACCTTTCGCACGAAATTTCTTATTAACTTAGGTACAAGGTCTGAATTGTAGATAGGAGAAGCCACATATACATTCCTATGTGCAGGACCAATATTTCGAGGTGTTTGTACCAATCAAACTTATGACACCACATAGTGTTGTAGGGTATAAATAGTTAAATTTTTGCACTGTAATACTGATTCGACATAGTTGGACAGCAACTGATGTTATTTTGAAGATATATCAAAATATTGCTCTGTGGTATTTTGGCCCATTCCCGGCGAAACTCTTAGTGCCAACATTGCTTTCCAAAATACTCCAGACACAATAGTCCAACGGATTGGTATCCGGAGATTTTGGTGGCCATTGCGCGTTGAAAATTAAGCTAGGTACCTCATATTGTGACCATTCTTGGGTTGCGCGTGTTGAGTGCGATGGTTCTGAGACCTGTTGGAATGTCCAAGGTCTGCGGCCAAAATGTTTGCGTGCCCATGGCTTCAATACACCCTCCAAAATATTTTCGCGATAATATTCGGCATTTATTCTGATGCCACGATCGAATAATACGAGCGGAGAGCGACCATCGCTTGTTATGGTGGTCCACACCATCACCATGGCCGGCGCTTTAATTCTGGGAACCAATCGAAGGTGCACATTTTTAGCTGACCTCTTGGCAAGTAAACACGATCATTTTGTTTGTTAAAAAATTTCTGGACAAGGAATGTTTTCTCATCGGAGAAAACCAAATTCGGCGGTACACCACTTTCGGCCAAGTGAAGCAACTCTTTATCTCTTTTGAGTCTATTTTCTTCCTGAAGCGTAGTATTTTCTTGCACTTTTTGGAATTTTAATGGGTTTACCCCGAGCTCATTTTTCAATATTTGCGAATAGAATATTGCGATATATTCAGCTCACGAGCCATTTTCGGCCACTGCCACGCGGGTTTTCTTCCGTCCACTTCCTTGATGTCGGCCTACGCTGTCAGCACCACGGTTACGAGCGATAGCACGAGACACAAAAGATTTATTCACATTTAAATGCTGGAGTGCTCCCACGATAGCCACTTGTGGCTATGTGGTTTTCCAGTCAAATATTAAGAAATCACACTATCAGGCTTGAATTCCATCAGGAATAATTTTTATACCCTACACCACATAGTGGTAAGGGTATTATGTCTTTGTGCATTTGTTTGTAACATGGAGAAGGAAACGAGATAGACCCATAGTTACTTTTGAGAACCTTCATTGAATCACTTTCTGAGTCGATTTATGCATGTCCGTCCGTCTGTCCGTCCGTCCGTCCGTCCGTCTGTCCATGTATTCTTGTGAACAAAATGCAGGTCGCATTTATTATCCGATTGAGATGATATTTTCCAAACAATATTTTTTTGGCCCAAGGACGAACCCTATAATTGGTGAGAATCGGATCAAATTTAGATATAGCTCCCATATATATCTTCATCCGATTTCGGGTTAAATGAGCACCAAATGTCCACTATCAGTCCAAATTACCTGAATTTTGGCACACCCAACCGAGTTCGGCCTAGAAGCAAGTATATCAAATTTTGAGAAAATCGGTTCAGATATAGCTATAGCTCCCATATATATCTTTCATCCGATTTGATCTTTAAGTCCCTCACATTCCTACTATGCACTCCACAACCGTGATATTTGGTACCAGGTATTAGATGGAGCACAGAAATAGCTGTTTTAAATTTTATCGAAATCGGTTCAGATTTGGATATAGCTCCCATATATATCTTCATCCGATTTCGGGTTAATTGACCACCAAATGGCCAATATCAGCCCAAATGGCCCGAATTTTGGCACATGTGACCGAGATTAGCCTTAAAGTAAATACAACAAATTTGGAGAAAATCGGTTCAGATTTGGATATAGCTCCCATATATATCTTCATCCGATTTCGGGTTAATTGTGCTCCAAATGGCCGATATAAGCCCAAATGGACTGAATTTTAGTACATCGGACCGAATTCAGCCTAGAAGCAAGTATATCAAATTTAGTGAAAATCGGTTCAGATATAGATATAGCAAGCATATATATGTTTCATCCGATTTAGTGTTTTAGTCCCTTACATTCGTAATGTTCACTCCACAACCGTGATATTTGGTACCAGATATAAGGTACAGCTCAGAAATAGCTGTTTGTAATTTTATCGAAATCGGTTCAGATTTGGATATAGCTCCCATATACATCTTCATCCGATTTCGGGTTAATTGTGCACCAAATGGCCGATATAAGTCCAAATGGACTGAATTTTAGTACATCGGACCAAATTCAGCCTAGAAGCAAGTATATCAAATTTAGTGAAAATCGGTTCAGATATATATATAGCAGATATATATAGCAACCATATATATGTTTCATCCGATTTCGTCTTTAAATCCTTCACATTCGTAATATGCACTTCACAGAAATGATATTTGGTACCAGTTATCAGATAAAGCCCAAAAATAATTGATTTTAATTTTATTAAAATCTGTTCCGATTTGGATATGCCTCCCATATATATCTTCATCCGATTTCGTGTTAATTGTGCATCAAATGGCCAATATCAGCCCAAATAGCATGAATTTTGGCAAATTCGACCGAAACCAGCCTATAGGCAAGTACACACATTTTAGTAAAAATCGGTTCAGATATAACTCTAGCTCCATATATGTTTCATCCGATTTGCTCTTTAAGTCCCTTACATTCGTAATATACTCTTCACAGGAATGATATTTGGTACCAGATATCAGATAAAGCCCAAAAGTAGTCGCTTTTAATTTTCTCAAAATCTGTTCAGATTTGGATATAGCACCATATGTATCTTCATTCGATTTTGAGTTAATTGTGCAACAAATGGCCAATATCAACCGAAATGGCATGAATTTTGGCATATCTGGCCAAATTCAGCCTAGAAGCACGGACACCAATTTTAGTGAAAGTCGTTTCAGATATAGCTATAGCTCCCAAATATATCTTCATCCGATTTCGGATTAAATGTGCAGCAAATGGCTAATATTGGTACATCAAATTTAGTGAAAATCGGTCGGATACAGCTATAGCTCCTATATATACCTTTCATCCGATTTGTACTTTAAGTCCCTCAAATTCGAAAAATGTACGATAAAAGAATAATATTTGGTATCAGATGCAGCCAAGAAATATCTTCTTTTTCAGTTTTACAAATATCGGTTCAGATTTGGATATACCTCCTATATATATCTTCATCCAATTTCGTGTTGATTGCGCACCAAATGTCCAATATCAGCCCAAATGTCCTGGGTTTTGGCAAATCTGACCGAATTCAGCCTAGAATCAAATACATCAAACTTGGTGAAAATCGGTTCAGATATAGCTATAGTTCGTAAAATGCACGATAGAATTAGATAGATTTTGATTTTGTACCAAATATCTCATAGAGCTCTGAAATGCTCTGTATAAACCTTTTTACGAGAGCTCTACTAAATATGCATAGTGGTGTAGGGTATCATATAGTCGGCCCCGCCCGACTTTTGAGCTTTCCTTACTGGTTTTTTTTCTGGAGAATTCTCAAAAACATGCTTTTGTACGCTTGTAAACAATATAATGAGCTGTCACTGGAATAATTTTAATAGCTGTCGGACGTTTGCCTTGAAATGACAGCAGTCTGAAGTTGGTTCCAGTTTTTTCATCTAACCTTGTATATGTACCATTTTAGGCGGCTATCTCAATTCGTTCGGTTGGTGGTTTTTAAAACTGAGAGACATGTTTAAATCCAAATTTGAAGCAAATTAAGCATATATATACTTATATCTGGGGGTTTATAGTGAGTATATCGAGGAAATACCAAGAGAATGACAATGTTAATATATCTATATATATAAATGTAAGTTGTGTTAGTTACTACGCTTATAACTCAAGAACCGCTGATCTGATTGTAACGATTCATACAAATTCGGAATTTTCTCTTTTCCGAAAAGGATAATATTCAAAAAAATCGCGTAAAAATGTGATGTATTAACATTTTCATTTTGACTTTTGAAATGTACAATCGTCATGTTTTATTTTGAATATTTTTTTTTTCTATTTTGACTTACTTTTTTCGAATGTACATTTGTAGTGTTTTTTTTATATTTTTTTCTTTTTCTTTTGGATTCGAATATTAATACCAATTTATTTAATTGACTCAATTTCTTGAGAACTGAAATAGAAGCCGGGTTACATTGAAGTGTACTACCAAATTATGTGGTGGCGAAACGGAATAGATGTTATCGAAATAATTTAACGCGGTCACACCAGTTAAGTCAAAATCGCTAAAAAATCATGAAAAAAGAGATCTCATTGCAAAAATTCTCAAATCGGGAAAAGAAATTTACGCAAGGTACAACGCTTATAACTAATGAACGGCTTGACAATTCTTTAATACGACAATAATCCGCCCAATGAGAACTCAAAATGCTATTCATTGGAACTGCTATCAGTGAAATACCGAATATAAAGGTTGCAAATGGTAGAGCGAATTGAACATTTAGGAAAAAAAGGAAAAAAGAAATAAATTCTTCCTAAACTTTCAAGATATCTTAAATCGCTTTTGCAGGTCATGATATATGACCCCCGGATAAGGGTTCAACCCTATTTGAAGTATAGTTTACATTTTAACCATATTTTACTCAAACTCATTTTGGCAAAAGTCGGTAATTTGAGAAGAAACCATCCTCGCAAAAAATGATCACGTTTTGGTATAACCATCATATGGTTTAAGCTATGTTCGGGTGTTCGACATTTTTTTCATTTTTTAGGCCTTTATTTGGCATCTGTGTTTCTAAGAGTGTAAAAAACCTCTTCTCATAATATTTTCAATTTTCGGAGTAGAGTCCATCTTAGTCTTGACCACATTCATCAATTCATTTGGCTAAAAAATTGTATTTAGGCTACTCTGGGGTAGATAAGTGTCCATATAGGCATATATTTGAGTATAGTTCCCACCATAGTGTACTCCCAAATCCACTTTCCCAACCAATGTTTTGTTAGAAAAGAGCAATTATCTTTGACTATTTTGAAATCATTCCACCCTCAATTATGAGGTGGACAACACTAAATACCACGCAGCACGGTATTCTTAACATTGGATATACAAATTCCAAATTACAGTTAATTTAAATGGAATATATTGTTAAGCCCTTTACAATACAAAAAAAAAATGAGCTTCGTTTTCACATGGGGCTATTATAGAAGTAATATATCATATAGGTTTTTAACACTCCGTTATAGCCTATGGCTGGAAAATAGGATCAGGCTATTCAAAATATCTAAAACTGACGGTAGGTTATTATCTATTATAATTTTTGCCATGAATGTTTATTTCTATTAAGAAATTACTATGGAGTTACTTTTCTTATAATAAAAATTATGCCGCTTGCATAATTCAGATCTGTGTTTTATAATGCTTTAAAAAAATATGCATTAAAGACTAAAATAGGGGCCGGCAACGCGGACCGGGTCAGCTAGTCTATATATAAATGTAAGTTGTGTTAGTTACTACGCTTATAACTTAAGAACCGCTGGACTGATTTTAACGATTCACACAAATTCGGAGTTGTCTCCTCTCCGAAAAGGATAATATCCATTTTCATTTCGACTTTTCAAATGTACAATAGTAATGTTTTATTTTCCATTTTGACTTACTTTTTTCTAATGTACATTGGTAGTGTTTTTATATATTTATATATATTAATACCAATTTATTTAATTGACTTGATTTGTACTTTAAGTCCCTCAAATTCGAAAAATGTACGATAAAAGAATAATATTTGGTATCAGATGCAGCCAAGAAATATCTTCTTTTTCAGTTTTACAAATATCGGTTCAGATTTGGATATACCTCCTATATATATCTTCATCCAATTTCGTGTTGATTGCGCACCAAATGTTCAATATCAGCCCAAATGTCCTGGGTTTTGGCAAATCTGACCGAATTCAGCCTAGAATCAAATACATCAAACTTGGTGAAAATCGGTTCAGATATAGCTATAGTTCGTAAAATGCACGATAGAATTAGATAGATTTTGATTTTGTACCAAATATCTCATAGAGCTCTGAAATGCTCTGTATAAACCTTTTTACGAGAGCTCTACTAAATATGCATAGTGGTGTAGGGTATCATATAGTCGGCCCCGCCCGACTTTTGAGCTTTCCTTACTGGTTTTTTTCTGGAGAATTCTCAAAAACATGCTTTTGTACGCTTGTAAACAATATAATGAGCTGTCACTGGAATAATTTTAATAGCTGTCGGACGTTTGCCTTGAAATGACAGCAGTCTGAAGTTGGTTCCAGTTTTTTCATCTAACCTTGTATATGTACCATTTTAGGCGGCTATCTCAATTCGTTCGGTTGGTGGTTTTTAAAACTGAGAGACATGTTTAAATCCAAATTTGAAGCAAATTAAGCATATATATACTTATATCTGGGGGTTTATAGTGAGTATATCGAGGAAATACCAAGAGAATGACAATGTTAATATATCTTATATATATAAATGTAAGTTGTGTTAGTTACTACGCTTATAACTCAAGAACCGCTGATCTGATTGTAACGATTCATACAAATTCGGAATTTTCTCTTTTCCGAAAAGGATAATATTCAAAAAAATTGCGTAAAAATGTGATGTATTAACATTTTCATTTTGACTTTTGAAATGTACAATCGTCATGTTTTATTTTGAATATTTTTTTTTTCTATTTTGACTTACTTTTTTCGAATGTACATTTGTAGTGTTTTTTTTTATATTTTTTTCTTTTGGATTCGAATATTAATACCAATTTATTTAATTGACTCAATTTCTTGAGAACTGAAATAGAAGCCGGGTTACATTGAAGTGTACTACCAAATTATGTGGTGGCGAAACGGAATAGATGTTATCGAAATAATTTAACGCGGTCACACCAGTTAAGTCAAAATCGCTAAAAAATCATGAAAAAAGAGATCTCATTGCAAAAATTCTCAAATCGGGAAAAGAAATTTACGCAAGGTACAACGCTTATAACTAATGAACGGCTTGACAATTCTTTAATACGACAATAATCCGCCCAATGAGAACTCAAAATGCTATTCATTGGAACTGCTATCAGTGAAATACCGAATATAAAGGTTGCAAATGGTAGAGCGAATTGAACATTTAGGATAAAAAGGAAAAAAGAAATAAATTCTTCCTAAACTTTCAAGATATCTTAAATCGCTTTTGCAGGTCATGATATATGACCCCCGGATAAGGGTTCAACCCTATTTGAAGTATAGTTTACATTTTATCCATATTTTACTCAAACTCATTTTGGCAAAAGTCGGTAATTTGAGAAGAAACCATCCTCGCAAAAAATGATCACGTTTTGGTATAACCATCATATGGTTTAAGCTATGTTCGGGTGTTCGACATTTTTTTCATTTTTTAGGCCTTTATTTGGCATCTGTGTTTCTAAGAGTGTAAAAAACCTCTTCTCATAATATTTTCAATTTTCGGAGTAGAGTCCATCTTAGTCTTGACCACATTCATCAATTCATTTGGCTAAAAAATTGTATTTAGGCTACTCTGGGGTAGATAAGTGTCCATATAGGCATATATTTGAGTATAGTTCCCACCATAGTGTACTCCCAAATCCACTTTCCCAACCAATGTTTTGTTAGAAAAGAGCAATTATCTTTGACTATTTTGAAATCATTCCACCCTCAATTATGAGGTGGACAACACTAAATACCACGCAGCACGGTATTCTTAACATTGGATATACAAATTCCAAATTACAGTTAATTTAAATGGAAAATATTGTTAAGCCCTTTACAATACAAAAAAAAATGAGCTTCGTTTTCACATGGGGCTATTATAGAAGTAATATATCATATAGGTTTTTAACACTCCGTTATAGCCTATGGCTGGAAAATAGGATCAGGCTATTCAAAATATCTAAAACTGACGGTAGGTTATTATCTATTATAATTTTTGCCATGAATGTTTATTTCTATTAAGAAATTACTATGGAGTTACTTTTCTTATAATAAAAATTATGCCGCTTGCATAATTCAGATCTGTGTTTTATAATGCTTTAAAAAAATATGCATTAAAGACTAAAATAGGGGCCGGCAACGCGGACCGGGTCAGCTAGTCTATATATAAATGTAAGTTGTGTTAGTTACTACGCTTATAACTTAAGAACCGCTGGACTGATTTTAACGATTCACACAAATTCGGAGTTGTCTCCTCTCCGAAAAGGATAATATCCATTTTCATTTCGACTTTTCAAATGTACAATAGTAATGTTTTATTTTCCATTTTGACTTACTTTTTTCTAATGTACATTGGTAGTGTTTTTATATATTTATATATATTAATACCAATTTATTTAATTGACTTGATTTCTTGAGAACTGAAATTGATAGCGGGTTACATGGAAGTGTAGTACCGAATTATGTGGTGGCGAAACGGAATAGATGACATCGAAATAATTTAACGCGGTCACACCAAAAGAAAGATAATTATTAATTAAAAGATAATTACTTTTTCAAAATCGCTAAAAAATCACAAAAAAGAGATTTCATTGCAAAAATTCTCAAATCGGGAAAAAATCGAAAAAATTTTCAGTGGAATCGAATTTTAAAATAATAGTAAGGGTCTTTAAACATTTGTTGTAATAAATCAACGAACAAGTTGAAGATTTTTTAAATTTGTTATTCTTCTTTTGTCATTTTTTTCAATTTGTATTATCATATTGAATTCAGTGGATTTTTTGTGAACAAAATAAAAAATAATTTTGCACTATATACAATTTTTCACCAAAAAATGAAATAAGTGCGAAATACGACGTTAACGGACATCTACCTTTCAACTCCAGGGCCTACATCGTGGTTCAGATGGAAGATGCGATCACATTAAAACAACCAAAAATGTCAGAAAAAGCCTAATGGAGCTCATTTCAAGGCGTGGACCTACTTCTTTCATGTAACAATAATCCGTCCAATGAGAGCTGAAAATGCAAAATTCTTTGGGAGTACAATAAATGAAATACCAAATATAAAGGGTGGAAAATAGTAAAGCGAATGAGAGTCTTAGTAAGAAAAGGATTTCTAACCTTCCAGAAATTCTTCACAAACATTCAAGATACCTTAAATCACTTTTGCAAGTCATGATATCGATCATAACTCACGATAAGCTACAATCCCGATTTCATATTTATATAACCATCATATGATTTATGCTATTTTTGGGGTCTTGGCCACTTTTTTCATCGTTTGGCCCTTATTTGGCATATTTGTCTCTAAGGGGTTAGGGAACCATCATACAGATAATTGCCACATATGAATTTATTTAAGTAAAGTCCCCACATTGGAGTATCCCCAAGTCCACTTTCACATCTAATGTGTTGTCAGAAAAGAAAATTTTGTATTCTATTGAATTTGTAACTCCCAAGAGAATATTGGTTGGAAATGTAGATTTGGGATATACATTTATATGAAATAAATTGTGGAAACATGAACAAATTACAAATATATGAAAATAGCACGGGACCGAATATTTGTTGAATCGTCATTGAATTATACTATGATGAAAAATATAGTGGATAAAACTATTTTTACTCATTTAAGTCACGTCAAATTTTTTTTCAGTTTGACATGCTATGTTGTTCTGATATATTTTTGATTTGCTCTCTATTTGTCATATTGTATTATAAGGGGTAGAAGAATGTTTTCAATGTAGGTCGATGTCTCGAAGTAGTGCCCATATAAAAGTACCTCCTGATCTTACCATATTTCAAAGGATTTGGCTAAAATGTGTATTTGGGGGGTGAAAATGTTACACAAAAATTTGAACATATCTACAAATTTTAGAAGTTATTCCATATAATAGTACCCCCTCAAGTCAACCTTTTGGCGGACAAATAGACCGACATGGTTAGGGGGACTTCTAAGAACTCTAATGGACAATCTGAGGTGCTAATGGCTTAAAAAAATAATTAACTTTGGCTATTCTTAAATCACTCAGCCCTCAATTATGAGGTGTACAAAATACAGCAAATTCCAAATTACTGCTCATTTGACTGGAAAATTTTTAATTTGATCCCTTTCATGGGGATAAGATTGATATATACTTTTTAATAGATTTGTATAGCACCTCCACACCTTTGAAGCCCACGGTTTAAATATTGAAGCCCACGGCTTAAATATGGGTACAGGTATTTTAAAACTCTTTTAATCGACCAGTCCGCGAACACTTATATCAGTCATATCTGTGAATAAATATGCTTTGACAAATATGCATAATAGACAAGAACTATGGGCCGGTAACGCGGACCGGGCCAGCTAGTTCTCTATATATTCTATATTCTCTACACTTTAGTAATATATTAGACAAAATATAAACTTTAATTCACCTTCTTCTTAAATAATCACTTCCATTTTAAACATCGAACGCTAATTTTTTACCTTTAAGGCCCCAGTTTAACAACTGCCCTAATAATATTTTAATTGCAATAAACATTTTTATATTTTTTTGAACAACTTGATTAAATAACATGAATGACAACACCTTGAAACGACAACAAATTATACATTCTTATGAACTTTACTCATTTCGTGCAATTATTTCCTGTGTTAATAAACAATTCTCTGAAATAATTAATCTCTGTTGACATCCAAACATTCTATGTCATCTCTAACTTGCTAAAGTAAAATTGCAATGAAAAACAACAACATGCTACGAATAATACTGTGCTCTCTCACGCATCGATCGTAATCAACGTGAATCAAGTAGCACCACTCCAAACAACAATTTGCATCATTAGTGTATTTAAGGAGAGCACAAAAATACACACTAAAAAGAGGTCTCACAACAAAATGAGAACAAAAAAATAAAACAAAATAAAAACACTAACAATTATCCTAAATACCAACATGACTGGCAGCAGGAAGTAAGCTTAAAGCTAAAATTATATTTAAGCCAAGGAGAGGCAGAAAAAAAGTAAAGTAGTCAACCAAAGGGAAAAGTAAACAGAAACAAGAAAATGTGCTTAGTTGCGTATAAAAGGGTACAGTGAATTAATTCGTATAAAATTGTAATTTGTTATATGGCACTGTCATTAGAGTCGTGTCAATCTAATTCATAGTTCAGTACACCTGTTGCTCGATGTATGAGTTGTTTCATATATTTCATATCACTCATACGCAGAGTTTTCATACAAACGACCGGAGTCCACGGAACTATGTACATAGCTGTCGGACGAGTGGCTTGGAAATGACAGCAGTCTAAAGTTGGTTGCAGTTTTTTCATCAAACCCTGTATACGTAGCATTTTAGGCGGGTATCTCAATTCGTTCGGTTGGTGGTTTTTAAAACTGAAAGACATTTTTAAATCCAAATTTGAGGCAAATTAAGCACATACACTGGTGGCCAAAACTAAAGCAACTGAAATTACAAGGAGAATGAATGCCCTGTAACTTTTTCAAAAATTAAGAAAATGAGAAAGTTTTTCTTGTTTTAAATTAGGTACTTTATTCACTTTTCCAAAACCTAAAACATAAAACCAAAATTAATTTTTATATAAAAAATAATGTTTGGTAAAGTCAATTAACCCGATTTTGGCTTGGACAAAACAAAAGCAACTCTGTTGTACATTCATATAACCGCTGCAATTTCAGTTGTTTTTACTGTGATATTTATCGCTTTTTGCTACCTTCGACAATTTCGCTTGTCATAAATCCTTTTTGAAAAGTTTTTTACAATAGTATGTGTTTTTCTTTTCGTTTTTTTTTGCCCAAAAAATTTTTTAAAATGACTAGAAGCGAATACAGTAACTGAATTAAACAGCAAATTATCAGTGACTATCAAAACAACATATCACAGAAAATAATTTCCGAGAAATATTTCATAAATATTTCTGTGATTTCATAATTATTTCTGTATACTAAGTCGGTTTTTTGAAACTGGATCAGTAGTAACAGTCTATAACCGATGAAGGCCGTGAAAAACTTCAGCCCGTACTAATCCACAAATTGTGAGAGAAATAAAAAACAACTATTTAAGAGTTCAACTGGATTGGTGACAGAGCAATCATTGGATATAAGCTGGAGATCAGTACGTAGACGAGTAGTGGCAGCTGGTCTGCATACCCGTAAGACATCAAAAAACCATTTATATCTGAAAAAATCAAAAAGGCTTTCGGAAACGATAATATTAAGTGGAATCAAGCTCAATGGAAAAAACATTATTTCTGGGATGAGTCTACGTTCAATATTAAAGGCTCAGACGTGAAAAATTTTACGGTGAGAAGCCCAAAAAATGAAGGACTCAAGCCGCAGTGTTGCAAAGGTACAGTGAAGCATGAGGGAGGGTCAAAAATGGCGTGGCGCTGTTTTTCTTACTATGGACTTGGGTCTATCCATAAAATAAAGGAAGTTGTGGATCGGTTTGTTTACAACGATGTGTTGGACATCACGTTGTTCCCTTACGCTGAGTAAAATATTCGGCTGATTTGGGTGTTTCAGCATGACAATGATCCCAAACTTCTATCAAAACTTGTCAAATATTGGTTGCGGGAGTCAAAAATTGATGTTTTGTTATGGCCGGCACAATCACCTGACCTAAACTCCATAGAAAACCTTTGGAGTATCGTAGATAGGAAGGTCAAGCGAGATTCGGAAATAAGTAAACACAACATTTTCTAAAAAATTCGGGGTGCCTGGGAAAGCACACCCAATGATCAAATTGAGCGTGTTATAGATTCAATGCCTCGTAGGTGTGCAGCTGCTATCAAAAATAATGGTTATGCTATCGACTACTAGCCAAAATTTAATTATTTTAAAATAAAAAATCAAAAGTTGCTTTAGTTTTGACCAAGCAAAAATTGGGTCATTTTAGTTTTCCACATATTATTTTTCGTTCAAAATTATTTTTGTATTTTTATTTTAAGTTTCTTAAAAGTGAATTAAACCCCTCATATAAAACTGGAAAAATAATTACGATTTGTTTATTTTTGTAAAAGTTACAGGACATTTATTGTCTTTGCGATTTAAGTTGCTTTAGTTTTGGCCACCAGTGTATATACTTATATCTGGGGGTTTATCTCCATCGAACTAGATTGGCACAACTCCAAGTGTCACACCAAATGGTCAAGTCCAAATCTGTGGGGTGGGAAATTCTGTTTGGGGATGAAAGGTCTTTGTTTTGTCATTAGTCGTACTTCCGCGTTATAGCATTTTTGCCAAGTTAACCAGGAATTTACCCATAGGGTATTTAGTCATCGGTCTAATTTCTATTTATATGAAAGAATTTTTAATTTAGGAATATTTTTAGAGTAATATGTATTTTCTCACTTTTCGTTTAAATTTCTCTTCTCTTGATTTTATCTGCATTTGTTTATAAAATACCCCAAAATGGCCGGCAACTTTAATACAGATCGAACCCATGTCTTCCAAAAAGTGGGAAAACTAAAACAATATAATCTAGAAAAAATTAAAAATATTTCAACATAAATGCAGTAAAAATGTGAACCGTATGAATTTACCAATGAAATTCTTACTCGGCTACAAAAACCTTTCTAACCTCTGGAAAGAATAATCACTGTAGTTGCTGGTAAATAAGCATTACCAACACGAAAGTGAGGGTGTATGCATTTACTTAGTGTTGAACTGCTTACTCACTGTGTGTGTGTGTCACTGCAAGGAAACGAGTAAAACGCCAAAAGGTGTTTGCTCTGTCATCTAAATACAATACAATTTCAATACTTCTATGAATAAGCGACAATGGATGAATGCTTAAAAAAGAAGAAGAAAACATGATAAATAGGGAGGAAACTTAAATGGATGTAGATGGTGGGTGGCTGGGTTGTTGGTGGGCGAATTACGTCGAAATACCATGTTCTCGTAGTTACAAATCGTAACTGCGGACATCTCAAGCATAGACTTTGCGGAAACACTACTATTAGCGTGAAGCGCTACAGGTCATTAGATCTGATATATCAGTAAGATGAGTATACGTTAGCAATATTTCAAGGTCGCAGTGCCAATTTAGACGGTATTAATTAAATCTCCTACCTATGGAAGATCTCCTATTTGTAGGAAGTATGTTAATGAAATACCTATTAGAGAACCGTTGATAGTTCTTATTCTATCTTAAATCTATATGTGGCAGTAGTAGAAGACCTGCTATTGGTTCTCTATCCGTAGTAGACCTGTTTATGGTCTTCTGTTTTTTGGAAGATAATTCGAGATTCTTCTATCTGCAAATTACCGAACCAATCTTGAACGAATTTTAGAGAATCTTCAATATATAGAAGATCTGTTAGTTTGTTAGTTTCTATTTATTGAAGACTTCTTTATGATGTTCTATCTGTTCGTTCACAACTGTTTGAGGGAAACCCAATTATAGGCTTCTTTCTATATAGCACATGTTTATTGTCTTATATACATGAAAAATATATTCTTGGTCACTTTTCTGTAGAATATGTGCTCAAGACCGATTATCTCTTGAAGGGTATTCATTGGGTTCTGCCAGTAGATTATATAGTAGGGTCTACAGACTGACTTTTTTAATGGTTGTACTTCGGGAAGAATATCAGTTTATGATATTTTATTTATAGACAAAAATATTGGGATATGCTGAATAGGTATTCGAAAGGTTAATTTTTTGATGACTTATTCCTGATTTTTCACGAAAGTACTATCAACATTTATTTTCTGGAGTTCATAATGGATTCCAGCTCCCATGACAGCAAATTTCTTATAAAAACCCACGTTTCATATATAACTCCCATTTAAGGTAAACATTTGATCTACACAGATCTACATTTTCACACAGCCCTTATGTTAAAGTACCTGCCGTTATTTTGATGATTTGTGTCACATTTTTAATGGAAGTTTTTTACATTTGGTATATACAGTTCGTAATGGGTGCCACCTCCTAACGAACTCATAGATCCATCTTAAAATAAAATAATTTTTTTAAGAATTTTTATACCCTACACCACAAGGTGGTCAGGGTATATAGTATAACGAGATAGACCCATAGTTCCTTTTGATGATCTGCATAGAATCACATTCTGAGTCGATTTATGCATGTCCGTCCGTCTGTCCGTCCGTCCGTCTGTCCATGTATTTTTGTAAACAAAGTACAGGTCGCATTTATTGCCCAATCCAGATGAAAATTTGCATAGATCATTTACTTGACCCAAGGACGGACCCTATTGGAGATAATCGGTCAAAAGTTAGATATAGCTCCCATATATATATTCGTCCGATTTACATTTTATTGTGCACCAAATGTGTAATATCAGCCCGAATTGTATGGAATTTTGCATATACACCCAAATTAGGCCTGAAAATAAGTATACCAAATTTGATCGAAATCGGTTCAGATATAGCTATAGCCCTTATATATATTGTTCATCCGATTTGTTATTTTTGTGCTCCGCAGCCGTAATATGCACTCTGCAACAACAATATTTGAGGAAATATATGAAATACAGCTCGAAAATATCTTTGCCAAATTTTATCGAGATCGGTTCAGATTTGGATATAGCTCCCATATATAACTTCGTCCGATTTACACTATATGGTGCACCAAACGTCTATTATTTGTCTAAATGGGATGGAATTTGGCACATACGGCCGAATTGAGTCTAGAAGCTAGTATGTAAAATTTGGTGAAGATCGGTTCAGATATATGTAGCATAGCTCCCATATATATTGTTTTTCCGATTTGTTATATGTGTTACCCACAGCCGTAATATGCACTCCGTAACAACGATATTCAGGGAAATAAATGAAATACAGCTCGAAAATATCTTTGCCAAATTTTATCGAGATCGGTTCAGATTTGGATATAGCTCCCATATATATGTTTATCCGATTTTAAATTATTTGTGCACCAAATGGGCAACACAAGTCCGAATTTAAAAGATACAAATACGTCGGCATAACTTTAAATTATGTATGATTGAATTCTCCCATAAAAACTTTTAATTGTTATGCGGAGCTCTACTAAATTAGCAAAGTGGTGTAGGGTATCATAAAGTCGGCCCCGCCCGACTTTAAGACTTTCTTTACTGTTTTTTTTTTTTTTTTAACTTGGTATTACAAATTCTTAAGTTTCTTGCTCGAACTTTGCGGCTTTTTTAATCGTTTATTTGACATTTTGACAGGAAATAGTTAGTACTCATTCTTAAAAAAATGTTCTAAGTTTGACTAGGCTTTGGAATGCTAAATCCCAATCCTAGTCAAAATTTCGAACTGAAAAAAATATTATTTGGGTAAAGGCACTATTTCAGATTTTCTACACTCTTTAAACCAACATTTAAAACTACTGAGCAAAGCCTACCGTCAGACAGAGCAACTGTGGAATACCGCAGAACACAATAATTCACGGTAAGTTTTCTGTAGACCCATTAGGAACCTCAAATTCCAAAATTTAAACATTTCCTGTGAAAAGAATATCAAAAATCTACAGGTACAGTGGTATGGAGACTATACCAAAACTTAGACCTACATTGATAGTTCTATGCAGGAATTTTTCTTATATAATGGGAACGTTTGCTTTCAATTTACAGCAAATTCGTGTTAGTAGTGTGACTAAAACAACCAAACAATTTTAAGTCTGTCGGTACAGTTATATGGGGGGCTATACCAAAACGTGGAACTATATAGACCTATTTCAATACCAAAAGTTCTGCAGACATAAGACTTTTATCAACCTGCTTCGTTGCTTTTGGAAGCTAGAGTTATTTCCACAGACGTACAGGCAGACAAGCATTCTTGTACAAGGTAAAGAAAGCATTAGTGAATTAATTTCCATTCTAAAAGGTAAATTATTTGCATTGAAAGTTTTAACCTTTTGTGGGGAAATACCAGATTTGGGGGCTGTTTCACTTATTTCCGAAAATTTTATGAATTAACAAATTAGTGCGAAATCGGATACTGCCTTTTGAGATTTAAGGCAGACAGACAAGGAGAGACACAGACAGCTCCAGATAGATTCTAAATATCCTGAAAGATAATTTTTGGAGTCTAAAACCGTTATTTCATTGTGCTACTTATCGCTGGTATCAGTCATATGATAAGGCATATATTTATCTCCTGAAGGACTTATATGAATAGAAGATCTATGAATTCTTTCGTATTAAAAATATCTAGTGATTGTCTTCTACCTCTAGAAACCCCATTGAATATAAAAACAGCTCGACTAATTAAAATAAACATTCTACATTACCACTCAAAGACCAATGGCGGTTTTTTTTTGCATTTTGACGAATAAACAAACAAGTTTGTTTACATCTTTTGTAGCATATAACGTACTATGATTGAAGGCGATGGTATTAAGGACATATGTAGAGAGCAAGAGCACGTTAAGTTCCGGCCTGATTACTCGTCGGGAGGGTAGGTTCAAAGATCTCATGTCCTTCCTTCGGCTACACGTAATTATTTTATTGTACGTGCTCACTTAATAAAACAAATGACGGAGAGAGAGAAAAAAGAGGAGTAGAGTACTAATTCTTTGCGGTTATCTAAAGTTTCGGGCCGAGAAGATCTTATTTCGGCGGTTTATGCCCACCCAACCTGATCACAATGATTATATTCCAAATATTGTACTGATGTTTCGTCTGTGATTCCCTGCTTTAGAAGGCCTATTCACCCAACTACACCATGGAATCAAACATCTACGTAGTTTACTCCAATCGATTCATTTTCAATTTATTATAACAAAAAGTTAATATTAGACTTACAAATTTAAAGTTCATATTTCATTTTTAATCTAGCTATAATAAGGCTAATAAAATCAAATAAATAAATCCTAAGGAAATCTAATTGCATCATGTGGGTGAGGTTTTGATAAAAAAAAATAAAACAAAGAAAATTATAATAACATTGAACAAAATTTTATAATTGACTCTGTCGTTCTTAAATCATCACCCACTTTAATACACTTGATACGCGGTTGGTAACATTCATGAGTCAACTTACAGTATCAACAATGTGGATAGAGAACAGAGAAAAAATATCAAATTTCTATGCGTTCTTGCAATTATATTTAAGAGAAAAAATTGATTCTCACTTACCCTGCATAATCCCGCGTCGAAAGGCCTTTCGTAGAGATCATATGAGTTTGTTATTGTAGTTGTTATCTCTCGCAACAATGTTGAGAACAGTCAGCAACTCAGCACTAGCAACACGCTTATCACTCTTGTAGATAGGTTGTCCCAATCAAACTTAGTCAAGTACACAAAACAGTATTCTCTTTTTTTCTTTCTTATTGTAATGTCTGTATGTCTCAGACAGAAATATAGGTATGGTGAGTTGTGTATTCAATGTGTGTTTGACTTGTTTGATTGAAACAGGGGTAAGGTAAGGGAGATGTTGTTAAATAAATTATGCATATTTACACATAGCAACAAAAAATTGGCATTTGAATTTTGAGCTTCAAAGTTAAATCAATAAAAAACTATTTTCTCGTTTTTAATGAATTTTTCCCAATTGTTATACATTACACTTTTCAAGGAAGTAACATTCATATGCCACTACTTTTATGCCTGTTTCATAAATTATTAAACTATACTTAAAATCTTTCTTAAAATCATTTTGACAAACGTTGATACAGCATGGTTAAAAATTTTATACTTGCTGCTTCTGCTGCTGGTGTTTCAGCTGCCGTTGTTGTTGCTGTTGCTTTTGGTTCAACCTTTTGATTGTCATATATATGTTGTGGCTCAGAATTTTCACGAAGAAAAATATTTTTTTTTTTTGTTCCTTATGTTAGGCTTTATTTCTCTATAGGAAGGATCCAAATTCTTCTCTATATCTTGAAATTTTTGGCTGGCACTTTTCGTTTTATAAAATTTGATAGTTTGACTTCTTCCAGAACCATTTGCACTCTCGGTTTAAAGCATAGACGATAAATGATTGTAATCTCCGCATGCAAACCTCTGCTTGGTGGTAGAAAAAAACCGGTATTTTTATGGTCCTACAAAGCTACGGGTATATTGGAATTGCTCTGCAGGTTGGTGGTGCCAGTTCGCGTTTTGCGAAGTGGCACCGGAGAAGAAATGTGAAAAGAATATCGGTTTTGAGGCAAGGAGTGAACCGCAGGATATTAAATATTTGTCGTTTACAAAGAAAAATGTATATGTCACTCAAAATTACCAGTGTCCGATTATGGATATTAAGAAAACAAGTAATCAGTTTAAACAAGATTTCTGATGTGCAAAAATTATGAGGTTAAATTTGCATATGACTATATTTTAGAGACACTCGTGAACTAGACTGTACCAGGTTGAAACGACCAAATGCCCGAGCGATTTAGTTTTTGCGCCCAAGAAGCTTAGTAATGGCGCTTAAAAAATAAGATTGAAAAGGAAGAACAATAAAGATGTTGTACCTACCACCTAGCTGATAAATAGGCCTGCAAAAACTGCATAAACTATACGTATAGATGGCGTTGCAGTATATTTATTGACCAACATATCGTCACGGAGTATCCATTCTATTTGAAATAAAATGTTGTGTTTGAAAGTGTGCAAAGGATATTTAATACGAGGGGCAAAGGAATTATGGGCAGGCACCACCTTACAATTCCCCCATCTAAAATCAGACTTCGGGAATGATTTTCATTAACGAGGCTGATAAAGCCTGCCAAAACTAATAAGCCATACCTATTGGCGAATATCTTTGGCATGGTACGTGCCAACTGAGTTACCTTTTAGGTCTTCTAATTCATAGTAACTATTCCCTATTTTCTTTCTAATTCGAGCCTTCAAAAATGCTGGCGCTAATTTGGCATTGTAGCCTTGTTCAAAATTGCTCTGTTTGAAGTTTCTTCTAAATATCTCTTGTCCAACAGTATAAGAAACTTCCCTGGAACGCAAATTATATACCCTTTCATTTCTAATATGTTGTCTATTCATCAAATCTGCTGCACGTCTTGCCATTATGTCCCTTGAATCATTTCTATCATACCTTACAGAACGGTCTTCCAACATCTCCAACTGTCTAAGGAGAGGATAGGTTTTACCATTTGTGATCATGTGCTGACCAAAGGTAAGGTAGTAAGGACTTGTACCTATAGCTGCGTGCACCGTGGACCGCAAGGAACAGCTTATATTGCTGAGGAACTCGTCCCAATTCTTTTGGTTGGGTGTAATATATGATTTTATAGCCGACAATACTGACCTATTAACCCTTTCCGATGCGTTGGATTGAGGAGAGTGAACAGCAGTATATATGTGATGTATACCATAACGATTTAGAAGAATATTGAAAACATTAGAGCGGAATTGGGAGCCATTGTCGGATACAATGGACTCAGGGACCCCAAAAGTATGGAAAAGTTCATTTTCCATATATTGGGCGACAATGTCCGCTGTGAACTTCTTCACTGGCTTTAAAAAAGGAAATCTCGAAAAATGATCGAGCACTATAAAATGCCAATATTTCCCCTACTCGACCTCGGGTATGGACCCAAAAAGTCGACGTAAAGTTTTTGAAAAAACCTAGAGGTTTCAGGAGTTTTTCCCATGGGAGGTCTAAGAACATAATTGGGAGGCTTGGATGATTTGCAAACTTCACAATTATTAATATACTCCCTCACATCAACTGCTAGATTAGGCCAAAAGTAATATTTACGAATTTTTGCTAGAGTCTTATTGATGCCGCCATGTGACGATAAAGGTTCGTCATGGGCCCTATTCAAAACGTCCGCAACCAATTCCCGCGGTATCCATAGTTTCCAGGCTAAATCGTCATGCACTTGGTCCCCTGTGGTGTGCTCAGTACGACGGTATAAGAAGCCATCGACAATTTTGATATCTGGCATGTTTTCGAGGTTCTTTTCTATTTTATTTAAAAGTTCTACATATTCTCTCGATTTAAAATGAATGGAATTCATATCTACAAACAACCCACAGTCCTCTTGAATCTCGGAAACCCAAGACAAGGGAGACAGGTCTTCCGTGTTGGCCCTTGAAAGAGCATCAGGAACTACGTTTAAACTACCCCGCCTATGCTGAATGCTAAATTTGTGTCCCTGCAGTTTTAATGCCCACCGAGCCAGCCTTGTACTCAGATCCGTCTGGGACATGAGCCACTTCAATGACGCATGGTCAGTAATTATAGTGAACTCATGTCCTTCGACATAGGGTCTAAATTTTTTAACACTTAGCATTGCTGCTAAGCATTCTTGTTCGGTAACCGAATAATTGCGTTGGGCTTTGTTGAGTTTCCTCGACATAAAGGCGATAGGAACCTCTTCACCCTCCGCATTCTTCTGCACCAACACACTTCCTATTCCTGTTCTACTAGCATCACAATGTATATAAAACGGTTGTGAAAAGTTGGGGCTGTGTAGAACAGGGGCTGAACTCAAAGTGGACTTCAAAACCTCAAAGGCCTTTTGGGCCTCATCGGTCCACACAAATTTTCTTTTACCTTGCAGCAAATCAGTGATAGGGGAGGTAATGGAAGCATAGTTCTTAATGAACTTCCGGTACCATCCGGTAAGACCAAGGAATCTGCGCGTCTGCTTTATAGAACGAGGAGGAGGAAATTCGGTGATAGCTGAAACTTTATCCGGATCCATACGAATCACTCCGTTTCCGACAATATGACCCAAATATCTAACTTCGGGAAAGCAGAAATTGCTTTTCTCTATATTGATTGTAAGTCCTGATTCTCGGATTTTTCTAGCCAATAGTCTGAGCACATCGAGATGCCTTTCGAACGATTCCGATATGACAAGAAGATCGTCGAGATAGACGAACACCTCCGTCCTCAGGTCCACCGGTATCACTTTGTCCATCAGCCGGGACATAGTCTGAGGGGCATTGCATAACCCAAACGGCATGACCTTAAAGTGATACAGGGGCCTCCCTGCTGTCTTCTCTCGAGATTTCTGGTCCAAAGGAATCTGCCAAAAGGCATCCTTCAGGTCCAGACTAGTTATAAATCGGGCCTTGGGAAGTCTACTTAATATACCCTCAATTTGAGGCAATGGATATGCATCACCTACTGTAACCAAATTAATCTTTCTGCTGTCCAAACACAGCCTATTCTTGCCCGGTTTCCTGTGAAGGACAATGGGTGATGACCAAGGGCTGTTTGATTCTTCGATTACATCTAAAGCTATCATTCTGTCCAATTCCTCGTATATTAATTTCTCAATAGCTGGAGACACTGGAAAATGGCGTTGTTTTATGGGTTTGGCTTCACCCGTATCAATCGTATGGCAGAGGAGGTCTGTTCGACCAAGTCCTTCCTTTGAATAAGAGGGAAACAAACTAATGACTAGATCAAGACGCTCTTTTTGTATATCGGAGAGTGGAATCTGAGCCGAAACCTCGGATATGCCGCAAGGCAAATTAATTGCTCTTCGTCTAAATTCCGGAGGCAATAGATTAAATTTTTCCCAAAAATCAATCCCGAGGAACAGCTCTTTATTTAAACTTGGTATAATGAATATTGTTATGGGCATTCGTGAATCTTTAAATGTGATGAACGTTTCTACAAACCCCAAAACATCCTGGCTCTTGCCATCTGCCGTGCGAATTGTAGATTTTAATTTTTTATATGGTGCCCTAGAATCGACAAAGTTTTGAGCTGCCTGACCTCCTATGCAACTAATGGAAGCTCCTGTGTCCAGGAGTCCCAACATTTTATTTCCGAATAGTTCTACTTCTGCATAGGGTCTCACGTCATAAGGGTTGTCTAGAATAGAACACACCAGTTTCCGTTTTAAAGATTTTATCTTTTTCCAAAACGCTTTCATCCGATTAGCTGACCTGGATGTCTTACAATTATTTTCCTTAAATATTCTTTCCCGGGTTAATTCATATTCCCTCAATCTGACGTGCAGCGGTTTAAAACGAAATTGGGTAGTCTCATCAGTGTATGTTTGTTGAAAGGCAAGGTCATCAGAATTCATATTGTCATATTTGCTTGTGTTAGTGTTCGCAACATTTGGTTGATCTCGGCATGTTGAAGGAGCAGTAGGCCTTTTCAAACATTTTACTCTAGATTTATCTGGTTGAGAGTGGTTGGTGCACCCTTCGGTGCACTCGCTTTGAGGTTTTTTGACTTGCATGTGCTACAATTTGGTCTATAGGTGTCGGGGGCACCACAACCATAACAAAAAATTTTCCGCTCAGAAAGGCAATCATGATAGCGATGACCTTTCTTGTGGCAATTCCAACACTCAAAGCTAATGGCAGATACTTCATTCGTAGGTAATTCAATATCGACCTCTTCTACATCGATTTCAGAGATTCTTTTTGTCACTGGGATTGGTTTTGTAGCCGCAAAACCATGCCTTCGACGCATGTCTTGCAAAAAGAACTCACGACGACGGCAGGTATCTCGTAAAAGTGGCAGTGATTTTATCTCTAAATTGAGAATCTCATGCTGTATCTCCGGTAGAAGATTTCTTCGAAGAATTTCTACCAAGATACTTTCCGAAAGAGGGGTCTGGAGTCGATCAGTCAAAGAAACAATTGACTCATAAAAACAGTCAAATGACTCGTTAGACTTTTGCTTCCGTTCCCTAATCAGTTCCCGTATGTCTATATCCGTACGAGAGTCTTGATATTGCTCTCTGAGAGCCCTACACAGCTCAGCCCAATGAATAGTTTTTACCGATCTATGGTAACGCCAGAACCAGTCATTGGCCTTCCCATCAAACAATGAACTGGCATTCCCACACAAAAGTTCAAAGTTTCCTTGCAAAGTTTGAGCCGTCAATGCCTCCACTCTATATATAAAATTCTCGACCGACAAGCCATTAAGTCCACCATTAAATTTTACCTTCCAATTGGACATGACTTGAAGTACTTTATCTGGACGAGATTGTAGTTCTGTGTAGGCATTTGTCCCGAATCCTGACATATTTAAACCAGAATTTACATTAATTTGGGGAGGTCTGCTCGACGCTGTATTATTTTGTTCATTGTGGGAGGTAATTCCGAACAACTCCCTAAAAGCTCGATCCTCAACAGCAGGTAGTGTTTGCATTTGATGAGGAGATGTAATGGGTTGCCGAGGCAAATTACGGGGGGAAGTATTGGGCATAAGCCTGGCCATGCTGGCTGCAATATTTCTTTCAATTAAGTCTGACATTTGAGCACCAAACGTGGAGAGTTGGGCTGCAACCGTATTAGTAACAAGCTCTTGAATTCTCTCAGTGGAAGTAATACTAGGAATTTCAGTAGGAGCTGGAATATTCTCCACACTCTGAATTGCAATGTTGTCTTCAGCTGAAGGATTGGTTGCGGCTCGAGAATGTGACCTTGTTTTGTATTGAGACTTGTTTTGAGTCTGAGACTCCGCTGAAATCCTTGCATTACAAATTGGACAGAAAGGTCTTGATTTAATGCACACATCCAAACAGGACTTATGAAAAATATGATTACACGCAGTCTTTTGCACCACTGTGCTTGATACTATTTCTTCTCCACACGCATTGCAAGTTGGGTTTGTGCCACCTGTCGATGCGGCAGGTTTATCAACAGTGTTTGTAGCCATAATGTAAGAACAATATAATGCAAAAAAAAAAAAAAAATAAATAAAACACTAAAAAAAAGTTCGCAGAAAGGTCTTAGATTGGATTCTCCAACCAATTCAGAAAGCGAATCTAGCAACAACAACAACAAATAAATTTCTTCTATACCCAACCATATAATTCGGATTTAGAATTTGATGCAATATTCGAATACGTTAAAATGAACGAATGAAAATAAATTTATTAAATCTAGAAAAATATGGAAAGAAATAAAAGGAATTTATAGAGGAAATTATAAACTCTAAAACTATAGCTGTTACCTAACACCTATGTGAATTAAATTATTAGTGTTATTTATTTATTATAATAACTGTTTTAATTAAAACCTCAGTGGACAAATTACTTTCTTTTTATTTTCTTAATAAATCCGGGTTAAAACAAAAAAAAATTAAGAAAAGAAAATGTATATTTAAATTGTTTGATTCCATGACATATAGATGAGGCCTAAATAAGATATAACCGCCAAAGAAAATAAAAAAAAGAAAATTAGGGTAAAGATAAGTTAGGAAGTAGAGTGAATGAAGGCACAATTTGGAAAGGATACAATCCATGCTCCTTTTAACCAACATTGTGAAAACTGACGTCATATATCCTGTCTCGTGTCAGGGTCAGAACCAGCTAATCCTGCCAGAATCTGTATTCCATGCCCACGAAATCAAAAAAAATGACATCATTGATACATCCAAGAGAAATTTTCCCAAAAACCGGAATGAAGAACTGATTCCTTAACCTTGATTCTATCATTATCCTGATTCTTTTTTTTTTTAAAAATTTCTGAAACTGCAGGAAGTGTTAAAAAAATGAAAAGGAGGAAAATTAAAAAAAAAATACATACATTTAAAGACTCAGAACAATAAGAGTATAATTCATACGATGTTACTTTTTGATTTTATTTGTTGTTCTGGCCTCACGACTGGGCGCCAAAAATAATTATGTAGCATATAACGTACTATGATTGAAGGCGATGGTATTAAGGACATATGTAGAGAGCAAGAGCACGTTAAGTTCCGGCCTGATTACTCGTCGGGAGGGTAGGTTCAAAGATCTCATGTCCTTCCTTCGGCTACACGTAATTATTTTATTGTACGTGCTCACTTAATAAAACAAATGACGGAGAGAGAGAAAAAAGAGGAGTAGAGTACTAATTCTTTGCGGTTATCTAAAGTTTCGGGCCGAGAAGATCTTATTTCGGCGGTTTATGCCCACCCAACCTGATCACAATGATTATATTCCAAATATTGTACTGATGTTTCGTCTGTGATTCCCTGCTTTAGAAGGCCTATTCACCCAACTACACCATGGAATCAAACATCTACGTAGTTTACTCCAATCGATTCATTTTCAATTTATTATAACAAAAAGTTAATATTAGACTTACAAATTTAAAGTTCATATTTCATTTTAATCTTAGCTATAATAAGGCTAATAAAATCAAATAAATAAATCCTAAGGAAATCTAATTGCATCATGTGGGTGAGGTTTTGATAAAAAAAAATAAAACAAAGAAAATTATAATAACATTGAACAAAATTTATAATTGACTCTGTCGTTCTTAAATCATCACCCACTTTAATACACTTGATACGCGGTTGGTAACATTCATGAGTCAACTTACAGTATCAACAATGTGGATAGAGAACAGAGAAAAAAATATCAAATTTCTATGCGTTCTTGCAATTATATTTAAGAGAAAAAATTGATTCTCACTTACCCTGCATAATCCCGCGTCGAAAGGCCTTTCGTAGAGATCATATGAGTTTGTTATTGTAGTTGTTATCTCTCGCAACAATGTTGAGAACAGTCAGCAACTCAGCACTAGCAACACGCTTATCACTCTTGTAGATAGGTTGTCCCAATCAAACTTAGTCAAGTACACAAAACAGTATTCTCTTTTTTTCTTTCTTATTGTAATGTCTGTATGTCTCAGACAGAAATATAGGTATGGTGAGTTGTGTATTCAATGTGTGTTTGACTTGTTTGATTGAAACAGGGGTAAGGTAAGGGAGATGTTGTTAAATAAATTATGCATATTTACACATAGCAACAAAAAAATTGGCATTTGAATTTTGAGCTTCAAAGTTAAATCAATAAAAAACTATTTTCTCGTTTTTAATGAATTTTTCCCAATTGTTATACATTACACTTTTCAAGGAAGTAACATTCATATGCCACTACTTTTATGCCTGTTTCATAAATTATTAAACTATACTTAAAATCTTTCTTAAAATCATTTTGACAAACGTTGATACAGCATGGTTAAAAATTTTATACTTGCTGCTTCTGCTGCTGGTGTTTCAGCTGCCGTTGTTGTTGCTGTTGCTTTTGGTTCAACCTTTTGATTGTCATATATATGTTGTGGCTCAGAATTTTCACGAAGAAAAATATTTTTTTTTTTTGTTCCTTATGTTAGGCTTTATTTCTCTATAGGAAGGATCCAAATTCTTCTCTATATCTTGAAATTTTGGCTGGCACTTTTCGTTTTATAAAAATTTGATAGTTTGACTTCTTCCAGAACCATTTGCACTCTCGGTTTAAAGCATAGACGATAAATGATTGTAATCTCCGCATGCAAACCTCTGCTTGGTGGTAGAAGAAAACCGGTATTTTTATGGTCCTACAAAGCTACGGGTATATTGGAATTGCTCTGCAGGTTGGTGGTGCCAGTTCGCGTTTTGCGAAGTGGCACCGGAGAAGAAATGTGAAAAGAATATCGGTTTGAGGCAAGGAGTGAACCGCAGGATATTAAATATTTGTCGTTTACAAAGAAAAATGTATATGTCACTCAAAATTACCAGTGTCCGATTATGGATATTAAGAAAACAAGTAATCAGTTTAAACAAGATTTCTGATGTGCAAAAATTATGAGGTTAAATTTGCATATGACTATATTTTAGAGACACTCGTGAACTAGACTGTACCAGGTTGAAACGACCAAATGCCCGAGCGATTTAGTTTTTGCGCCCAAGAAGCTTAGTAATGGCGCTTAAAAAAATAAGATTGAAAAGGAAGAACAATAAAGATGTTGTACCTACCACCTAGCTGATAAATAGGCCTGCAAAAACTGCATAAACTATACGTATAGATGGCGTTGCAGTATATTTATTGACCAACATATCGTCACGGAGTATCCATTCTATTTGAAATAAAAATGTTGTGTTTGAAAGTGTGCAAAGGATATTTAATACGAGGGGCAAAGGAATTATGGGCAGGCACCACCTTACACTTTCATCATTTCTGTCTCACCTATTCATAATCCATACCAGTTTTTGCACTATGCTTTTGATACACATTGCTAGCAAGGTGTAAAGAAAATAAATTTCATTCTGCGCTTCGTCATTTCGTTTTCTTTGTAAGCTGTGTGTTTTTGTCTCGCGGCATAATAATACCGCTGACGCTTTTTTGCCTCCTTTGTTGAGCTTGACGAGACTATGAGGTGGTATAAGACGTATACCGGCATTTTTTGTGGTGTCTGAAAAGTTTCCTTAGTAATTCCGGCTTTGTACATGCCAGCACACCTTTTGCACCGACATTGGTGATTGTTGTCGGGCATAGTTTTTTGCTCTTTTGTTCCGATCCTTAACGAGGAAAAAACCTCTTACCACAAACAATGCAGAAAGTATATTCACCCGTAAACATAGCGGTATGAATACAGAATGGTATGAACACCTACATACGTATACGCACCCAGGTACTGATAGATGTATGACCGCTGGCTAACATTTAGTCTGAAGAGCTTTTGTAGCAATCGTTTCTTTCGAAACGTTGCTTATATCCCTTTATTATGAGGAATTGGTCACACTTCTTTTCGAACTGAGATGACAGACGAGAGTATGGATGGATTTGAAAAGAGTACATTGAGAATGTATTCTACGAACACACTTAATAATGCCTTAAGGTGTTCTATGTACATACACACATACAAACTATTTGACACAAATCTACACAAACACTTTGTCATTTATGCAGAATAGGTTTTTTTTATTCCATCTTTCTTTACCAGAAAATCCAATTAGTTCTTTGGTAATGTTAGCATTCTAATGCTGTATTTTCCGCCTAAGGAATATTCTCCTTCTCCTTGAACTTCCATGTAGAGCTTCACATAAAATTCTAATTTATGTAGTTTGTATTCAATTTTGTTTTGGGGATTTTCTTTGAATCTCTACCATAAGGTCTAAGTGAAATGTAAACTTGAGTAATTTATTATATTAAATAAATTAATGGACAGAGAAAGATAAAGGGAGAAAAACTGAAAAGAATAGAATTCTTTGTTAGGTTGTCTTAAATACAAAACAAAATGTGAATCGTTAAAGAATTTGTTTTTCTTTAAAATCAGTTACTTGTTACATTTTGGCTAATTCCTTGCATGTGCTTTGAAGGATGGATACCTCCTTCAAATATTCAATAAAATTGGTTTAGCCTTTATTATTTCTTAGGACATCTCATTCTAGTGATAATTTAAAATATATTTGTATATGTTTTGTAATATACTTGATATGTAAAAATTCGCCTTTCTCATCCATTTGGGATTTTGTACTAAAAATAATTGGCGGCTAATTTTTAACGCAAAAAGTATGGTTCATTGGCTTTGATTACAAAGACAGACGCACGGGCACATATATCAGTATCAGTAGATACACAACATAGTGGGTCTATGACCAATTTTTCGAAATATTGCTAACTGTTTGGTCCAATCAAACTTATGGTACGCTCACAAAATGCTTTTGTACGTCATAAAAATTACTTAATATTATCTACGGCAAAAAAAAAAAAAAGAATTTTGTTTTTACACGCCGCTTTAAAAAAAACATTTTTTAGAACCGCAATTTAATTTCCTATTAGAAGTTGTAAAATTTCTGTAGCTTGAACACTTAATTTTATTGAGAAATGCTATGCAATCAGCACTGTCTAATTTAAATTAAATACATTATTTTATGATTGCCGTCTTCAAGAGTCAGGCAGGAATCAAGTGGCACCGAAAGATGTTGGAGGGAAACAAGAATAATCATCTCCAGCAAATAAATGATTTTCTAAAGAAAAGAAAATAAATTAGGTGGGAATATGAATTTTCTGTATAATAATTTGAAACTCATTTAATATTATTTATGAGAAATCAAGGATTGTGGATTAACCCTGAGGTTCGTGGTCATAGTCAGTATTTAATTAACTCTTAGGATCACGTATAGACCCCTCGCAGTCAAATGTTATCAGACAAAGTACAACAATTTCATTCTTGTTAACAAGAATCTATTGTTTTTAAGTTGCAAGAATACGTCACAACATATGCTCTCATATAAACAATCGGCAACAATTCATGTACATAGGAAGACATTAGGGGGACTCTCATAGTTTTTATTGTAACGAAAAGGAAATGTTAACAAAGTAATACATATAACCTTAGTTCTGCTATACGAAAGAATCTTATAAATCATTTTTTTTGCAACATTGTTACAGGAAAACCGGAAATAAGGTATTATTTAAAGCCTATTATTGGGGGAAATGAGCGCAAAATATTTAGGGTTTAAAATAGAAAAGAATCCTGATTTTGCAGATGTTCTGTAGGTTACAACTATAGACCAATAAACTAGGTATTTTATATGGGACTGGATATTTAACGGGTGAAATAGACCATGACTTGTATGTAAAAAATTAGGTAATTTCCACTAAAGTCCGTCCGCCTGTTCATGTTAATTTGTTATCACGCTACAGGTCGCAACTATGGATCGAACTTCATGAAATTTTGCATGGAGTTGGGGTTATGATCAGAATAAAAGCCAATTGCTTTTGCAAAAGGACCGCTTCCTATTTAAGGGCTTAAATGGACCAAAAAATACAGTTGCTTTACAGGTCGCAATAATAGACCAATCGACGCGGAAGTTTGCATGGGCTGGGATGGGCAGAAGCGTTCCAATTTGAATGGTCATTGGGTAATATTTAGCGGGTGAAATAGACCATAAAAATTGTGTTAAATTAAAGTCAAATTTTCCATTAAACCGCGTACATTTTTAATCCCAGCGAAATCACAAATAGGCGAACAGGTCAATTCTGACCGTTACGTAAATTTCGATAGTAAATATATCGGATATATATAGCGAGATATATACAATGTGCTGCTATCCCAAGAATAGCTGGACAGTGTTTGACAAATTTGGTCAATTTAGAATGCCCTCTTGTCATAAAAGAATAAAATCTTCTAAATGTTTGTATAGATTTTGTAGTATTTTGTGGTAATATTGTTTATTATTTTTTTATATTTTTATCGCATGCTATTTTTATACCCTACAACACTATGTGTTGGGGGTATTATAAGTTTGATTGGCCCAAAAATTATGTAACACCACGAAATATTGATTTCCCACATAGGAAAGTATATATGGATCTTCCTATCTCGCCGAGCTGAGTCGATCTAGCTATGTATGTCCGTCCGTCCGTCTGTCCGTCTGTCCGTCTGTCCATGTTAATTTGTAATCACTCTACAGGTCGCAATTATGGTCCGATCTTCACGAAATTTAAAATGGAGGTGGGGCTATGGTCAGAATAGAATCCTATTTCTTTTGGTGATGATCGCATAATATTTAGGGGTTGAAATGGACCAAAAACTGAAAAAAATCCTGATTTTGCACTTGCTCTACAGGTCGCAATTATAGACCAATCGACGCGGAATTTCGCATGTAGCTAGAGTTTAGGGCTGGCAAGAAGCCTACCTATTTGGGTGGTCATCGGATAATATTTAGCGGGTAAAATAGACAATATCTTTTTTGTTGAAAAAATTCAAAATTTTTCATTAAACCGCGAATATTTTAAATCCCGGCGAAATCACAAAGCCATGATAAGGTTACTTCTGATCTTTATATTGATGTTAACATCCAACAAAACGGATATATAGCAAAATATGTGCGATATATGTTTACCAAAGAAGATATGCTTGAAAAATCTCTTATATGTCGAGAACGGCTGAACTGATTTCGACAGTTCTCATTAATTCAGAATGACCTCTTGGCAGGAAACATAAAACGTCGAAAAAAAATCGCATAAAAATATCTCTCTAAAGATGAAAATATTGATTTTGTAAAATTTTCTCATATTTTTTCAATTTTGTCATATTTTTGGCATATTTTCATTTTGATTTGAACATTTGGTAATATTTCTACAGCTAACAAAACTAAGTAGTTAGAATATCAGGATATCATATACAGATCGCATTTATGGCCCGATCCTTACGAAATTTTGCATGGAGATAAGATGAGGGTCAGAATAAAAGCCTATTCTTTTTGAAGATGATCGCCATATATTTAGGGGTTGAAATGGACCAAAAAACTGCAAAATTGTCAGCAGGTCGTAATTATGGGGGTTACCGGACATTGCAAAAGCCAAGCAGATTTGGATGGCCATCCAAAAATATTCAATGTGTGAAGGAGTTTGCCAACTTTTGTAGACAAAATACGAAAATGTCCATTCCAGTGACTTTTTGGAGAATTCACAAATACAGGAAAGACGCACTTCTGACTATTTCGTTAAGGCTGATTTCGTTGAAGAATATAGTCAAATGTCTGTATCTCATATAGATGCGTTTCAGTCAAAAACCAATAATAAATGTTAATCTTTTGCCACTTCTGAGAGATTATACGTCTTTGGGAAATATTGGTTCCAGATCTAGGAAGACCATTTAAGTGCAAAATCTACCAATAAATTGGAAATGAGTAAATTCGTTTAAGTTGCTATCATTCGAAAATTAGAGAACGAAACCTGATGGTTTTCTTTTATTATTTGTCACAATATCTTGTGGAATTCTTTCGAGTATCTTGCCTATATAAAATGTATCGTTTATTATAGTGTTGTAGGGTATTCAACGGTCGGCCCCGCTCGACTGTAGCCTTTGCTTACTTGTTTCAATTTGATTTTATATTGAAGTGTATATTTTGTAATACTTTTTCACATTACAACACAGGTTGGGGTTATTATATTCAGATTGCAATTTTCGTACGATCTTCACGAAAGAGTAGGGTTAGACTCAGAAGGGCTAAGTCTATTGTTTTTAAAGATGTCCGCTATATATTAAGGGGTTGAAATGGACCAGCAACTAAAAATGTTCCCGATTTTGCAGCCGTTATAAAGATCACAAACAGAAACAAAAGGACACGAAATCTCGCATGAAGCTAGAGTAAAGGACCGCGGGTGGAATGGACCACTACTTTTGTGTGAAGAAATACCAACATTACTTACAGGCTATATCCGAAATACACAAAAGGCGAACTTCTGGTTTTTTACGCTGATTTCGTTGACGACTATATTCGTCAAATATGGTAGATAAGCTATTCATATAGTTGAGTCTAAATTTGGAGATACAGAGGGGCCTCTTGACTTTGGAGATGATCGCAAAATATTTGGGGGTTCAAATGGATCAAAATCAGAAAAATTTTCCTAATCACACAATTAAAACCAATTGACACGGAATTTTGCATGAGAAGAGAGTTAAGGACAGGGAAGAATTCCAGCATTTTGGATGAAGATTGGATTATAATTTGGCTGTAAAAAGGCCACAACAACTAACAGCACGACAGAGTGCGTAAATATTAGACAAATGTCCCTGATCAAGAAGCTAAGGGTAATATCTGGGCAGTGCTCTATGTAATAATTTCGAAAGCAAAATCTTCCAAAATGGATTTGGACATAAGGGGGCTTCTAACATATTGTAGGGTTGTATTGTATAACATGGTCGGCCCCGTTCGACTATAGCCTTTGCTTACTTGTATTTTTTATTTTTATACCCACCACCATAATATGGAGGGTATAATAATTTTGTCATTCATTATATTCTTTATCAGCATAATATTCAATATCGATTAAGCGATATTGAATACCTGTCTGTCCATCTGCGTAAATCACTCTATCTTCCGAACGGCAAAAAAATTAGATTGATAAAATTTAACCTCGTAAAATTAAAGCTCCATATATTCCATATTTTGTGTCACACTTTTAAACGGAAATATTTCACATTTAAAATTTTAAGTTCCCAATCGGTGCTACGGTTTGTGACCGAAAATGACATATGCAGGTCCACGTCTTCGTATAGGCCCCATATAACGGTTTCCCCTTATATTCGGCATTTCATTTTAGTGACATTATTCACCGAAATTTTTCCAAGTTTCGTATTTGAATATAACAGTTACTTCCATTGTTGGAATTTTTCAACTTTTTTAAATTTTCAAATTCCTTTGGAAGGTTGGAGGTCATTTTTTTACCTCACAACACTATGTGATTGGGGTATTATATTCGGGTAGCAATTATGGTCCGTTCTTCAGGAAATTTTGCATGGGTGTAGTGTTAGGATCAGAATAGAAGCCTATTGTTTTAGAAGATATTTGAAAATTGTCTAGGTTGTACTGTTGCCGCTCCTAAGGGCCAATAGATATGGCCTAGCACTTTGGATGGTCATTGGAAAATATATTTAGCTGGTGAAATGTACCACAATTTTAAGTGAAGCAATGCAAAATTCAACAAAATCACAAATACATGAAAGGCTCCCTTATACCTTAACATTGATGCTGATTTCGTTGACGAATACAGTCAAATATCAGCGATGCAGGAAATCATATATAAAGGAATCTAAATTCTAACACGACATAGGGCGTAAGCATAGGCCAAGTGATGCGATAATTTGCATGACCTCGTGGTTTCGGTCAAAAACCAATATTAAACGTTTGCAGAACAATGTGACATGAATGAAACAAAAAAAAATTGCAATATGCATTAAACATTTTTTTTTGAATGAGGAATTTATGTTCTTTCATTCAAATACCGATGAGTTTCTAGAGATTGTATTTTGTTTGGAAAATATTGGTTCCAGATCTATGATGGTGGTTTAACATTTTCCTTTATTGTGTAGTAGATGTAGGGATGTTTCTTAAGGGGAATCTTCATTCTAATCAAAATTGTTTCAGATCTGCAGAAATTTTAACATAAATTGCAGTCTTGGTGGTCGGCCCCGCCCAATTAAAGCCTTTTCTTATTTGTTTCATGTAAATTTAAATGGAAATTTCTTTTTTTTTTTTGGTACTTAGAGTGATATATAATGGAGAATATTCTTATGTTTGACTTCGAATCTTCGATATATGTGTTTTCTATTTTTTAACTCCATTTTCATAATCTATAAAAAATTTCCTGTTATTATATTTTCTGTTGCACAATGTTATAAAATTGAACTCAAAATATTATTTCTGTGAAGTTTCCAATTAATTGGATACTACCGTAGCATATGGCAACTGGTTCCATATGCTACGGTATTGGTAACTACGTTGTCAAAATGTCATTACAACAGTACAGAACTCTGTAATACCCTATCTTTACGTCTATGTCTTTGCTTTACACTCGATAGCGTCTGAAATGAGGATATAAATGATTACACCTCATATTTGTGGAATTGGAACATTCAAAGTTTGAAGAAATTTGAAAACTGATTTAATATTTTAGAAGAGTTATTATTCAAAAAAGTGGACCGATATATTTCATTTTCCCACTAGCTCAAATACAGACATAAATATAGGGATGAAGAGAATTTTAAGAAAATCTGATATTTTTCTTTTGCCAGACCCAGAATTATTATTTTATTTGCAAAAATGCTAAGGAAAGGTTGTATTCTTGTAAAAAAATAAGAATACTAGAGGCACCTTATTACCTTCCCTGACATATGTAAGTGAGCGAGTGTTCCTTCAAGATATTCAAATAATTTCATGTTAAACAATGCAAAGGGAAAAACATCAAGGGGAAATTACTGTCATTTACAAGGTTTATATATTTTATTCATTTGTATGTTACGGCAGTCTACAACTTTTCTATTCGAGACAACTCTTACGGTGGTAGGACTGCGGTGATGTTGCTTGTCGTACATCATCATCAACATCATGAACAGCAGTGGCAGGGACAAAGGAAGACACAGCAGCATAGACGACAACATCAATTGAAATAGCAGAGCACCAAAACAAACATCAAATCAGTCACAATGCTTAGCATACCACCCACTTAATGGCACATTGTTTTCATTGAATGTTGTTGTCGTCGTACAAATTTCTAAAGTTTGTGTATGATATTTTTCTTTGATTCTACTCATACACATCCTCTTCCTTGTCTTTGTCATTGTGAGGAGGATGACACGCTTCTTAGAATGAATGAATGAATATACTTCATTCAGTGTAAAGTATTTTGTACTTGTACTTCATCCATAAAATGCTCGAATAGAATTGTCATTGCAACACGTCTTACTACATTTCCCGTAAACAAGTCAATGAGATTGTATGTAGGTATGCCTGTGTGTGTGTGACTTTTGCGTGAAAATTAAAGGGTCTTTTGTAACTACGCACATGCACACACCAAGGCACGTACCCGACTACAAACACCTTCATTTCCCAATTCAAGTACTTGTTTCCTGTCACACCCATTCACTTCCACACACACATCCATCAGAATTGAAAACATAGACTGCATTATAAGTTATATTTCTTGGAAAAACGTATTTGTTATCCTTAGCTCGTGATGATCCTGTCAAACATTTTATTGTCGTAGTTTAAATGGATAGGCGTATTGAAAATTGAAACTGAAAGTAGAAATGGCTAAGTAGTTCAATTTGATTTGTATTTTTTGTATAGAAAATTTACAAATGGTCCGTATGGATTTAATGGATGCAATTCGGTTGCAAAAGTTCCATGATTTATCGTACTTTAAGATTTAATGAAAAAGTATGAACATCAAAAAGTTAAAATATAAATCCTGTTCATCTTGCAAAGCCTAGACTATAACCAAAACTTAACATATACCTGTAAATAAGGCACCAGTTAAACATGGGAGTTATATCAACCGAATAACCGCTTGAAAATTAAGGTAAACTAACTAACTTCTGCATTGCCAATAATGGCTTATTCCTTATTTTCCAAATAACCAAGTAATGAGTATAGTCGGCACAGAATGCATGCATCCGTTACAGGTTGTGATTTTCAGATCATAAAAAATAAAGGCTGGACAAAATGCATATGGGCTTTAATTTTTCTATCAGGTAATAGATGGCAGGCGACATAACAGAAATGCATTGGAAATTTTAGAAAAATATGTTAGTCCGATATCGCCGAAAAATGGCGGAAATACGCGGAAAAAATTATCAGGTATGATTGGCATGCTCTCAAAAATCTATTCGAGAGCATTTCCTTGTACATTGAATCGATAAAATCAACAACAACCCTTAAAAAGCGTCAGCTGTATTAAATTATAACATAATGCTATGTCCCGATATCGTGACATAACATATTTTTCCACTACCAACGCCATCTATTGAAGAAAAGTAACAATGTAATGCCCCATCAAAGACATATAATATAATAAGAAAAATTAGAAAAATTAAGGCCCATAGCATTTTTTCCAGTCTTTATAGTTTTATGTCTTTGGTACCATCTTATTTATATTATACTAGCTGGCCCGGTCCGCGTTGCCGGCCCATAGTTTTTGTCTATTATGCATATTTGTCAAAGCATGATTATTCAAAGATATGAATGTTATAAATGTTCACGTACTGGTCGATTAGTTTTTAATTTTTAGTCAAATGAGCAGTAATTTGGAATTTACTGTACTTTGTACAACTCGTAATTGAGGGCTAATTGATTTAAGAATAGGCAAAGTTAATTACTTTTTTGAACCCATTAGCACCTCAGATTGTGCATTAGAGTCCTCATAAGTCCCCCTAACCATGTCGGTCTGTTTGTCCGCCAAAAGGTGGACTTGAGGGGATACTATTACATGGAGAAAATCCTAAAATTTGTAGATATGTTGAAATTTTTGTGTAAGATTTTCATCCCCAAATACTCATTTTTAGCCAAATCCTTTGAAATATGGTAAAATGCGAAACATCGACCTACATTGAAAACTTTCTTCACCCCTTATAATCCAAGATGACAAATAGAGGCCAAATCAAAAATATAGCTATTTTACATCCATTACCGTAAGATGGGAATTAATTTTATTTGCCATTTAAATTGTAAGTTGGAGTCCATATTTTTCATCATAGTATAATTTAATGACGATTCAACAAATATTCGGTCCCGTGCTACTTTCTTATATTTGTAATTTGTTCATGTTTTCACAATTTATTTCATATAGATGTATATCCCAAATCTACGTTCCCAACCAATATTCTCTTGGGGGTTACAAATTCAATAGAATACAATTTTTTCTTTTCTGACCACACATTAGATGTGAAAGTGGACTTGGGGATACTCCAATGTGGGGACTTTACATGAATAAATTTCTATGTGGCAATTATCTGTACGATGGTTCCTTACCCCAGGGTAGCATAAATAAAATTTTTTAGTGGTCAAGACCAATATGGGCCCTACTCCGAAAATTTTATGCGAAGAGGTTCTCTACCCGCCTTAGAAACAAAGATGCCAAATAAGGGCCAAAAATAGAAGAAAATGGCGAAGACTCCAAAAATGGCTTAAATCATACGATGATTATTTATGATCGATATCATGACCTGCTAAAGCGATTTAAGGTATCTTAAATGTTCAGGAAGAATTTTTGGAAGGATAGAAATCCTTTTCTTACTAAAAGTCCCATTCGCTCTACTATTTTGCACCCTTTATATTTGGTATTTTACTGATTGTACTCCCAAAAATTTTTGCATTTTGAGCTCTTATTGGACGGATTATTGTCACATGAAAGAAGTAGGGCCACGCTTTGAAATAAGCCCCATTAGTCTTTTTCGGTCATTTTTGTTTGTTTAAATGTCTGCGCATCTTCCAGCTGAAGCACGATGTAGGCCCTGGAGTTGAAAGGTAGATGTCAGTTACCATCGTATTTCGCACTTATTTCATTTTTTTTGGTGAAAAATTGTATATAGTGAAAAATTATTCTTTATTTTGTTCACAAAAAATCCACTGAATTCAATATGTATTACAAATTGAAAAAATTGACAAAAGAAGAATAACAGATTGAAAAAATCTTTAACTTGTTCGCTGATTTTTTACAGCAACTGTTTAAAGATCCTTACAAAGTTTGTCAATAGAATGTACTTTTATTTTAAAATTCAATTCCATTGGAATTTTTTTTCGATATTTTCCCGTTTTGAGAATTGTTGCAATGAGATCTCTTTTTTCGTGTTTCTTTTTAACGATTTTGAAAAAGTAATTTTCTTTTAACTTTGGTGTGACCGCATTAAATTATTTCGGTATCATCTATTCCGTTTCGTCACCACATAATTCGGTACTACACTTCCATGTAACCCGTTATCAATTTCAGTTCTCAAGAAAACAAGTCAATTAAATAAATTGGTATTAATATTCGAATTCAAAAATAAAATATAAAAAACACTACAAATGTACATTAGAAAAAAGTAAGTCAAAATGGAAAAAATCATGCAAAATAAAACATTACTATTGTACATTTCAAAAGTCAAAATGAAAATGTTAACATACCACATTTTTAAGCGATTTTTTTGGATATTATCCTTTTCGGATAAGAGACAATTCCGAATTTGTATGAATCATTAAAATCAGTTCAGCGGTTCTAAAGTTATAAGCGTAGTAACTAACACAACTTTCATTTATATATATAGATGTTTACACCCTGCAACACTATGTGTTGGGGGTATTATAAGTTTGATTGGGCCAAAAATTATGTAACACCACGAAATATTGGTTTCCCACATAGGAAAGTATATATGGGTCTTCCTATCTCACCGAGCTGAGTCGATCTAGCTATGTATGTTCGTCCGTCCGTCTGTCCGTCTGTCCATGTTAATTTGTAATCACTCTACACGTCGTAATTATGGCCCGATCTTCACGAAATTTAGAATGGAGGTGGGGCTAGGGTCTCAATAGAACCCTATTTCTTTTGGAGATGACCGCATAATATTTAGTGGTTGAAATGGACCAAAAACAGAAAAAATCCTGATTTTGCAGTTGCTCTACAGGCCGCAATTATAGACCAATCAAAGCGGAAGTTACCATGGGGCTAGAGCTTAGGGCAAGGCAGAAGCCTTCCAATTTTGATGGTCATCGGGTAATATTTAGTGGGTGAAATAGGCCACAACATTTGTGTTTAAAAAGTTAAATTTTGCATTAAACCGCGAAGATTTTAAATCCCGGCGAAATCGGAAATAGACGAACAGGTCAGTTCTGACCGTTTCGTAGATGCCGATAATAAATATATCGGTTATATATAGCGAAATATATACAATGTGTATATACAAAGGAAGGGGATGTTATTTAGAATGTTTATATCTCATATAGGTGAGCCTAAATTTGGAGGTATAGGGGCTTCTTGCTTTTGGAGATGATTGCAAAATATTTAGGGGTTCAAATTAACCAAAAACAGAATTTTTTTTTACGATCACACAATAGAAGCTAATTGACACGCCTGTGGCGAGAGTTAGGGACAGGGAAGAATTCCAGCATTTTGGATGACCATTGGATTATATTTAGATCTAAAATGGACTACAACAACTAACAGCCCGACGGAGTGCATAAATATTGGCAAATCTTCGAATATGGATTTGGACATAAGGGGGCTTCTAACATATTGTAGTGTCGTAGGGTAAAACATAGTCGGCCCCGCACGACTATAGTCTTGCTTACTTGTTTGAAATAATAAAATGCGACTAAAAAACGTTAAGTTCTGGCTGGCCGTAAGGTAACGAAAACATTTTAAATACACCTTCTGGATTCAATAAGCCGCTATTAAAGTTTTCTAAATATCGGGTGGTACTGTTATATGGAAACAATGTTTTGATACTAGTGATAGAAAACCATACGGAATTTTAAAGAAATCCATTATCTGGAGATACTGCTATATAAAGGGCTTTGGAATGATGTGGACCTCTAAAGACAATATTATGCTACAGCAAGTAAAACTCTCTACAAACTCCAAATACTAAATAATATATTTGTATTACATTATACTCATTTTTGTGTATTTTTATACCCTCAGACATATGACTATATACCATTTGATAAGACCAAAAACGTGGCTCATCGAAATAACGGTTTTTGACCGTGGTTCTCTTTGAACCAAATCCGTTTCAGGGCATTTGAAGGCGAACTAGGGGTGTACGTCCGTCTGTCACCTAGCTGGTGAGCACGATTAATCTAAAAGGATGTACACGTATTGCTCCAAACTTGGTACATCGTAAAATTATTTTCAGACTTAGATCGAGTTCGGGAATGGAAAATATCGGTCCACTCCTTCTGGTAGCATCCGCACAAAACGTCAAAATTTTCATTGATCACCCAAAACTTTGTAAATCAAAATGTTTTATCAGTCCTAGGTCAGGTGCAAAAAGTGATAATTTCGCCCAATAAATACACCAAAAAAAAAAAAGTAAGCAAAGGCTATAGTCGTGCGGCACCGACCATTTGATACCCTACAACACTACAACATGTTAGCAGCCCTCTTATGTCCAAATCCAATTTGTAAGATTTCGCTTTTGAAATTATGTCACGGAGCACTGCCCAGATATTACCCCTAGCATTTTGACCAGGGACATTTGCCCAATATTTACGCACTCCATCCGGCTGTTAGTTGTTATGGTCGATTTTACAGCTAAATAAAATCCAATGTTCATCCAAAATGGTATAATTCTTCCCTGTTCCTAACTATCTTCTCAGGCGCGTCGATTGGCTTCAAATGTGTGATCAGAATTTTTTTTTTTGTTTTTGGTTCATTTGAACCATTAAATATTTTGCAAGAGGCCACTCTGTATCTCCAAATTTAGACTCATCTATATGATTTGCTTGTCTACGATATTTAACTATATTCGTCAACGAAATCAGCATAAAAAAACTAGAAGTTCACCTTTTCTCTATTTCGGATATAGCCTGTAAGTAATAGTGCTCCATTCTGCCCGCTGTCCTAAACTCGAACTTCATGCGAGATTTCGTGTCCTTTGCTTTATATTTGTGACCTTTATAACGGCTGAAAAATCGGGAACATTTTTAGTTGTTTGTCCATTTCAACCCCTAAATGTATTGCGGAAATCTTTGAAAACAATAGGCATAGCCCTTCTGCGCCTAACCCTACCCTTGTGAAAATTTTCGTCAGGAACGGGCGATAATTGCAATATGTATATAATAACCCTAACCTGTGTTGTAAGGTGAAAAAATATTATTGAACAAATCACAATTGGTCAATTAGTCATCGCTTTACTATTTTATATAAAATTGAAAAGCTGTATAGAGAATGTTTTCTACATTTTAGGTAATATTACACCAAGACCCATCTCTCATGTGATGGATTTCATATAAGCTAAATGAGTTAAAAATGTCTGAAAATAAGGTTTTACCTATTACTTTCACCTTCCTGCAATTCCATTACATTCATTTCCTTTCGTCCGTCCCTTTTTGCACTTCCATTACCATTCGTAAAACCAATCACGTAAAGGGTACGTATACTTAACATTCATTCTCATACGCACCCATTACCCCAAGTGTTTTTGAAAGTTTTTTTCCGCCAAGTTAATATTTATGGCTCATTGGATAATTGCTAATCATTTACTCCATATACGCTGCTCTTATCTAAATGCAATGACCCATTAACTTACCAAACTTTTGGGATTTTTTGCAAACAATAAATTTAATTGGGTTAAAAAAGCTGCGATTTAACGACATGCTTTCAAAGGCATTCATTCATTTAGACCATTTAACAAAGCAACAATGTTTTATGTTATCAAATTGCCACAGTTGTTGGTTATAAAAAAAATCAACGACAAACTCCCAACTCGCCGAATGGAGAACAACAAAAAACATAACCTTAGTTCCTGACTTTATGCCAAATTCCTTGGGTCGCCGGTTTAAGATTTTTCTTCTGCACCATTGTATTTACGATAAAGCCGAACCAAACAGAACGGCAAAAGGAAATCATAATTCTTTTTCTTTAATTTCAACAAATAAAAAATGTATTCATTTTATTTATGGTTATTATTGTTATTTTTACTCTGGCCTTCTTGTGTTGCCTTTTTTTCTTCTTGCAGAATTTCCTGATAAACGACCCCAGCTATTTACGGACCATACACGATATGAGCCGGGTGATGTATTGCGTGCTAACTGTAGTACGCCACCATCTCGGCCAAGAGCTGAATTAAGATTTACGATAAACAATATACCGGTAAGTAACAAAAGCTAAACAAAAAAATCCGCATTGAAGCTAAGAAAAAAAATAGTTCAGAGAAATATCATATGAGAACACATTGGAGAAAATATTCAATTTTCACGCTGTATTGCATCGAAAAAAAATTTTGAATTGTTTCAATTCTTCAAAAGGTGTTCCTTGCTAAAATATTTAAAAGATGAGTTGATAAAAGTTTCTAAAATTATTTTAATCCTCAATGTTTCCCAAATCCTCCTACACTCTTAGAAATATTTTTCAAGAAAGGCGAAGATTGAAATCCAAGAGTTACGCGATGTTGTAACAGTAACTAACTAACTACTACAGTTAGAAATAATCTTAAAAAAGATCTTTACAACTACAACGCTACAATATGACTACAACGCTACAATATGTTAGAAGCCCCCTTATGTCTAAATCAATTTTAGAAGATCTGGCGATCTTCTCCAAAATCAAGAGGCCCCTCTGTATCTCCAAATTTAGACTCATCTATATGATTTGCTTGTCTACGATATTTGGTTCGCTTTTTGTGTATTTCGGATATCGCCTGTAAGTAATGCTTGTATTTTTTCACACAAAAGTCGCTGACCTAAACTCAAACTTCATGCTAGATTTCGTGTCCTTTGGTTTATATTTGTGACCTTTATAACGGCTGGAAAAACAGGAACATTTTTGATTGTTTGTCCATTTCAACCTCTAAATATATTGCGGTCATCTTTGAAAACAATAAGCCTAGCCCTTCTGAGCCTAACCCATGGTAGAATTAAGAAGATAAAGACGTGCAATCATATGTTTACAATTTTTTCAAAAATATTCATTTGACAACATCTCATTGTAAAAATGTTTGTTTATAAATTCAAATCCGAGATGGGAACCTGTTTTTTTGCAGTGAAATTTGACAAGGTAAATTACAGAAAATACAAAGATGGGAATGCTTATTTGAAATGACTTTACCTTCTTAATTTTACCATACAACCCTACCCTTATGAAAATTTTCGTGAGGATCGGACGATAATTGCAATCTGTATATAATGACCCAACCTGTGTTGTAAGGTGAAAAAATATTACAAAATATTCACTTCAATATTATAAGTCAAATTGAAAAAATCGCCTGCGATTAAAAATATGAAAAAATAAAAAAAAAGTCACAAAATACTACAAAATCTATATTAACATCATTATTGGCATCTTTTCATGCGATTTTACACTTTTATGCCAAGAGGGCATTCTGTATTGACAAAATTTGTCAAAATCGGTCCAGCCATTCTTGAAATATGAGCATTCTAGCTAACATACCCTTTCTATGTATATATGTATTGTACATATTTTGCTATATATATCAGATATATTTACTATCGGCATCTTCGTAACGGTCAGAATTGACCTGTTCGTCGATTTGTGATTTCGCCGGGGTTAAAAAAATCGCGGTTTAATGGAAATTTTGTCTTTTATTTAACACAAACGTTATGGTCTATTTCACCCACCCGATGACCCAGCCCTAAGCAGCATACCAGGTTAGGTTAGGTTGAAAAGAGGGTTGAAGCAATTCGCCGCATGCCCTGTTGGGTATACATTTAAGCCAGTATAGGCCTGTTGTGCGCTCTAGACTAAGGTTTTTTTTTTTTTTTGAAGAAGGCGGGCAGTTTACAGTCTGTTATATTTGAAATTCAGTTGCCTTTATGAAATTTCTTAACTGTCTTATATCATTTACCATGGTTTGATTAAGGTCTGGTATGGAGGCGTTCCCTAAGAATTGGAATCTGAAATTTGCAAACGCTGGGTATTGGCAGAAAAAATGTTCCAAGGTTTCGTCATCTTCCAACCCCATGCATATGCTGTTTTCTGCACATCCTATCTTGTACAGATGAGCTTGTAGGCCCGGGTGCCCCGTACGGATGCCTGTTACCTCACTAATCTCTTTTTTACCTAGTAATAAAAGGTTTTTCGTTTTCATCTCATCGGGATCACCCCATAAGATTTTTTTGGTTTTCCCTACACCCTCATTGTTCCATTGGGATATGTGGGCGTTTGTTGCTCATATCTTTAACGCTAGACGTGACGCATTAAGTGGCACTGGATTGTCTACGTTTATTGTTGGTAATTCCCTGCCTGTTTTGGCGAGAGAGTTTGCTATCTCGTTAGCCCTAACTCCCGTGTTGAGAGTAGTTGTTGATTGATACTAACTTTCGCGTCGATTGGTCTATAATTGCGACCTATCGAGCAACTGCAAAATCACGATTTTTTAGTTTTTGGTGCATTTTAGCCCCTAAATACTATGCGATCATCTCCAAAAGTCCTAGCACCACCTCCATTCTACGTTTCGGGAAGATCGGGTCATAATTGCGAACTGTAGAGTGATTACAAATCAAACATGGACAGACGGGTTTTAAAATTACGCCAAAATTTTCCATAATTCGTTGATTTTTGTCGAATGTGTTTAAGGGAAAAATATTCTATAATCTAGATCAAATTAAACGAAATTTGTAAACTTTCGACAATTTTTATGTTTTATTAATTCCACTTGTATTTATATAGGACCATTTGTTTTCAGAAATTTTCGATTTTTTCAAAATTTTATTTTCTGTCATTGCCAGTGAGAGGAATAGTTTTCCATTTCAACCTTTCCCCAACAAACAAAGACTTGTCCCAAGACAAATCTCAAAATTTCTCACCGTGTACGACGACATTTTAAAACCAATTTATGTGTAACTGATATGGAAAAGCTTAAATAAGAGCAATGTGTTGGCACACATTTTAACCGTTGTGTAAAATATTTTCAAGTTATGGAATGGCATTCCTCATAAGAAAAGATGAAATTTGCTAAACATACAATATATATGCTGTTCGTTGTGTAACTCTGTAAGTTTATGTGCTACCAGAATTATGTACCAAGACAAAACACACACAGTTTTGTCTTGGTACATAATTCTAAATACCCAGTAAACAATTTTTGCCGAATTCTGTCCGAGTTCTTCCAGAATCCCTGAAAAGATGTCCGATTCTAATTTCGAATTCCTTCCGATTTCGGTACGAAAGTTGTATGGACGTGGTCACCCAATCCGAATTTTCGGAAAAAATATTCGATTTTCTGGACGAATTCGGTCCGGATTCAGTGAAAATTCTTGGAAAAGTAGAAGAAAAAATTAGATGTTCGGAAAAAAAATAGGTCAGAATTTGGAAGGAAATTCGGCCAGAATTCCAAAGAAAATGAAAAAAATCGCTCAGAATTCGGGAGAAAATTCAGATTTTCTGAAAGAAATCGGTCAGAATTTGGAAGAAAAGTCTGAAAAAATAACAACTACTATGGGAGAGAATGTAGCAAAACACCACCATTCGTTTTCATGTGGGAGAGAACATGCCAGAGCAATAGACAGTCTACTCTCCGTTTGGATAGGAAAATGTGCAGAAATTCTTAAAAAAACGTTTAGAAAATCTGACCAATTTCTAGCAGAAAATTCTGAAAAAAAGCCAGAAATTTCGGAAAAAATCTTAAATCAGAGCAGTCGGAAAAAATTGTTTACTGGGTATGTACATTAATACACACGCACATACGGCGTAAGATTCATATATGCACAAATTTGTGTAAGTGTGCATATAGCATGCTTTACACATTCGAAAAATGCTATTACATAATGACAGACTATAAATTTTACAGTTTTAAAATTGTTATTAATTGCTAATTAACGATACGAGACTATGATTAATAGTTGTGTAACATGTTACAAAGTCATGAATAAGAGCAACTATTTACACATACACACTCACATCCACAGCTTTGATTTATACAATAGTAGACGTTTATATAAATTGCATGTGGTGTTGTAGAATGAATACTGAAAGGTAAAATTTGATTCCGGATGTATAGGAAATCTAACAAGTAAAAAAGCAGTAAGTTCGGCCGGGCCGAACTTTGAATGCCCTACACCATTTGGAACGAATTAGAAAATTTTCAAAAAAAATAAATCCAATAAAAATTCTTTTAAAATCTTTAAAATATCTAATATAGGAAGGTGCCTATATATGGGGGGATATACGATATTGTGGACCTATAAAGACAAATCTATGTCTGCGTATAAAGTACCCACAAGGAACTCCTTGTATGGATTTTCAGATAATTCCATTGGAAAAAGTGGCTAAAATCGTCAAAATACCGAATATAGGGGAGTACCGTTATATGGGGGCTATACGATATTGTGAACCTATAAAGATAATTCTCTGCCGAGGTATAAAGTACCCACAAGGAACTCCTTATGTGGATTTTCAGACAATTCCGTTGAAAAATGTGGGTAAAATCATCAAAATACCGAATATCTGGGGGTACCGTTATATGGGGGCTATACGATATTGTGAACTTATAAAGATAGTTCTTTGCCGAGGTATAAAGTACCCACAAGGAACTCCTTAAGTGGATTTTCAGACAATTCCGTTGAAAAATGTGGGTAAAATCATCAAAATACCGAATACCGGGGGTACTGTTATATGGAGGCTATACGATATTGTGGACCTATATTGATAATTCTCTGCCGAGGTATAAAGTACCCACGAGGAACTACTTGTGTGGATTTTCAGACAATTCCATTGAAAAATGTGGCTAACATCATCAAAATACCGAATATCGGGGGTACCGTTATATGGGGGCTATACGATATCGTGGACCGATATAGCCCATCTTCGAACTTGACCTGCCTGCAGACAAAAGAGAGATCTGTGCAAAGTTTTAGCTTCCTATCTTAATTCGGACGGACAGGGCTAAATCGTCTTAGAATTTTACGCTGATCAAGAATATATATACTTTGTTGGGTCAAAAATGATTATTTCGATGAGTTACAAACGGAATGACGAACTTAATATACCCTCCATACCTTTTTTGGTGGAGGGTATAAAAAGAAGTAGGCATATAGAAAGTTGTACATCCAGTATATTTATAGAAACTTGTCCGTGTCTAAACTTTTTAGTACCCACTTACTGAAAGGCGGGCGAAACTAGGATTATGATTTAAAGGTGTGCTAATATTGGCTTAATACTGTGTCATCGTATTAAACGAATGATAAAGGAATAAGTAAATAAATGTCTTGGTTGGTGTGTGGTAGCAGAGTTATAATTCTGTTGAGGTGTGTAGGTTTCCGTTAGAGTGTGGAGGTGAAATACTCGTGTGTCTGGGGCAATGAAAAAATCTAGAAGAACGGAGCTGTACTTAAACTTTAGTACTAGGACACTAAAGCATTGCTAATTGGGAATCGAAACGTACAATGCAGTTTGAATTTGAAATTGTGACAAAATTGATGCATATATGTAAGGTGAACGGATAAAATATCGTTATAAGTACTTTAGTACAGGGTTGTCCATATTCGACGGACCCATCTGGCAACGCCATAACTTTTGAAGCGATGTCACGTCGCTTAATGACATTCCGCGTTTGAAGCGTCAGTCCCAGCAGATTTTTACCATGAACCAATACACGCCACGCGAGCGCTCTGAAATAGTTGAAATTTACATTCAACAGAAGAAGTAAATTGTGAAAAAAAAATGTGAGAAGTGCGCCTTCTAAGAACACCATTAAGCGTTTATACGAAAAATTTTCGACTGGTAAGGCTCTTTCTAATCCGAAAAGGCCATATAAAAGTCGACCACGGCGATCGGCCGAGAATATCACTGCCGTACGAGCCAATGTTGAGAGGTCCCCAAGAACATTGGGCAGTTGGGCATGGCTCGGTTCACTTTACAACGGATTATTCGCATTGATTTGCATATGTTCCCGTACAAAATTCAATTGACGCAAAGAATGTTGCCTGCGAACAAGCCTCGTCAATTGGATTGGTCCGGCGGGCAACCCTGTACCTTTCGTTGATTATGGCAATTATTTTCTAAACCACCTGCTAATCTCAATCGTATAATCCGATAGCTTATGAAATGTACGATCCATTGGCAATATGAGAGTATACGAAGTCCCGCCCAATTCCAATGTGCCCATGGAATTATACTGATCCAAGGATATCAGAAATGACCATATACTTTGAATATACCGGCAAAATTGTCCTGGAAGGCACAGTTTGGTATAAACTTGTCCTGCCACATAGTATTGTAGTGCGAGTTAATGGGTGTCTTGGCTAACTAAATTCGAAATTTATAGGACCTCGATAATTTTAAGAGGATAGAAATTTTCCCTTAACATTTATGGAAACATTTATTAAAAGTAAACTTTCTATCCCTAATTCTATTCTATTCTGGACATAACCTTTCCCCAATGCAATATTTCGTGAGGATCGGGTGATAATTGCGACCAGTGTGTAATTCCCCAACACGTACTTTACAAAATTTATCCGATATCCTGGATATCAGCATCAATTTTATCCTCTGAAGTGACCTTCTCGTATAGTTTTGATATCGCTTGTCTATAATTCTGACCTGTAGAGCAACTGCAAAATCAGGAAATTTTTCTGTTTTTAGTCCATTTCAATTCAATGCGACCTGTTGCAAGTTTAAAAATTAATATGGACAGACGGATGGAAGAACACTTATGAACACTTAGCTCTGCGAGACAGGAAGATCCATAAATAACATCCTATGTCCAGGACCAATATTTCGGGGTATTGCATTTGTTTCCCCAATCCAACTAATATATAAAAATTTATTATGTATAAAAGATTTGTTTATCCGGCATTTTCCTAATTTAAACTGCAAAAAGCTGTGAGATCACAATTGGCTTTCAGGTTTGCTAGTGTGAGGTGATTTCAAAAATGTGTCCTACAAGGGGATGATTAATATATTGGATATTCGATGGAACTGATATTTACTATATGTTCACCGTTGGCACTTATACTTAAGTTATGGAGGCTTCTTCCCAATTCCTTTTATATGTGTTCGAGTGTGTTTACCAGTAGACAGGTGAAGTTTGTAAATGGGCCATGTCGGTCCACGGTTTCCTATATCCACCATATAACGGTACGATATTCCGTATTTTCATGATTTCCGTATTTTCATAAATTTTTTTAACTAAATTCGGAATTTATCTGAGCGGACCTCGATAATTTTAAGATGATAGAAATTTTCCAATTTTTTTGCGAACACCTTCAAAACTAAAAGGTAAGTTCAAAACTAATTTAAGTTGTAGTTTTCGGATTTTTTTTTTTTTTTTAATTTTTCAAGTTTCTTCCAAATGGTAGAAGGAATTAAAATTTCGCCCTGGCCGAACTTAGCTGCTTTTTTACTTGTTGCCATTCGTATTGGCACTTGTCGGAGCAACGAGGGGTACGATGATTACTAGTGCTAAACAATATTTTGTATGGTCCCAACATAGCGACCTATATAACAATTCTACTGGATTTTTGTTGTTTTAAAGATAAGATCTGCATTTTTCGGGTCACACTGTGATAAAATATATTATATCTTCGGGTATTTGTTTATAACATGCAGAAGGAAACGAAATGAACCTACGGTTCCTTTTGATGATCTTCGTAGATGATCTTCACATTCTGAGTCAATTTTTCCATGTCCGTCCGTCTGCCCATCCATCCGTCTGACTGACTGACTAGCTCAGAATTAACGCCTAGATGACACGGTTGTAACTATAATTTTGGAATGTCGTGTTAAAACGGTACGAAAACTACTATAATGAATACTTTGCGTTCGACAAATGTAAATTTGGAATGGGAGTGGGTGGAGTCCAGGATAGATGTACCAAAGGGTTTGTGAAAATTTATACAATATTTGGTACCATTTTCTATTTGATGAACAGATAGTGCTTGCTGTTCAAGTGTAACCTGGACAAATAAAGGTAGTTTCGGAAATTTGTACTAAAATTGTATGAAAAATGCTGAATGGTACTATATTTGGCATTGGGTGATAAGATAGGGATAAAATTCTAAAAAGTAATATTTAGATTACTAATTGTATATGGATTTGAAGGTGGTTTGTAAATGCGTCGAACATTCGTACGAAAAGTAAAAATACTAAATGCGGTATTGGGTAAAGGAATAGAGCTGGAATTCTCAAAATTTACATTGAGTTGTCTGTTGGTATCTCGAATTTAGTTATGAAGGAAATTTTGGAAATGTTTACTTAAATGGTACGAAAAGTACCAAAACGTACTACATTTGGTATTGGATTAAGGAATAGAGCTGAAATCCTGAAATGTAATGGAAGAAGCAGGGGTTTTGGAAATATGTACTATAATTGTTCGAAATTGGCACTACTCGTAAATTGAGTATTGGGTGAACGGATACCACTGAAGAGCTGAAGTTTAATATTGAGGTCGTTGTTGGTACCTGAAATTGAGATGAGAGTTTTTACGAAAAGTACTAAATATTACTAAATATTTTGAACCCCCTATGGGGATATAGGGTCTTGGGTGAAGAGATAAAGATTGTTTTGGATATAGGTACTAAATGTTGCGAAATTCTGAAATCTGAAATATGGAATTTTATATTAAAAGGTAAACCTTTTTCTATTATTCTTTCCGAAAACGTATACACTTGAAAGTCTGAAAATTTAGTCTGATGTATGAAGTTGTGATTAAATAAAATTGTCATACTGAACAAATTATGTATTTTGAATACAAAAAAGGTCTAAAACGAACTGCTGGAGCGAATATAAAATTTTAAAGTGGACAATCAAGTTTGATCTATACCGATTTGTTCTATAAGTGCATTCCTTTCGCTTAATATGAGATTTTCACGTTTTTGTTTGCAACATTTTTGAACTTTTGTGGGGAAGATATCGGAAAGAGTGTACCTATAGATTTCATCTACACGCTAGCTCTAACGTAGGCAAAGATGTTAGGATCTTCAGGGTCCGATTTTCATCAAACTTCGCACTAGCACTTTTTATACCCTACAACACTATGTGTTGGGGGTATTATAAGTTTGATTGGACCAAAAATTATGTAACACCTCGAAATATTGGTTTCCCTGTATATATGGATCTTCCTATTTCGCCGAACTGAGTTGATCTAGCTATGTATGTCCGTCCGTCCGTCTGTCCATGTTAATTTGTAATCACTCTACAGGTCGCAATTATGGCCCGATCTTCACGAAATTTAGAATGGAGGTGGGCCTAGGGTCAGAATAGAACCCTATTTTTAGGAGATGATCGCATAATATTTAGGAGTTGAAATGGACCAAATACAGAAAAATTGCCTGATTTTGCAGTTGCTCTACAGGTCGTAATCATAGATCAATCGACGCGGAAGTAAGCATGGGGCTAGAGCTTAGGGCTGGGCAGAAGCCTTCCAATTTTGATGGTCATCGGGTAATATTTATAGGGTGAAATAGGCCACAACATTTGTGTTAAATAAAAGTAAAATTTTCCATTAAATCGCGAATATTTTTAATACCGGTGTAATCAAAAATTGACGAACATGTCAATTCTGACCGTTACGTAGATGCCTATAGTAAATATATCGGATATATAGCGACATATATACAATGTATATATACAAAGGAAGGGGATGTTTGCTAGAATGCTTATTCTCAAGAATGGCTGGACAGATTTTGACAAATGTTGTCAATTTAAAATGCCCTCTTGGAATAAAAGTATAAAATCTAAATAAATCGCATAAAAAGGTGGGAATAATGATGTTAATATAGATTTTTTAGTATTTTGTGACATTTTTTATTTTTTCATATTTTTTATCGCATGCGATTTTTTCAGTTTGACTTATAATATTGAAATATACATTTTGTAATATTTGTTCACCTTACATCACAGGTTGGGATAATATACACAGATTGCAATTATCCGATCCTTACGAAAATTTACACAAGGGTAGTGTTAGGCTCAGAAGGGCTAGGCCTATTGTTTTCAAAGATGTCCGCAATATATTTAGGGGATGAAATGGACCAACAACTAAACATTTTCCTCATTTTACAGCCATTATAAAGGTCACAAATATAAACCAAAGGACACGAACTCTCTCATGAAGTTAGAGTTTTAGACAGCGGGTAGAATGGACCACTACTTTTGTTGGAAAAAATACCAACATTTCCATTCTACCGAAACGCTGAAAATAACTTACAAGCAATATCCGAAATGCGCAAAAGGCGAATTTCTGGCTTTTTATGCTGATTTCGTTGACGAATATAGCCAAATATCGTAGACAAGCAAATCATATAGATGAGTCTAAATTTAGAGACACAGAGGGGCCCTTGCTTTGGAGATGATCGCAAAATATGACACAAAAACAGAAAAAAATCCTCATCACACAATCGAAGCCAATCGACACGCCTGAGAATAGAGTTATTGACAGGGAAAAGTTCTAGCATTTTGGGAAAAGTTCTTGCATTTTGGTTGACCATTGGATTATATTTAGCTGTAAAATGGACCACAACTACTAACAGCACGACGGAGTGCGTAAATTTTTGGAAAATGTCTATGGCCAAAATGCTCAGGGTAATATCTGGGCAATATTCCGTGACACAATTTCAAAAGCGAAATCTTCCAAAATGGCTTTGGACATAAGGACATAAGGAGCTTCTAATATATTGTAGTGTTGTAGGGTTTCACATGGTCGGCCTCGCACGACTATAGCCTTTGCTTACTTGTTCATATTGTAAAAGAATAATTACTGTCACTAAATATTTACCTTTGGAGGGGTAGCAGGGGAATTAGTTTTCGTTCTTATCTAAATCCTTTTCCAAAATTTTGAACTTTTGTAGGGAGGTCCCAGAATGGATGAACAGATATTGTACATATCCGAATTCAATCTTACTTGTGCAAAAATATTATGATGTACAGATAGATATTTTACTTTATCAAATAACTCATACCACACTGCTGTGGGTATAATAATGTTAATTGACAGATTTTCTTCAGATATAAGATCTGGGTTATACGGTCACCCTATCATGACAGTCGGCAGATCAATTTATACTGTCTAACTTGTTTTTATGATATAATTTCTATACATTGAAAATTACTACAAATCAGGTTAATACTCCAATGTTTCAATACTAAATTCATATTTATTTGTATATACCTCTAACTTTAATAAGAAACAATTTTATTCGTTTTACCTCACGTAAAGCTAATTTGTCAACACACACATAAACACTTACAAACGTAGGTCTATCGAAAAAACATACAAAAATTATGCCCATACATTTATCATGCCACCCTTACTGACACATTCACTCGGTCTTTCTTTACACAAGGATCCTCAAGTATATGCAGGACATGGTAGTAGACACACACTTCGACCTCGACACACACGTACCCAAGCATATGCCCATTCGCCGTGATAAGTTGCGTTACGTTCTGTTTATGTGCGTGGTTCATGTACTGGTGTTTTCTTTAAGTATCGGTCGTTAGTTTCTCTAAAGTGTGTGTTTAGGGAAGGAAATAGCGCTTACATGGCTGTCAAACTTTGCACGCGTTTCTTGAAGAGGGGGGTCAGGGAGGGGGGTTGCTACAGAAGCCAGAGCGAAAGCACACCAAGTGTGACTATATTCTTTTGAGGATGCTCTACACTACCGTGGTGCTGTGCTGTGTTGTGGCATTCGTTATCGTTTGTATTTCTTTGTTTATTTGGGCAAGCCTGTGAAAGTTATGTGAACTGTTTCATTTTCACCATGGCAATCAAACACTTCCGCCCATAGTGGTTAACCTTTGGTAGGCAGTGGCAATGCTGCAAAGCATAGCAACAATGGCATCCATTTAACATTGGCTGTGTCCAAAAACCTGTTGGCATGAGAGTTTGATTGAAAGTCGAGGTTAATATCTTTGTTACTTGAAGATTGCGAACGCAAATTAAGTAGCCTCCAACCAAACTCTTGGCTGGCTGGCTGGCTGGCTGGCTGGACGAGTAAACAAATGAAAGACGATAAGACTGCGTACAGAATAACAAATGAACGAAACTTGTGCCTGAAACCACTTGAAATGTTAAAAGAAACCAAATACACAAGGATAGAGCATGCGAAGCTTTGCGGTTTGTAACACTTTAAAAAGTTTCAAGATGAAAACAAAGTTTCGAAATAATTAGAAATTTGCCAAAAAAAAAGAATACAATTCTTATATAGACAAGCTTTCTCGTAATATTGAAGAATTAAACTTTTCATAATATCTTGAAAATTTCACTAATCTATTCATTGGATTAGTTACAGGTTAACCGTTCTGCATAGGATACTTCAAAGTCATTCTATATTAGAAACAATTTATGCTACTTAAATCAATTAGCAAATATTTGAGCTTATGATGGCAACCATGGTTTTCATAGTGGTAAACACAGTGTCAACTAAGAGAATTAAATAAAAAATAATCAAAAAACAAGTTAAAAACTATCAGTCGGTTTTGTGGACAGATACATACCCTCAGTTTACGCCTGATAATAAAATATATTTGGACTTGATTATTCAAAATGTCTAAACTTAATTGGGGTGGTACCAAAGGAGTGGGCCAATTCTCTTTCGCATATGGTTTAAGTCTGAAACAATTATTGCGACGTGAAAGTTATGGACTATATTAACTACTTCTTCTCCGTTGTTTGAGATAGTTGCACCATCTGGCAACGCCATAACTTTTGACAGAGATGTCATATCGCTTAATGACATACTGCGTTTGAAGCGTCAGTCCAAGCAGATTTTTACCATGAACCAATACACGCCACGCGAGCGCTCTGAAATAGTTGAAATTTACATTCAACAGAAGCAGTGAAAACTCAACGTGCTTTTAAAACATTAAAAATGTGAGAAGTGCGCCTTCTAAGAACACCATTAAGCGTTTATACGAAAAATTTTCGACTGGTAAGGCTCTTTCTAATCCGAAGAGGCCATATAAAAGTCGATCAAGGCGATCGGCCGAGAATATCGCTGCCGTACGCTGCAGTTGGGCATGGCTCGGTCCACTTTACAACGGATTATTCGCATTGATTTGCATTTGTTCCCGTACAAAATTCAATTGACGTAAAGAATGTTGCCTGCGGATTAGCCTCGTCGATTGGAATGGGCTCAAAGAGTCATCGAAATGGCCGAAGATGACGAGCAATTTTGGAACAAAATTATCATGTCCGATGAAGGCCATTTCACATTGAATGGGACCGTAAATCAGCAAAATTATGCCACTGAAAATTCTCAGGAGATTCAAGAAGTGCCACTTCATGACGAAAAAGTCACAGTTTGGTGCGGCGTTAGTGGGAAAACGGTCATTGGGCCGTTTTTCTTCCAAAATGAAAATGGCCATGCTGTTACCATCAATCAGGAGCGTTATCGCGACATGATGACGATTCTTCGATTTTCTGAAGAATTTGTTTCCGGGCCGTTTCATGTCGAAAAGTGGTGATTTGGACTGGCCACCGCGTTCGCCCGATTTGATACCGCCTGACTTCTTCTTGTGGGTATATTTGAAGTCAAAGGTTTACGTTAACAAGCCAAGGACCGTAGAAGAGCCCAAGGACAACATTCGTGAAGAAATAGCCGCTATTTCGGCCGAAATGTTGGCAAAAACGATAAAAAATGCAGCAAAAAGGGCACAATACGTCGTCAACGCCAGAGGCGGCCATTTGAGAGATATCATATTCAAAATTTGATGTAAACAAATCTACTTGGAACAAATTAAATGATTAACACTGCCAACCGCCAATTTTTTATTTTTTTCTTTGATTTAAAAAAAAAAAACATGGTCCGTCGAATATGGGCAACCCCGTATAAATATTGAGATGTTCGAAATTTGAAGATAATCGGACTGTTATTTCTCATTTTATATGAGCTATGATTATTTTGTGGGGAGGTACATGACAGAGTGAACCAATATTGTCGCAACCAACCCTAGCATTGATACAAACATTTGGATTTACAAAATTTGAACATAATTGGAGGCTCCTTTTTGTTCTATAATGTAAATTATGTTCTATGAAAATTTTGACCTTTTTTTGGGGGTAGTATCACAAGGAGTGGTCCGATACTTCCTTCGGCTACTTCCTTCGAAAGTTATCATGAACACCAGCTAGACCGACAGACGGACGGACACTCTTACATCGACTCCATAGTCCAGAAAAAGATTTGGTCCAAAGAGACCTATGGTCTGAACCCGTTAATTCGTTTTGGCCGTATCAAATGAAATATACCATCTGTCATATGGCTCAGGGTATCTTTGGAAATGTGGGAAATCGTTCTGTAAAATTCGTTGCAGTATCGTAGCAGCAAAACGAATTAACTAGCGCGCAAGAACAACTTGCACGTTCATTGTGCTATTGGGAGAGTTGCTACTTCGAGGGGGCATTGCCTACTTAGCAGGTTTATAAAAGAATTTGCTGAACTTTTACCTGGAAACCAATTTTGGAACTGGCTGTATTTAATTTGAGTGGCCACTAATTGTCACAGGAGCTTCAGTTTTCTTTACCAACACTAGCTTCGACTCACTATTTTGACAGTAAAATAGTATGGTAGATATAATCGTGCCAATTCGTTATCCACCCGATCTCCGAAGTGAATACCTGTGGTTCGATATGACAAGTCTCCGGTTAACTATCCACAAAAACACGAGCTGAACACTGCTGTACCTAACTCCGCTCAACAATTCACGAAGCCAACAAATCGTCTGAAACCCGAACATAAACATTGTAATCAACGATTACCTTTAATCGTAAATACCCAAAATTCATTAATCACATTTCCCGATCATCTTCAAATCGTCGTAAGCCTTGAATTTCCGCATATTTTTCCAAGTCTGATGATCTATCCAAAAAAAAAGGTGGGGAGTTCAAAAATTGGGATATAGCATTTAAAATGGCCATATTTAGGGATACAATTATATGTGGCATATTCCAAAATCTGGACCTTTATGGAGCAAATAACAATCGCTTGGGATGAAAATTGTAAGCAGGATAAAAGTTCTTTAAATCGGCCAGAACCGCTAGAACACATCAACAACCCTTCGGGTTACAGGTTTTAGGGTCGAGTTCGAGTAGATGAACTGGAACTCGTATCTACGCTCGGAGATTAGTTAATCGGTGTATGCTTCGGTCTACGAATACCTTGACGTTATTACTATAGAGTTCGTTAGTGGAAGCTCCTGGTAGAACTGAAAGTCTGAAGCTCCAGAAGAGACAGAGAGCCCGAAGCTCCAGGCCACTCAAGATAGTGAGAGCCAGTCAAATAAAAAATCTCAGCTAACAGTTGATTTTAGTCGTAGGGCAGATTTTAAAATCATCACAGGCAAGCCTCCTGCAGTAGCGAGTCTGATTCTTCAACCAAAATCAAAACTATATATGTAGCCTCCATAGTTAAGTCAATGAGAATTATTCATCATGTTAGGGTGTTGATGGAGTGGTGGTTGAATGTTGTTTGCTATTGTTAGCGTGTACTTGACATATGTACATAATGTCTTCTTTCACGTTGGACAAATTATATCGAGATCGGTTCAGATTTTGATCCAATATAAATTTGGCCTATTTTGTGGGCAGGGACCAGAAGATGTAATGATAGTTGTTAATTTCCTCACCTACCATAGTCCTATAAAAATAATAATACGAATCGAAAATTTTAAATCATATTCTCCTTTCGCGTATCATTCGTATCAAATGACCATGGGTATACGACATTTGTTTTAACTTATGTAATTCACATATGTATTTCATATTTTTTTTATTATAATATATATTTTTCGTTAATAAAAGTCATAATTGAACCCAAAAGCAATATATTGATATATTTTTTTTTAATTTAATATTTCTAAAACGTGCTCTCAGGAAAGTTTCATTTTCGTATTTTGGCATTGATTCGAATGCTTTTGTTTTTTCGATAAACCATCATCCATGTATGTTTTGTATAAATTTTGGGATCATCTATATTTCATTTAAATTGGGAAAGTGTACTTCATTTTGAATACAATACAAATGTTTTATTTACACTGTGCTTGCTTTAATCTAAACCATATTGTGTCAAGTGTCATTGTCAAAGGACCTCTGCTAGTACATCGCATATAGAATGTCAGAGACTACAGACTCTGACACAGACATCAGTCTCGAATCTGTCTCCAACAGAAATCGTTTCCATGCACACACACACACAAGTAACTATACATATGTATAAATGACAAAAACAAAAACAACGCTATATAAATGGTCACATATGTTAAACTTTACAACCAACAACAAGAATATATGTATGGTAATTTGTCAGAGTGTTGGATTTTTTATATTTTTCTAAATTGGGTTCTGGTGTGAGCTCTGTTATATTCATTTGATGTGTTTGGTATCAGCGTTGACTTATGGTACTAAAGATCTTTGTTAGCTTATCCGCAATCTCAGATTTGACAAATTTGCATGTGGTTTATATTATGGCCTAAACAAATGACTACAGTTTTGAATGTTTTGTGTTTTTTTCGCCTTCTTGCATGCCATGACTTTTTGTATGAAGGAAAGGTCATAGGAAGCTTAGATAAAAGGAAAAAAAAAAAAAACGATTATGAAGTCGACTTTTTGATACTTTATTTTGCTATGAAAATCTATATAAATATTAAAGTACTATATATGTATAAAATCAAGTTACATTTTTGTTTAAAGTAAATGCAATTAGCCTCCATTGAACTTCTACGGAAAATCTAAAAAAAAATTAAATCAATAACTGCCGATTCGATTCAAATTTGTGTTTGTATTTAAAATAACCTACAGCAAAATGTAAGAAACAGAATGCAGTTACAAATATTTTGTGTTTAGAATTTAATTAATTATTCCCATTTCCCTGTCATTCCACCATTATTCTTAACGTGTTGCAAGTAATTGTGTCAAAACAATCACCCTATGTAGGGTATACATAAAAGAACGATCAAAATTTATCCACATAAATAAAATAATAAAGTAGTTTTCCTTCAAGTCAATGCTGTGGGGAGTATAACATTCCATTTGAGGAAACAGCAACAACTTAGCATGCCTTAGTTTTTAATAAATAATGTAAAATCGCCTACGTTTTTTTTTTCGTCTTTCAGTTGGAACATAAACATTTATGGTCCCCCAAAAAAGACGAACATGGCAAGCCAAAGGAAAATCTATAGACATGTTGTGTCTGTCCAGTTGATGGGTTCACCCAAAGGCAATTTGCAAAAAGGCATTGTTATAAGTTTAAAATAACAAAGGACATATATTTTTGTGGTGGTGGTAGTCTTGCATACACACACAACGCTGCCCATAAGACCTCCCTCCATATACAAATTCTCATATGTTAGATAGTTTTTTTTTTTTTTTTTTTTTTTTTTGTTATTGTTATGTGACGTCTAATACGAAACGAAACACATTTTTTTTAAGTCACAACAAACTAGTGACACATGTGAAAGATATATTAGCACGTGTGTCACCCAAAAGACATAGACTAATGGATACGAATTTGAGTGAATTGGGTCGAGTTGATGTGACCACAAAAATCTCAATATCCCTTGGTTAAATTTGGACAAAGGACAATGATTCAAAACATCTGCAGAACGAAAAGTAACATAAAAGACTTATATACGAATATAAATTCTAAATTTATTATTTTATTTTATTGTAAAGAACTAAAATCATTGGATCATTTTTTGCTGTCAAGTAGTAAACAGTTTTATATGTCTGCAACAAATCAATTTAATATATTGTTTTGTATTGGAAATTAAAATCACTGAATAATGCATATATTTTGGGCGACAATGTATTCTAAAAGGATCTGTTTTCATTCTAGTGCAAAAAAAAAACAGTAAGGAAAGCTCAAAAGTCGGGCGGGGCCGACTATATGATACCCTACACCACTATGCATATTAAGTAGAGCTCTCGTAAAAAGGTTTATACAGGCCATTTCAGAGCTCTATAAGATATTTGGTACAAAATCAAAATCTATCTAATTCTATCGTGCATTTTACGAACTATAGCTATCTCTGAACCGGGTTTCTCCAAATTTGACGTATTAGCTTCTAATTTCGGTTATGTACGAAAATTCAGGTGATTTGGGCTGATATTGACCATTTAGTGCACATTTAACCCGAAATCGGATGAAGATATATATGGGAGCTATATCCAAATCTGAACCGATTTCGATAAAATTTAAAACAGCTATTCCATCTCCATTCCATGCTCCATCTAATACCTGGTACCAAATATCACGGTTGTGTAGTGAATATTACGAATGTAAGGGACTAAAACACTAAATCGGATGAAACATATATATGGGTGCTATATCTATATCTGAACCGATTTTCACTAAATTTTATATACTTGCTTCTAGGCTGAATTTGGTCCGATGTACTAAAATTCAGTCCATTTGGACTTATATCGGCCATTTGGTGCACAATTAACCCGAAATCGGATGAAGATATATATGGGAGCTATATCCAAATCTGAACCGATTTCGATAAAATTACAAACAGCTATTTCTGGGCTGTATCTTATATCTGGTACCAAATATCATTCTTGTGGAGTGCATATTACGAATGTGAGAGGCTTAAACACCAAATCGGATAAAACATATATATGGGAGCTATAGCTGTTTCTGAACCGATTTTCTCCAAATTTGTTGTATTTGCTTTAAGGCTAATCTCGGTCACATGTGCCAAAATTCTGGCCATTTGGGCTGATATTGCCCATTTGGTGGTCAATTAACCCGAAATCGGATGAAGATATATATGGGAGCTATGTCCAAATCTGAACCGATTTCGATAAAATTTAAAACAGCTATTTCTGTGCTCCATCTAATACCTGGTACCAAATATCACGGTCGTGGAGTGCATAGTAGGAATGTGAGGGACTTAAAGATCAAATCGGATGAAAGATATATATGGGAGCTATAGCTATATCTGAACCGATTTTCTCCAAATTTGATATACTTGCTTCTGGGCCGAACTCGGTTGGGTGTGCCAAAATTCAGATAATTTGGACTGATAGTGGACATTTGGTGCACATTTAACCCGAAATCGGATGAAGATATATATGGGAGCTATATCTAAATTTGATCCGATTCTCACCAATTTCAATAAGGTTCGTCCTTGGGCCAAAAAAATATTGTTTGGAAAATTTCATCTCAATCGGATAATAAATGCGACCTGCATCTTGTTCACAAGAATACATGGACGGACGGACAGACGGACTGACATGAATAAATCGACTCAGAAAGTGATTCTATGAAGGTTCTCAAAAGTAACTATGGGTCTATCTCGTTTCCTTCTCCATGTTACAAACAAATGCACAAAGACATAATACCCTTACCACTATGTGGTGTAGGGTATAAAAAATAAAGTTTAACACAAGACAATGGTATATAAAATGAAAATATTTTAATGACTATGTCGCTTGTAAATATGGTATTGAGTGGTAGATGTGTATTTGGTATACAATGTACAAGTACTAAAGCTGGCAGAAATTTTCTAAAAATATTTTCTGACTTTTACATTATCTGTACATAAAAAGTGCGCTATGAGAACCATGCCAATATTTTATCAACGGAAATAGAACCATTACAAAATATAAATAAGATATTTTTCTTCCAACATATTGTAGTGTTGTAGGATGTTTATTTGTTTGCAATATAATCTATATCTGGGATACCAGCATCAATGTAACGATCAGAAGTGACATTTTCTTGTATTTCTAATTTTTCTTGAATTAAATATATTTGCGGATTAATAGAAATGTTTGTGTTTTTTGTACATAAAATTAAGGTTAATTTCACCCACTTAATATTATTTGATGACCATCCAAACTGATATACTTTTGACCAGCACTAAACTCTAGTCCCATGCACAATTTCGAGTTGAAAGGTCTATAATTGTGACCTCTAAAGTAACTACAAAATGAAATTTTTTTTGTGTTTAGATCCATTTCAACTCTTAAATATTTTCCGATCATCTCCAAAAGCAATAGGCTTCTATTCCGACCCTAACCCCACGCAAGATTTCGTGAGGATGGGGCCATAATTGCGACGTGTAGCGTGATTACAATTAAAATATAAAGACTGACGGACATACATAGCGAGATCGACTCCGCTTTTTCATACTTTTTGGCCCAATCAAACAGTAATACCCAAAACATATGGTGTTGTAATATTAAAATACCTAAAACCAACAAGTAAAAAAACACCATTTTCACCATTTGTAGGAACATAACAAATTTCAAAAAAAAAACGTAAAAAATCCGTAGTAAAAGTAAAAAACCTCTCAAATGAAAACCGTTACATGGGGGATATACGAAGACGTGGCGTTTCATAAGTGATTTTGTCATTGGCTGTAGTACCGATTACGAACTTTAAATACGAAATTTGAAACAGGTTTTGGTTAATAATATCGCTAAATTCATCAAAATACCGAATATCTGGAGGTATCGTTATATAAGGCCTGTGTGAAGACGTCGACCTGCATACGCGAATTTTGTTATAGGCTAGCATTACGAGCATTAAATAAAAAAATTGGAACAATTCGGTTATAAAATTTCCCTAAAATCAAATATATTAATTATTTTCTCCACAATAATTTGAAATTAGTTAAAGCTATAACTAGGAGCTTTATCCAAATCTGAACTGATCTCAATACAATTTGGCAAACATATTTGAGTTGTATTTTATACATTTTCTCGAATATCGTTGTTATGTAGTGCATGTTATGATGTGGGGGACAAAAATAACAAGTCTGAACAGATTTTCACAATATTTTACATATTTTGCCTCTGTCGCTTGTGCCAAATTCCATCCTATTTGGCCTAATATTATACATTTGATGGAAAACAAGTAAAAAAGCTGTAAGTTCGGCCGGGCCGAACTTTTAATACCGTCCACCATTTGGTACAAATTTGACAATTTCCAAGAAAAAAAAAAAAAAATAAATAAAATCCGTTAAAAATTCTATTAAAATCTTAAAAATACCGAACTTACCAATTCTACTAAAATCTTAAAAATACCAACTTTTGTCATAAGTTATTACAATATTTTAATGCGAAACTTGAAGAAAAATCTGTTTATAATGTAGCTAAAATCATCAAAACACCGAATATAGGGGGGGGGGGGGTACAGTTATATGGGGGCTCTATGAAGACGTGGACCTGCACAGACAATTTTCTGGCATGGGCTGAAGTATCCATTACGAACTTCACATGCGAAATTTGAAACAATCCCGGTAAATAATGTCGCTAAAATCATCAGAATACCGAATATCGGGGGGTATGGTATATGGGGGCTATATGATAACTTGGACCTATGCAATTATTTTAGCCTTCTATCCCAATTTGTTCGAAAGATAGCGTGATTACAACAGACAGACAGACAGACGGACAGACAGACAGACAGACGGACATGGCTAAATCGTCTTAGAATTTTACTCTGATCAAGAATATATACACTTTGTTGGGTCTGACATGAGTATTTCAAGGAGTAACAAACGGAATGACAAAATTAATATACCCTCCGTAGTATGGTGGAGGGCATAAAAAGGAAGGTACCATATCTAAAATTTGGCCGATTATTATAAATCGGGCATGAGCAGACGGATATGCATAAATCGCATTAGATTTGATGTTATGCAGTTCACCTAATGGAACTATGGGTCTATCTTACAAGCATATGTACAAACACACAATTCACTGACCACAGTATGGTGTGGAATATAAATACCTCTGTCAAATTAAGTGGACATCGATTGAGATTAAGACACGGATTCCACATATTAGATTCATCTGATTTCAATTTTAACCATCCTAAAATCATATCATATCAATCAATACCGATCAATGTTGATATCCACTTCTCAATTAGCTGTATTCTGAACACCATATAAAATAATAATATTGTTACGGTGCATAAAAATTTCGATGTAACCTTATTTATTCATTATAATTTGTATTTTATTTATTTATTTATTTATTTATTTATTTATTTATTTTTTTTTTTTTTTTTTGGAATATGCTGCTTCCTATAAAACATTTCTATGTATTTCGATTCCGTTTTACAAATATATTTGACGATTTGGCGATACAAACATATATGTATGACCACAAAAAAAGAAGGAAATTATTGGTTCCCCTTCATTGATGAAGGTTGCCTTGGGTTAAAGAAAATACTCTAGAGGTTTAAAAAAAGGTCGTTTTTTCTCACTCTCCCTCAAAAATAAACATGTCCGAAATAATGTGCGAAAAAATCTGTGAATGTGTTTTTGATTGTGTATTTTCTCGTGATTAAACTGCGTCACAGAGGTTATAGAAGCGTGTGCTTGAAAAAAAAGGAAACTAAAGAAACTAAAGAAACGAGGGAAACAGAAAAGACAAAACAAATTGTTATGCATTATGAGTGTGTCATACATTTGACTCTTGACAAATGACATTTTATTTACGCTCATACTTAACCAACTGACCTCACTCACTTATGAATACTGAATAATACGTTGGTACGTTTGAGTGTGTATTTTTGTGTGTGCCTTATTTGTTCTTGTATTCTGGTATTCGCTATTCTCCTAGCATCGCAGTCATGTCATGCGTTATATTACTTATCCAGACACACATCAGGCTATTCGCATGCATAGTCATTGAAACGTAAACTAAGCTGCGTATGTGTCATTTCATATTGTCCCAATGGGAATTTTCCAGTTTTCTTAGTTTTATCTCATCTCATTGAATGAAATGATAGTCACGAATGCCGTGTAGTTTGAAGTAATCCAAATGGGAATACGTTTAATAGTTTTCTTTGCATTTAGGCATTTATCAAATTGCCATATCGTGTTTGTAATTTGTAATTGGAAACTCATATAACTTGTTTGGGTTATTTTGGTAACCCACACAATGCAAAAGGAGGGTTTGCTGTGTAACTATCAATTTTTTTGCTGCATAATTATACCTTCCACCTTGGAAAGGAGGGTATATTAACTTTGTCATTCCGTTTTAACATCCTTAAATATTCGTCGTAGACCCCATAAAGTATATATATTCATAATCAGCATAAAATTCTAAGTCGATTTAACGATGTCCGTCTGTCTGTTGAAATCACGATACAGCCCACATTATTTGACGTAGAGCGCCAAAATTTAGCAGAGCAATCGGTATTGTGTCTAGGATGGTTGGTATTAAAAATGATATATATCGGTCCACGTTCTGGTATAGTCCCCATATAACGGTACCTCCCGATATTCGGTATTTTGATGATTTATGCCACATTTTTTCACGGATTTGTCTGAAAATTGGTATTTGTAGGTAATAATGGGTTCTAGCTCCGGTGGCTGAACATTGCATGTATGGGTCCATGATTTGGTATAGCCCCTATATAACGGTACCTCCCGATATTCGGTATTTTGATGATTTTTAACACAGTTTTTTACGAATTTCTCTGAAAATTTGGTAGTTGTAGATCATAATGGGTTCTAGCTTCGTTGGCGAAACCTTGCATGTGTAGGTCCATGATTTGGTATAGCCCCCATATAACGGTACCTCCCGATATTCGGTAATTTGATGATTTTTGCCACATTTTTTACGTATTTGTCTGAAAATTTGTATTTGTAGGTCATAATGGGTTCTAGCTTCAGTGGCTAAACATTGCATGTATGGGTCCATGATTTGGTATAGCACCCATATAACGGTACCTCCCGATATTCGGTATTTTGGTGGTTTTTGCCACATTTTTTCACTGATTTGTCTAAAAATTGGTATTTGTGAGTCATAATGGGTTCTAGTTCGTGTGACTAAACATTGTATGTATAGGTCCACGTTTTGGTATAGTCCCCATATAACGGTACCTTCCAATATTCGGTATTTTGTTGATTTTTGACACATTTTTTACGAGTTTCTCTGAAAATTTGGTAGTTGTAGATCATAATGGGTCCCAGTTCGTATGGTGAGTCATTGTAATGATAAGTCCACGGTTTGGTATAGCCCCCATATAACGGTACCTCCCGATATTCGGTAATTTGATGATTTTTGCAACATTTTTTTCACGTATTTGTCTGAAAATTGGTATTTGTAGGTCATAATGGGTTCTAGCTTTGTTGGCGAAACCTTGCATGTGTAGGTCCATGATTTGGTATAGCCCCCATATAACGGTACCCTCCGATATTCGGTATTTTGATGGTTTTTGCCACATTTCTTCTAATGTTCCTTTACCCTAAGGTGGAGGGTATTAAAAGTTTGGCCCGGCCGAACTTAATGTTCTTTTACTTGTTTTTGTTATAATCTTGGTCTGTTTTTTGCGTAGGTTTGTTCTCGATTCCTGATTTTATTTTATACAAACTATTGTTATACAACTTACATTGGGCTCGAAGATGGACACAATCAAGCTGCTCCATCTGGTACACCTCCCACAATGAGACAAAATTTTGAATGTGAAGATGACAGTGTCGAATTACTTAGATCTGATTAAAAATTATGTTAATATGATGGACTGGAATTGTTAGGAATAATAAAAGGACTATTCTTGCTAACGGAGGCTTTTTTGCCAAAACAAAATATAATTGCTTTTTTATATGATTTCTTTTAATTTGTTTCATATCAAAAGAAATCAGCTTTTTGAGAATACGAGTTCTTTCTTTCAAAATAAAAAATATATTCCGAAATATCTCACAAATTAGAGGAGATAAAGCAAAACTAACCAAATATACAGAAAGAACATACTGAAAACTCTTAAAAATGGCTATAGATCTCGATAAAATTTGGTAGTGGTATTTTGAGATATCTGGTACCAAATATCATTGTTGTAGAGTGCATATTACGAAAGTGAGGAACTCAACCCGATTTTCACCAAATTTGAAATACTTTTAGGGTGAATTCAGTCGGAAGTGCCAAAATACACTTCATTTTGGGCTGATATTAGCCGCTTGGTGCACAATAAACCAGAAACGGATAAATATATATGGGAGTTATATCTTAGTCTGAACCGATCTGGATATTGTACCAAATATCATTGTTCTAGAGTTTATATTACGAATGTGAGGGACTTAAACACCAAATTGGAGTAAACATATATATGGGAGCTATAGCTATATCTGAACAGATTGTCTCTAATTTCAATAAGTTCGTCCTTGTGTAAAATTTTTTCTAAATCGGACAATAAATGCGACATGCATTTTGTTCACAAATTATATAGACAGACGGACGTACTGATATGCATAAATCGACTCAGAAAATGATTCTATGAGGATACTATAAAGTAACTATGGGTCTATATCGATTAAATATATACATTTTTATACCCTACAACACTATGTGTTGGGGGTATTATAAGTTTGATTGGGCCAAAAATTGGGCCACATAGGAAAGTACATATGGATCTTCCTAGCTCGCCGAGCTGAGTCGATCTAGCTATGTATGTCCGTACGTCCGTCTATCCGTATGTCCATGTTAATTTGTAATCACTCTACAGGTCGCAATTATGGCCCGATCATCTCCAAATTGACAATGGAGGTGGGGTTAAGGTCAGAATAGAACCATATTTCTTTGAGAGATGATGGCATAATATTTAGGGGTGAAAGTGGAGCAAAAACTGAACAAATTCCTGATTTTGAAGTTGCTCTACAGGTCGCAATTATAGACCAATCGACACGGAAGTTAGCATGGGTCTAGAGCTTAGGGCTCGGCTGAAGCCTTCCAATTTTGATGGTCATCGGGTAATATTTAGTGGGTGAAATAGGCCACAACATTTGTGTTAAATAAAAGTCAAATTTTCCATTAAACCGCGAATATTCTTAATCCCGGCGAAATCTCAAACAGACGAACAGGTCAATTCTGACCGTTACGTAGATGCCGATAGTAAATATATCGTTTATATATAGCGAAATATATACAATGTATATATAGAAGGAAGGGGATTTTAGCTACAATGCTTATATCTCACGAATGGCTAGACCGATTTCGCCAAATTTTGTCAATTCAGAATGCCCTCTTACCATAAAAGTATAAAATCTAAAAAAATCGATGATGCCTATAATGATGTTAATATAGATTTTGTAGTATTTGGTGACATTTTTATTTTTTTCATATTTTTTATCGCATGGGATTTTTTAATTTGACTTATAATATTGAATTGTACATTTTGTAATATATTTTCATTTTACAACACAGGTTGGGGTTATTATATACAGATTGCAACTATAGTCGCGAAAAAGGGTAGGGTTAGGCTCAGAATGGCTAGGTCTATAGTTTTCAAAGATGTCCGCAATATATTTAGGGGTTGGAATGGACCAACAACTAAAAATGTTCCTGATTATAAAGTTAACAAATTGAATCCAAAGGAAATCTCGCATGAAGTTAGAGTTTAGGACAGCGGGTAGAATGGACCACTACTTTTGTGTGTAAAAATACCAACATTTCTTGCAGGCGATATCCGAAATTCACAAAAGGCTTTTTATGCTGATTTCGTTGATGAATAAAGCCAAATATCGTAGACTAGCAAATCATATAGATGAGTTTAAATTTGCTGATACAGAGGGGCCTCATGCTTTTGGAGTCGATCGCAAAGTATTTAGGGGTTCAAATGAACCAAAAACAAAAAATTTTCCTGCTCACACAATTGAAGAGATTTAAGAACAGGGAAGAATTCTAGCATTTTGGATAACCATTGGTATATGTAGCTGTAAAATGGACCACATTAGCTAACAGCACGATGGAGTGCGTAAATATTGATCAAATGTCCCTGGCCAAAGAGCTAAGTGTAATCTCGGCAGTGCTCCATGACATAATTTCAAAAGCGAAATTTTCCAAAATGAATTTGGACATAAGGGGGCTTCTAACATATTGTAGTGTTGTAGGGTGTCACATGGTCGGCCCCTCACGACTATAGCATTTGCTTACTTGTTTAACATAACATTATTTTTCAAATTGTTCCAATTGTAAAATATTGTGTGCTTCAAACATATATTGGTCATCGATTTTTAAGTGAATTTCCCATGGTATATATTTTTAAACTCTTAGTATATTAACTGGAAACTCCTGCAAATTTATGGACTTTACTATAGCAGATAACGTTCTCTTTAAAAAACCCCAATAAATATTTTTCCATTGTTCTATTTATGCAAAAGATTGTCACGGATGTATCACTCGCTTGACATATAACACATAATAGTAGTTTCACAATTTTCCCGCATTCCAATGATGAGGGTCCAATGGAGCGACTATGTAGCAGCTATTCATTACGGCTTATGAATTTTAATTATATTTTATATTACTCTTCACATGCCAAAAAAAAAAAAAAAAAAATGTTGAACTATTTTTAACCACTTTTTTATTTACTACGTAGAATAATGAGGAAACACATGTACACATAAGCACACACACTCTCTCTAATGTACGCTTTTATGTGTGGTATTTAATTAACATTATTATTAACGCAATAAAAATGTGATTCGCATAAAAAGCAAACAAAAAAGAATAAATATGAGTGGACGGGTTAACAAAAAATTAGGATTAATAAATATACATGTTGAACAATTCTTCATATAATTACCGCAAAATAGTTGTTATAATCTTCATAAAGCACAATGTAAGTTATAAGTTAACACTGGATAATTATAGTAATATTTAAAGTAATACTTGAAATGGTATGGAAATGAATAAAATGTTGAAAAAAAAATTACAGTTAAATTTTTAGCTAGACAATATTTCATTAAAAATATTTGTTTACTTTATGGAAGAATGTTTATTTCATACCAAATATAGATTTTGTACAAAACAACAAATATTGTAGCAAAATATTTTAAAATCTATTAACTGTTTGACTAACACCTAATAACTCTTTTTTAAGTACCCAAAAAGTAGTTTACAGTCGTACTCTGATTTTTCCGCTTCACATTGAATATTTGAAGGTGTGCAGCTCTAAAGGCAAAGGGCCAATTCCTTAATGTACTACTTTCTATAAATCTCATTTTGAATATTGCTTACCAATCAAGAGAGATTAACATTTAATCAAAACAAGTTAAAAAGTATCAGTCGGTTTTGCAGACAGATGCATACCCTCAGCCAATATTCGATTATTTAAATATACATTTTATAACCATTCTTGGGTGGCGCGTGCTGAGTCGGATGGTGATGAGTTCTGTTGGATTGTCCAATGTCTGCGGCCAAAATGTTTGCCTGCCCAATGCTTTAATACACCCTCCAGAATATTTTCGCGATAATATTCTGCATTTATTCTGAAGCCACGGTCGATTAATACGAGCAGCCGGTGTTTGAGTTCTGGTGGCCAACCGAAGGTGCACATTTTCAGCTGACCTCTTTGGCAAGTAAACACGATCATTTTGTTTGTTTTCAAACTGCTGGACAACGAATGCTTTCTCATCGGAGAAAACCAAATTTGGCAGTTCACCACTTTCGGCCAAGCGAAGCAACTCTTTAGCTCTTTTAAGTCTATTATATTTTTGTTGCGGTGTAAGTTCTTGTACTTTTTGGAATGTCAATGACTTTACCCCGAGCTCATTTCTCAATATTTTCCGAATGGAATATTGCGATATGTTCAGCATACAGGCTATTTTTCGGCCATTTCTCCTGATTTGTTGTTTTCTTCCGTCCACTTCCTTGACGTCGGGATACGCTACCAGTATCATGGTAACGAGCGATGGTACGAGACACAAAAGTTTTATTCACATTTAAATGCTGGAGTGCTCTACCTCTACGCTTGTGTCACGAATATCTTTTTTTTGGAAAATTCTCACCAAAATGCTTTTGTACGCTTGTAAAGAATATAATGAGCTGTCACTGGAATAATAATAAAAGTTGTCGCAAGAGTGCTTAGAAATGACAGCAGTCTGAAGTTGGTTGCAGTTTTTTCATCTCATCCTGTATATGGGAGATATATCTAAGTTTTGACCGATTATCTCAATTTTCAAGAGGGTTCGTCCTTGGGTAAAATAAATGATTTGTGCAAAATTTCATCTGGATCGGACAATAAATGCGACCTGTAGTTTTTTTTACAAAAATACATGGACAGATGGACTGTCGGACAGACGGACGGATGAACATGCATAAATCGACGCAGAATGTTATTCTATGCAGATCATCAAGAGGAAGTATGGGTCCATCTCGTTTCCTTTTGCCTGTGACTAACAAATGCACAAAGACATAATACTTTGGCCGCAGTGTGGTGCAGGGTATAAATATTGGTATGGGCAAAATTATGCAATTTTATGCAATTATAAATTCCATATTCATCTCAGGTTTGTAGTTGAGATAAATATTTAGATATAGATAGTTTTAAAAAATCGATGTATGGTTTCACAAGTTATGACAATTTAAGAGAATTAAAAATTGTGGCCCTTTGTGGGGAAAAATGTTTGTAGGTGTGAAATTTAAAGAGTGTTGGATGCTTATTTCGCCTTCTTTGAGCGTTTTGTTTTTCAAAACCTTGAACCCTAGAGGTACCAGAAGAAATGGTCCAATCTCTACCATCTTTATAACAGATCTTGTGTTAATGGAAATATTGAGATGTACCAATCGGAATAAATGGAATGGAATCTGATGTTAATTTTGCGTTTTATGAGCTTCATGGATACTCAAAATTTTGAACCTTTGTACCCAAAAGGAGTGCACCGATATATCCCATCTTCACATCAGATCTTGTGTTGGTAGAAATAATGAGATGTGTGAAATATAAAGAGAGCTACATGCGGATTTCCGATTTTTAATCATATTGGTTATTCGAAACTTTGACCCTTTGTGGTGGAGGTACCAGAAGAAATTGTCCGATCTCTACCATCTTCATAACATAGATGTGTTGATAGAAATATTGAGATGTGCCAAGAATCTGAATTGAACCGGAATTTAATTTCGTGTTTTATGAGCTCAAAATGTTGACCCTTTGTGGGGAAGGTACTTGATTAAGTGATATTGATGCCCCGATGCAAATATTAGGATATGCAAAGTTGGAGCAGACAGACGAACATCGCTAGATCGACTCCAAATGTCCTGAAACGGATTTGGCCCAAAGAGATTTGGGGTATAAAACCGTTATTGCGATGAGGCACGTTTTGGCCGTATCAAAAGATATATACCCCTTATTATGAACTTTTCTGGAAAATCAAACGAAGCCTTCACGGTATAATATTTTTCCCTCATATATTACACCGCGCAATTTTTATGTTAATCTAGCCAAATTTACTTAAAACCTTTTTGCGTTAAATTTCGCTATGCCTATAGTTCAGAAGAAAATATAAAAGAAAATGGTCTTAAACAATGAACAAACATTTTAACTCTTTATACGTCGAGTATGTAATGAAATTGAATGAATAAAACTGGAGTAAAATACGGACGGCCTACGACAAAAACAAAAATCAATATCAATAAAGAAACTTTTCCGAAAGAAAACTTTATCTATACCTTGTATGAGAGAAGCAGGCTAATATATGGGTAGAAGAAATACTATTACTAACAAAATTAGCAGATATTTTTTTTCTATTTTTCAATAAGACTCCAGAAGTTTTTTACTTGGTTTATTAACACGTTAATAGAGAGTCATTGGAAAAGACAAACCTCAAACTCAACGTTGTCTCGAAAAAAAAGTAGAAGAGGAGGATAAAATGTTGATAGTAAACTAAAAAAATAATGAATAACTAAAATGTAATAAAGTAAAGGACATCTACGTTTTTGTTCTGCATATCTGGATATGTGGACAAGTGAACTGTTTTGAACTTGATGTAAGGACAAGTAGTGAAGAGATTTCTGTATGAATATGAGTATTTTTAATTTAATGTCAATACATAGACGAGACATCTAGTCATAAAATACTGATTAACTATTCCTCATTGTCAACGACTGAGATACTTAGCATTTTTATTGTGTCTTTACTCCATAAAAGTACAATAAAAATATTTGTGACAACAAAAAGGTAACTTTTGTAACTTATGCAAATATTAACGACCCTTTGTATGTGTGACTATGCAGTGGCGACAATTCAATGATGTGCGCAGAAAAAAAAACAAATTTATATTTTATACAAATATTCCCTAACAAAAATATTAGAGAATATAAAACGATTTTTTGATATTGAACAGTTTTTCATTTTTGTCGGAAGAAGTAACAATGGTTAGCAAATAAATATGTTTATACACCAGGATTACTGGAGGGATAAGAATTGTCTTTGTAGAAGACTAAAAGTTACTATAACATATGTGCAAGAGGATATCTCATACCAGATTGAAAGGGCTTTTAAAAGACTACTGGAAAATCATAATTGAAGGCCAGTTAGGTAGTATTAGTTGGTTTTGCCGAAAGATGTATATCCTCAGTCAATGTTCGATTATTTATATTTATTTTGACTTGCGCTAATTACAAATGTAATTCTAGAATTACAAATAAAATGTTACGCATTACAATTAAAATTTTTCAAATTACATCTGAATAAAGTGTAGTCAGTATTGTCATATAAAACAAGATGATCTTTTCATAGAGGGCTAGACAGATTCGCAGTCATCTTATAGAACACCACAAGCTCATAAAATTTATGTACTAAAGACAGCTTAACATAAAAAGGTACTCAGCCTTCTCATAGACGGTTAGATGGTGTTCACATACAATACCACAACATTGTTTTGTAACAAAGGACCAACAGATATTCTCATAGAGCAAGAGAAGATAATCTTATAGAAGAACTGGCGGTCTTCTTATAGAACAGCAAAAGATCATCTTAAGAAAGAAGAAACGGCCATCTTGTAGAAGAAAAGAAGATTGTCTCACAGAGAAGGCCTCTTCAAGGAATGGTCTTCTCATTAAAGCCCCGAAGTTCTTATAGAGACTAGAAGTTATTCACATCGAAGACCAGAAGGCATTCAAATCAGAAACCAGAAGTTCATCGCATCTACGACCGGAATATATTGAATTCAAAACTGTAAGTTCTTCTTGTCAAAGGCCCGCAGTTCATCAATCGAAGATGTAGAACTTCTCCATAAATTAAGAAGGGTTTCCTAAAGTTAAGTAGTATTTATGAAGGTATTCTGTGGATCCAAGGTAATGTAGGTCGTTACACGGCAGCTAATTATATTTCTTATGGAAGAAGTTCAATAATGAACCAGTAAAGAAAGTCTTAAAGCCGGGCTGATCGACTTTATGATACCCTACACCAGAGTGTTACAGAGTGCATATTACGGCAGCGGAGGACAAAAATAACAAATCGGATGAACAATATAATTTAGCATACTTATTTTCAGCTCCAATCTGATCGAACGTGCAGAATTCCATACTATTCGGACTTATATTACACGTTTGGTGCACAATAAAAGCCAAATCGGACGAATATATATATGGGAGCTATATCTAAATTTTGACCCATAATCTCCAATTTCAATAGGGTTCGTCCTTGGGCCAAACAAATGATTTGTGCAAAATTTCATCTGTATAGGGCAATAAATGCGAACTGTACTTTGTTTACAAAAATACATGGACAGACGGACAGACGGACGGACATGCATAAATCGACTCAGAATGTGATTCTATGCAGATAATCAAAAGGAACTATGGGTCTATCTCGTTTCCTTTTGCCTGTTACAAACAAATGCACAAAGACATAATACCCTGACCATCTTGTGGTGTAGGATATAAAAAGTATCGACGTCGTATTAAATAAAACAACAGCTTAAGACAATTTTCCCTTTTTTATGTTGTTGCTGCCAGTGGTCAGTAAGTTGACCCCAATCAACATTGAGAAATCTTGATTGGAATAATCCTATCCTTTTAATTCCCATTCCTCCAAAAAATTAATTAGAAAGAGGACTCCAATAACTAACACACTGACCGCAACAAGAAAACTATATTAAGAAACTGTATTAACAGAGTTCTTAATTGAGAATGTTACTCATGTGGCCACTTCGAACTCTTAATTATAGTCCCATCCAAATTTAATCATCTTATAAAAGGCACTCTCTAAAATTGACGCAACTATTTAAATGAAGTACAAGAACCAGCTAAATGAAGTTGTCCAGAATATATTGACCATTATAGGAAATTTGAATAGTTTTAAAATGTATACATCCTTTGCCAATTAGCCCTTCTTAATTAAGATTGTGAAAGTAAGCAAAGAAAAATGCTAAGAGAATTTATAAAACAAAAAACACCCTTTCGTTTCTAACTAAAGTTCAAACTATCATCCCTTTCTGTAAATAGGCCAACCTTTATGACAAGACATTTTTATGGGGTGTCTATAGGCAAAAGTTGGTGCGTGTGTATGTGTGTGAGTGTTTTTATGAGTAAAAAGTTTTCCAAAAAAAAAAAAAAAAAAAATAAACCAAGAAGTGGAGGAAAAAAGCTAAACTTTCTTCGTTATCCAAATTATGTTGGTGTTTGTTAAAGTTTTGTTGCCTTACTCGTTCACTTTTTTTCTTAGATATTTATTTTACGTTGTAGTCGTTGTTTTTGTTTTTGTTCAAACTACATATAGAAAGACCAACAACTAAAAGGGATATCAATAAGAAATCTAGAGTATCCATGGGTGTGTTTGTTCTCAAAGTTCTCTGTTCTTTTTTTGTGCTTATTCCTATTAACAATCAATTTCAATTCTCTTTAAGAACAACACTTTCCATTCCCAGAACAAAATAACAAAAACAAAACAGCGTCAACAGCCCTAGCTGTGAAGACCAACAATCAAGTTTGCAAAAAGTTTGCCATGTTTCGATGAAATAAAAATACCATTTGAATTGTTGATGTTGTTGTGTTCAATTTTTTGTCTTCATCATTATTGAGGGATTCATTGATGGAAATTAACCCTGTTTTTTGTTGAAAAGACGTCTGGGTCGTATGGTCTCAATGTTGTCTATATCCACATAGACATCTTCCTTCAAAGAGAAATCTACGACAATTGGATTGACATGTCTTTCCCAGCTAAAGTCTATTAAACAAACTGCTGTCTAAAAAGTTTTAGCAAAATTGTCAATTCATATTTGTCTTAAATGACAACTTAATTTTATTCTATTTTTCAATAAACATATAATTGAGTTCAAAACAAAAATTTGTTAAGAATCAGAAATATATAATCTTGGACTAGACAGTACTAGTGGTTGCATACATTGCAAAAACAATTTATGTTATCATTCTGGAACCAATTAGATCTTAATTTTTTTAAAGGCTACTAGCATTCATGGTACGCAGAGAGATCCAGTTAAACTTGGAATAAATTAGGAAAAATTCAACTCTGTAGCTTTGAATGACCTGCCCTTTCTTTACTGGTTATTTTCGAACGTTAAATGTTGTCTAAGAAAATGTATGATAAAATGCCATACATCATATGTTTGCTAGGGAAATTACCGTGTATAAATGTTGAATTCAAAATTCAAAAAAATTGTATGCCCTGATTTTTAAGACGTAGGATAGAAGATGAAAACAAAGCGATAGATAGGTAGACAAAGGGTGGGATAAAAAAAAAACTGCAACAAAATCAAACTCCATAATTTTATACATTTTTATTGAATCAAAGCAAAATTTGTCGGAAATGGCATTAATTTTTGGAATATGATTAGATTTGTTCGAATTGGTCACCTTCGGCAAGAATTATGGCCTTCAAACGTCTAACGAAACCGTCACACACTGCCCGAATTTTTCTCTGCGGTATTTTGGACCATTCCCGGCGAAGCTCTTTCCTGAGGTGATCGACACTTTGGTATTTTCTACTGCCAACATTGCATTCCTGATTACTACAGACACAATAGTCCAACGGATTGGTATCCGGAGATTTTGGTGGCCATTGTGCGCTGGAAATGAAGTGAGGAACCTCATTTTGGAAATAATGTTGTGTGGCGCGTGCTGAGTGCGATGGTGCTGAGTCCTGTTGTAACGTCCAAGGCCTGCGGCCAAAATGTTTGGCTTTAATCCACACTCCAGAATATTTTCGCGATAATATTCGGCACTTATTAATACGAGCAAAGTGCGACCATGGCGGCACTTGAGTTCCAGTGGCCAACCGAAGGTGCACATTTTCATCTGACCCCTTTGGCAAAGAAACACCATCATTTTGTTTGTTTACAAATTACTGGACAACAAATGTTTTCACATGGGAGAAAAATCAATTCGGCAGTTAACCACTTTCGGCCAAGCGAAGCAACTTTTTAGCTCTTCTGAGTTTATTTTCTTCCTGTTGCGGTATAAGTTCTTGCATTTTTTGGAATTTCAATGGCTTTACCCCGAGCTCATTTTTCAATATTTGCCGAATGGAATATTCCGATATGTTCAGCTCGCGAGCCATTTTTCGGCCACTACGACGCGGGTTTCCATTAAATTGCTTCTTTATTTTTCAAACCATTCTTGCTGATGTTGCTGTTTTCTTCCGTCCACTTCCTTGAAGTTGGGCTACGCTACCAGTATCTCGGTAACTAGCGATGGTACGAGACACAAAATATTTATTCACATTTAAATGCTGGAGTGCTCTAACGATAGCCACTTGTGGTTTTCCAGCCAAATATAAAGAAATCACACTATCGCTCTTGAATTCCATCACGAATAACTTTTTTCTGGAAAATTCTCAACAGAACTCTAATGTACGCTTGTAAACAATATAATAAGCTGTCACTGGAATAATTTTAACAGCTTTCGGATGAGTGGCTTAGAAATGACAGCGGTCTGAAATTGGTTGCAGTTTTTTTCATCTCACGCTGTAGATAGATAGATTTCAACTAGCTCTACCATGTTGAAATAAAAATGAAAATTAAAGCTTTCAGCTGACTGCATTTTGAATATTATTATATTATACGATGACCAACCAAAGTGCTATGCTTCAGTGCAGTCCTAAACACCTACAGCATAAGAAATTCCATGTCTATTTGTCCTTAGTTTAGAATTGTAGTGCGACTGCCAATTCTGGACAAATGTTGGGTTTTCGGTTCATTTAAATTCCGAACATCTTCCAAAACAATATTCTTCTATTCTGACCCTAACCCGACCCCCAGTCAAAATTTCGTGATGATCGAAAGAAACTATGGTGATTAAAGGTGAAAAGATATTACAGAATGTACAATTCAATATTGTAAGTCAAATTGAAAAAAAATCTAATGCGATAAAAAATATAACAAAAACAAGTAAGCAAAGGCTATAGTCGTGCGGGGCCGACCATGTGATACCCTACAACACTACAATATGTGAGAAGCCCCCTCATGTCCAAGTCCATTTTGGAAGATTTCGCTTTTGAAATTATGTCACGGAGCACTGCCCCATATTTATGCACTCCGTCGTAAATAAAATCCAATGGTCATCCAAAATGCCAGAATTCTTCCCTGTGCTTAACTATCTTCTCAGGCATGTCGATTGGCTTCAATTGTGTGATCAGGAATTTTTTCTGTTTTTGGTTCATTTGAACTCCCTAATATTTTGCGATCATCTCCAAAAGCAAGAGGCCCCTCAGTGTCTCCGAATTTAGACTCATCTATATGATTTGCTTGTCTACGATATTTGGCTATATTCGTCAACGAAATCAGCATAAAAAGCTAGAAGTTGGCCTAGTGTGTATTTCGGATATCGCCTGTAGGTAATGTTGGTATTTTTTCACACAGAAGTAATGGTCCATTCTACCCGCTGTCTTAAATTCTAACTTCATGTAAGATTTCGTGTCCTTTGGTTTCTATTTGTGACCTTTATAACGGATGCAAAATCAGGAAGATTTTGAGTTGCTGGTCCATTTCAACCCCTAAATATATTGCGGATATATTTGAAAATAATAGACTTAGCCCTTCTGAGCCTAACCCTACCTTTGTCAAAAATTTCGTGAGGATCGAACGATAATTGCAATCTGTATATAAATAATAACTCAAACCTGTGTTGTAAAGTGCAAAAATATTACAAAATATACATTTCAATATTATAAGTCAAATTGAAAAAATCGCATGCGATAAAAAATATGAAAAAAAAATAAAAAAATGTCACAAAATACTACAAAATCTATATTAACATCATTATTGACATCTTTTTATGCGATTTTTTAGATTTTATACTTTTATGCCATGAGGGCATTCTAAATTCACAAAATCTATCAAAATCGCTCCAGCCATTCTGGAGATATAAGCATTCTAACTAACATCCTTTTCCTTTGTATATACACATTATATATAGAGTAAATATATCCGATATATTTACTCTCGGCATCTACGTAATGATCAGATTTGACCTGTTCTTTTATTTGTGATTTCACCGGGATTAAAAATATTCGCGGTTTAATGGAAAATTTGAATTTTATTTTACACAAATCTTATGGTCTGTTTCACCCACTAAATATTACCCGATGACCATCAAAATTGGAAAAACTTATAATACCCCCAACACATAGTGTTGTAGGGTATAAATAACAAGTAAAAAAGCTGCACGTTCGTCCGAGCCGAACTTTTAATACCCACCATTTGGTACAAATTTGACAATTTCCAAAAAAAAAAGAAAAAAACAAAAAATAAAATCGGTTAAAAATTCTGTTAAAATCTTAAAAATACCGAATGCCTATACGACGACGTGGACCTGCATAGGCAACTTTTGTCATAAGTTATTACAATATTTAAATGCGAAACTTGAAGAAAAATCTGTTTATAATGTAGCTAAAATCATCAAAATATCGAATATAGGGGGTACCGTTATATGGGGGCTATACAAAGACGTGGACCTGCACAGACAGTTTTCTGGCATGGGCTGAAGTATCCATTACGAACTTCACATGCGAAATTTGAAAAAATCCCGGTAAATAATGTCGCTAAAATCATCAAAATACCGAATATCGGGGGATAGGGTATATGGGGGCTATACGAAGACGTAAACCTACATTTTCTGTTTTATGCTGCAGTATCTATTACGAACTTCAAATACCAAATTTGGAACGATTCCGTTGAATAATGTCGCCAAAATCATCAAAATACCGAATATCGGGGGGTACCGTTATATGGGGGCTATATGATAACGTGGACCTACATGGCCCATTTACGAACTTAACCTGCCTACTGGCAAAATAGTATTTCGAGGAGTTACAAACGGAATGATAAAATTAATATACCCTCCATAGTATGGTGGAGGGTATAAAAAGTATCACAAAATATTACATAAATATATTCAAATGTTTTTCTATGCGATTTTTAGGTTTTTTTCTATTCTGCCAAAAAGTCATTACGGCCGAAGTGAGAGTTGTCAATATCCGTCCAGCCATTCTCGAGTTATAAGCGATCTAACTAACAGCTTCATTGATATATGAGATTGTACATATTTTTATATATACATGATATCTTGCATTCCATGCATTTTTTTCTTCTGGGTTCATTTCGTGTATGAAATTATCATCTTATACCAATTTTGGTATTTGGGAACCAATAGAGATACCTGTTGATTTAAAATAAAATTAGTTTAGTTGTATTATTCCATGATTATCCAGCTTGGAAAGTTTAGGTCCAACCTTAAAATCTATTCCCATGCTAAATTCCGAGTCGATTGGTCCATAATCTGGACATCAACTGCAAAATCGAAAAATATGTCTGTTTTTGATCCATTTCAACCACTAAATATTTTGTGATAATCTACAAAAGTAATTGGAGAATAATTGCGACCATGAACAGACGGATGGAGAGACATGCGTAGCTTGATCGCGTTAATTGTTTGATAACGATGAAATTTTGCATCTTTCATTTGTTTGGCCCAAGGACGAACCCTATTCAAATTGGTAATAATAGGTCCTATTAAATTTATTGTGAGCCTTGTTTGTAAAAATAGTCTAATTACGAACGAATTCAAGCTAGAAGCAAGCATGTCAAATTTTTTACAAATCGGTTCGCTTTGGCTCTCATATATATGTATGATTCATGTTACCGTTTTCATATTTAAAGAATCCTCATCCGTAATATGTACTCCATAACAACAATATCTGCCCAAATTGATCGAGATCGTATCCGGTTTTATGTCTATTTATAGTATCTCACATGGTTGGAATTAGTCCGAATTGAATGGAATTTAACACATCAGATTCAGCTTACCTCTGTTATATTTTCGGTTCAAATCTCAAAATATAGCTCCCATATCGGAGCAGATATGTATCAAAGGATTTACCTCCATATATACTTTCGTACGATTTCACTTGTATTGTGCACCAAATGTGTAATATCAGTCCAATAGGATGGTTATATCATAGCAATGGTATTCGGTACGAGAGGTTGAAAAGTTTACGTCAAATTAAGTGGAAATCGACTCAGAGCAGCATATACCTACCATATGTTACTTCCAGTTGTTTTCAAGGTTTTACTGCTCCAAAGCCATAATACGCATTCAAAAATTGTCACAGTTGGTACATAATACAGCAAAAATCTCATTACCAAGAGGATATGTTGTTGTCGATAATAAGTGGGATAACAGTAATGAAGATAATATAGGGTTTGTAGTTGTATCCCTTTTTCTGGGCGTTTATCCATTTATGTTGAACAAATTCTGCAAATTTTTTGAGCCAAATTGATTCAGATATAGCTATAGCTCCTATATTTGTATCATATGATTTTATTTAGAGCTTTTCATTTTAGAACATTAAAAATGCATACCTCCACCAATTAATCTAACTGCATATCACATTTGTTTCTTCTAATATATACATTTTTATACCCTCCACTAAAAAAAGTATGGAGTGTATATTAAGTTCGTCATTCCGTTTGTAACTCATCGAAATAATCATTTTAGACCCAACAAAGTATATATATTCTTGATCAGCGTAAAATTCTAAGAGCGTAAAATTCTTTAGCCCTGTCCATCCGTCTGTCCGCCTGTCCGTCCGTCCGTCTCTCCGTCGGTCCGTATGTTGTAATCACGCTACAGTCTAAACGAATTAGGATAGGAATCTAAAATTTTGCACAGATCTCTCTTTTGTCTGCAGGCAGGTCAAGTTCGAAGATGGGCTATATCGGTCCACGATATCGTATAGCCCCCATATAACGGTACCCCGATATTCGGTATTTTGATGATTTTACCCACATTTTTCATCGGAATTGTCTGAAAATCCACACAAGAAGTTCCTTGTGGGTACTTTATACCTCGGCACAGAATTATTATAGGTCCACCATATCGTATAGCGCCCATATAACGGTACCCCCGATATTTGGTATTTGGATGATTTTATCCACATTTTTCAATGGAATTGTCTGAAATTCCACAAAAGGAGTCCCTTGTGGGCATTTTATCCCCCCAAAAAGAACTGTCTATATATGTCCACGATATCGTATATCCCCCATATAACTGTACCTCCCGATATTGGGTATTTTGATGATGTTAGCCACACTTTTCAATGGAATTGTCTAAAATCCCCACAAGTAGTTCCTTGTGAGTACTTCACCCCCTGAGAGAGAATTGTCAATACAGGTCCACGATATCGTATATCCCCATATAACGGTACCCCCCGATATTCGGTATTTTTATGATTTTACCCACATTTTTCATCGGAATTGTCTGAAAATCCACACAAGGAGTTCCTTGTGGTTACTTTATACCTCGGCAGAGAATTATATATAGAGGTCCGCGATATCGTATAGCCCTCATATAACGGTACCCCCCGTTATTCGGTATTTTGATGTTTTTAGCCATATTTTTCAACGGAATGGTTAGAAGGGGTTTTTTGTACACAAGGGGTACACGGCACCTTCCTCTATTAGATACTTTAAAGATTTTAAAAGAATTTTAATGGATTTTATTTATTTATTTATTTATTTATTTTTGTTTTTTTTTTTTTTTTTTTTGAAAATTTTCTAATTCGTTCCAAATGGTGGAGGGTATTCAAAGTTCGGCCCGGCCGAACTTACTGCTTTTTTACTTGTTTAATTTTCTAATGCCTCAATAAAAATATTTTCAACAGACATTCCATATCTCCATTCACACAACCAAACACAATAGCAATGTTGATGAAGATGAGAATCAATAGTCCCGCAATTCCTAATAGTATTACATTTTCTTTAGTCAATATAAAGCAATTGCATACCACAATCTTATTTCGAAATAAAACTGTTACCATATTTCCATAAAATCGCATCACAGACTTTTCTCTTCTTCTTTTTCTGTTGTTGTTGTTGTATTCTGCACACCGACGCTTTATTATACGACACAAATTGATTTTGGAATTGAATTCCATCACCGCAGAGGAAATTTACCACGAAACACAATTGCCGGGCAAAATAACAATCCAACCAGGAGCAGCAATAGTGGCAGTGGTAGTAGCAACCGACTATAACACGAGCAGCAAAAAGGGATGAGAACAGCCGCATCACAGCGGGTGTAATAATGGGTAACAGTGGGAGGGCGGAATACAGTAACACCAGCAGCAATCATCCGGCAATACTCTATGAATTTGTTGTATCCAATTCAATACAGGAACGGAAATACAATACGAATCCAACGCCAGCTCCAACAAAAAGACGGGAAATGCGGTTGTAAAGTAGAACAGGAAGGTGGCGGAGTAGGTTTTGCTGTGTGAACGGAAGGAGAAAACGAAAAAGCATAACGATTGAAATGAATTGAATGAAATCATATTTTATGGCAGCGCCAAGCTACCAGCCAGCCAGCCAGCCAACCAACCAAACAATGATGAGAAGAAAAGAAAGCTGTCGGGTAAAGGACACTGAACCTAATGGGAACGATAAGCTCAAGGTGTTGAAGAAAATATGGAATCATTGTTTGTTGTTATTCACCGGGGACAAGGAACACTCACATACACACACATACACATCCAGGGGAAAAGTACAAGTGTACATCTGCATTTGCAGGTAGTAGTGACCAAGAGTACAACAAAGGATTGTTTTATTCAATACTCTTGTGTACACAACAAAACGACAAAACAAAATAAGAAAAATAAACAAAAAAAAAAAAAAAAACAACAGAAAAAGAAATGAAAAAATGACTCTGTGATTGCATTGCTCCCGCTTATTTGCGGTAGCTTAAACATCATGAAGCATATAAAATATCAAAACATATGATGACATTTCATTTATTGAATTGCCCCAGCGACCAACGACTGGTCTTGTCACATTTTGAGTAAAGAAAAAACACGAGTTTTAAGTAAAGTAAATCGGAGAAAAAAACCCAAATTGATAGAGCATAAATAACCGATTTAAATGGTTAATGGCAAAAATGGAGTGGAAGAAGAAGTGGGGATATTAACCTTTTCTCTTTTATATAAATATATATATATATATATATATATATATATATATATATTTTTTTTTTTTTTTTTTTTATTATTAAATTTTTGTCACATTTTTTATCGGAGTGGATAGATATTATCCATAGCACTGATACACCAGACTTACCTCTGATATGGATATTGAAAATTGGAACGTTTGCACATAATTGGGAGATCCTTTCTTTCTATTTTCTCTAAAAATATTGACCTTTTGTGGAGGAGGTACCAGAAGGAGTAGCACCAATATTCAGACGGACACCCCTGGATCGACTCCAAATGTCTTGAAACGGATTTGGTCCAAAGATGAGGCGCGATTTGGTCTTAGCTATTAGCTGTAATCTAACGAACTCTCAGTGGGTAGTCTAACTTCTCTCAAAAACAGTCAATATAAGAGTAGCTCCCATTTAAGAGAATATGCACATTTTGGTTATTTTGGGTATAGTCGATTTGGTCATAAATTTAGAGGGCATAAAAAGTTCGGGATATTCTATATATTCAAAAACTTTTATGCCAGGTTTCAAATGACATGTAAAAGAGAGGCGGATCTCTCTTACGAATATTTAGATGAGTTTCAAACGGAACGATACATTTAATGTAACCTCATTTCCATTGTGGAGGATATAAAACTAAACTAATGAGAAAAAAAAAATTAGGTGTCATCATATCCGGCAAATTGGATGTAATTTCATAAATTCCTCTTAAATTGGAATTTTATTAAAATAAAGAAAACAAGTAAAAATAAAATCAGCTCATCCCGAGAAAACTCTACAGTACATATAACGACGGTACCCCACATATTCACTATTTAAATGATTTTAGGCATTATTCCCGGAATTACTTCAAATTTCGTATTTCAAGTTCATAATGTGTACTTCAATTTATGACGGTAAATTGGCTATGGAGGTCCATGTCTTCGTGTAGCGCCCATATCACTTTACCCCCCGATATTCAGTATTTTGATGGTTTTAGGGACATTATTAACCAGAATTGTTACAAATTTCGTATTTGAAGTTCGTATTGGGTACTATAGACAATGACGGAGAATTGTCTACGCAGGCCCAAGTCTTTTCCATCGTCGATTTCTAAAGAAATCCGTTGAGATCTCCCATACTTTGTTTTGTTCGATTTCACACATTGATGCACCAAACAGGATATGTTCCAATCCGATTCCAATAAAGTTCGGAATTAGTGACGGAATTCGGTACAAACATAATTTTGCCAAATTATATTGAAATCGGTTCAGATGTTGATATAGCTTCCATATACATTTTCGGCAGATTTCGTGATGCAGCAAACATATTGTTAGGTTATATTGCTACCTCGGATCCCTCTAATAACAGCAGAAATGTCGTTCCACTTTAAAATAATGCAGTTTCAAAAGAACAAACTCTTCGTGAATGTGGATTAAATCCGAATATCGGGGGATACGTTATACGGGGGCTATACGATATCGTAGACCTTTATAGATAATTATCTACCGAGGTATATAGTACCCACAAGGTACTCCTTGTGTGGATTTTCAAACAATTCCGTTGAAAAGTGTGGGTAAAATTATTAAAATACCGAATATCGGGGGGTACCGTTATATGGGGGCTATACGATATCGTAGACCTATATAGATAAATCTTTTGGGGTATAAAGTACCCACAAGGTATTCCTTGTGTGGATTTTCAGACAATTCCCTTAAAAAATGTGGGTAAAATCATAAAAATACCGAATATCGGGGGTACCGTTATATGGGGGCTATACGATATCGTGGACCTATATAGATAATTCTCTTTCAAGGGATAAAGTATCTACAAGGAACTCCTTGTATGGATTATCAGACAATTCCGTTGAAAAATGTGGCTAAAATCATCAAAATACCGAATGTCGGAGGGTACCGTTATATGGGGGCTATACGATATCGTGGACCGAACTTGACTTGCATGCAGACAAAAGAGGGATCTGTGCAAAATTTTAGCTTCCTATCTTATTTTGTTTAGACTGTAGCGTGATTACAACAGACGGACGGACATGGCTAGACTGTTAGAATTTTACGTTGATTAAGAATATATATACTTTGTTGGGTCTAAAATGATTATTTCGATGAGTTACAAACGGAATGACGAACTTAATAACCCTCCATACTATGTATGGTGGAGGGTATAAAAATCTGAAATTCTTCTATCCATTTAAACGAATTAAATGTTAGACATTAATAAAAATCAATACTGTCTACCTACATATTTTCTATACTTATGCGTTGCTGTTGTTATTATATAACATATTCTGAATGACAAATGAGCTCGTAAATGAATTTGTGGAAAACGTTATTTACATAAACAATGCCCGATGGAGAGGCAAAACAATAAGAATGTTTCCTTATTGTTTCCTTCACTCCTTTCACATCCGTTCCCTTGCTGTCTTAAATTAAAAATAATTAAATTTAAAGCACTAATTAAGTTCTCTAGTTTATGTCTGTGGATGACATAAACATACTCCTGCAGAGTGTACATCCCCAGACAACGTGGTGTTCCTGCTTCTTCCAAGACTACCGTTCTCCTTCTCCTTTGGAGTACAGCCATCACTTGACAATGTTGATGTTGCAAAGAACTTTTGTTGTGTTCCTATTCATTACCAAGTGTTTGTAAACGTTCGTCTATGACCATAACGTAGAGAAGGGCGGAGGAAAAAACGAAGAAGAAAAAGAATAAAGAAATTTCTAAAATATTTTAATATCTTGCACATGATATGTGTAGAATGAGAAGCTGGAAGCTTATTTGCTTCAGTGGTATTATTTTTTTCAGAACAGACAAGTCAATTTCGAGAGGTTTGAGGTAAAGTCGAATCATGTAGGCCCTAAAGCTCATACATTCTTACATATGCCAACGGAGTGTGAAGGGCCAACAAGGACATATGAAATTGCAACATTTATTGTTTTATCTCTGGAGCCCTTGAAATACATTTGTTGTAGTACAGTAATTTTATGTTACTTTCTAAAAATGAATCACATAGAAATAGACATAATTACACTTGGGCTGGCACATGTGTAAATACATATGCACATTTTACATCAAAACCAAAATAATAACACAAGAAAAAATACACCAGTGGCTGCATTAAATTACCTTAAGGTTTGCAATGAAATAATACAAGTGTAGGGAGGTGTTGTGTGCCGGAATGCATCGTCCCTCTTACACTCAGTGTCTCTGTCTATTTTCCAAGTGTTATGCTTTCAAGCTAAAATATTTTCATTTGCAACAATTCTTTCTTCGGCATTAGCTACATAAAGTACAGTGATGGTGGTAACTAAGATGATGACGTTGATGACAACAACAAAAACAGCGACAAGGATAACAAGGACAAAGACAACAAAAGTTTAAAGAAAAACATAAAAAACAAAGGCGAAGAATAGAAGGAATCATTAGACATAAGCATGTTAATATACCAAAGGATTATGCAAATTAAATACATACTCTAACACATACACATGGAAGGATATAAACTCACACGCACACATTCTTGCAGACACTTAAGCGACTATAAAATAAGCTCATCGTCATTGTTTCAAAGTAGACATGCACACATTCACATAGTCAACAATGTGAAATTAAACAATGTGTATTAGAGTGCGAACTTTAAGAATAAAGTTAAAGGATTTTGATGCTGGGAATAACGATTTTCACACGGATACCCTGCTCACGCCTTGGAATTAAATCCACATAGTTAGGATTAATACGGAAAAAAGTAATTTATCTAAATTTTTTGAAACCCTTTAAGAAATCTTGAATTAAAGTTAAATCAAAAAAAAAATCTTAAAATTTAGGGTCAAAATTAATAGTATAAAAAATCAGAGACTATAAAAATTCTGAAAGATAATTTTATATAGTAGAAAAATGACACAAAAACTTTCAAAACACCACATCTAAAAATTATCTACGCCATTTTTTAAAAGTTACCTATATTATGTATAAACATACTTATGGAGTCTTAGACGTGTATTTCGAATTGTTGCACACAGAAGAAAAAACTGCAACAAAGTCAAACGCCATAATTTTTAATTTTTTTTTAAATTTTATTGAATGAAAGCAAAAAAATGTCGAAAATAATATAAAATTTTAGAATAAGTTTACATTTGTTCGAATTGGTCACCTTTGGCACGAATTATGGCCTTGTAATGGCCAATAAAAATAAAACAGTCACACGCTGAACGAATATTGCTCTGTGGTATTTTGGCCCATTCCCGCCGAAGCGCTTGCTTGAGGTGATCGATTTTTTAGTGCTAACCTTGCTTTCCAAAATACTCCAGACACAATAGTCCTACGGATAGATATCCAGAGATTTTGGTGGACATTGTGCACTGGAAATGAAGCGAGGGACCTCATTTTGTAACCATTCTTGGGTAATGAGTGCTGAGTCCTGTTGGAATGTCTGCGGCCAAAATGTTTAAGTGCCCAAAGCTTTAATACACCCTCCAGAATATTTTCGCGATAATATTCGGCATTTATTCTGATGCCACGGTCAATTAATACGAGCGGAGAACGACCATCGGTTGTTGTGGCGGCCCACACCATCACCATGGTGTGCGCATGAGTTCTGTTGGCCAACCGAAGGTGCAAATTTTCAGCTGACCTTTTTGGCAAGTAAACACGATAATTTTGATTGTTTACAAACTGCTGGACAACGTATGTTTTCTCATCGGAGAAAACCAAATTCGTCGGTTCACCACTTTCGGTCAAGTGAAGCAACTCTTTATCTCTTTTGAGTCTATTTTCTTTCTGATGCGGTGTAAGTTCTTGCACTTTTTGGAATTTATTATTTGCGGAATGGAATATTGTGATATGTTCGGGTCACGAGCCTTTTTTTGGCCACTGCCACACGGATTTCAATCAATTCGCTTCTTTACTTTTCGAACCATTTCTGCTGATATCGCTGTTTTTTCCGTTCATTTCCTTGACGTCGGGCTACGCTACCAGTATCACGGTAACGAGCGATGGTACAAGAAACAAAAGAATTATTCACATTTAAATGATGGAGTGCTCTAACGATAGCCACTTGTGGGTTCCCATACAAATATAAAGAAATCATACTATCACGCCAGCTGTCGCTGGAATAATTTTAACAACTGTCGGCCGAGTGACATGGACATGGCAGCAGTCTGAAGTTTGTTGCAGTATTTCCATTTCACCCTGTATATTTATTATAAATATTGCCAATATTTAAAATGGACGACAAAATAAACGCCAGACTAGAATCTCAAAATTTTTTTCACGAGGGTTTGTCTTGGCATGTAGGCGTTTGATAAGTGAGGTAGAATTATAAAATGAGGAATGGGAGTCACTCATGGCGTGCGGGATAGATGCACCAAAGAGTTTTTGGAAATTTGAACTGTAAGTATTTGAATACCATTTGATATTATGTGAACGGATAGAGCTGAAAACATGAAATTTAGTATGAAAATCTTGGTTGGAAAGTAAGTTTGATATAAGAAGGTGGTTTTGGAAATATGGAACAGTTTGGTTTAGGTGGAAATTTGAATTTTGTATTGAGGTCCCCTTTGGTGGTACGTTTTTGTTAAGCATGTACTAAATAGTACTATATTTGGTACAATTTGGTATTGGGTAAAGATATAGTGCTTGAAATCAGAAATTTGGTATTAAGGAATTTATGGGGTCTTCGATGAATATTTAAGGATGTTACAAACGGAATGACAAAGTTAATATACCCCATATGGCATCTGTCCTTGAGATTGTTTGAAAAGTACTAAATTTAACTGAACTTGTTGTTGAGTGAAGAGCTGATAGAGCTAAAACGATGAAATTTTATTGTTGGTGTGTAGAATTCAGATGTAGAATTTTTTAGCAAATTAGTAGTAAAATTATATATATACTAAATGTTACAAAACTTGGTATTGAGTGAGTGTATAGAGCCGGAATATCGAAATTTTATATTCAGATCTCTGTTCCTGGTGGTGGTTTGGATAAAATTGTTCGAAAAGTACTAAATGGTTATAATTTTAGATCACTGCTGGTGTCTATTGATTGTATATTGTTTTGGATATGCGTACTAAATTTTAGTATTAGATAAAGCTGAAATTCTAAAATTTGAATTGAGATCACTGTTGGTTTCTAGGTTTTACATATGGAGACGTTGAAAATAGTTTGAACAGAAAAATAGGATGTGGATCCATTGTGCAAAGGTTTTACTAATATCCTCAGCGGTAAACTTAAAAATGAAATACTTGGAAGATTTTTTGGTATAAAAGTAGGTGAAACTGGTTTTGTAACCTTTATTGTGGCGGTACCAGGTCTGTACCAAATCTCGCTTCAACCAGACAAACAGACGGATTGACTGCGAATGCCCTGAAACGGATTTCGTCTACAGAAACTTAGGATTGAAAACTGTTGTTTCAATGAGTCACATTTGCTCATATCAGGCATAAGGTTGAGCCGAAGAACAGATTTGCTAAGTTGTACTATCGAGTGAGAAATACTTGCTAGCGGGAGTGTTCGAAGAGTACAAGTTTACTTCCCACTTTCCATTATACCAAGCCAACAATTTAATTTGTTTTGTCCATGTTCCCATCCATTGCAGGACCCTAATACATCAAACACCTAAATCCTTCGCCCTCTTGAAACGGTATACATTTCATAAATAGCTGTTGAATTCGTTTTGTTGTTATTGTTGCTGTTGTTTTTTGTTTTGTTTCAAAAGTAAAAGAATGCTAAGACAACATACTTTTAGGCTGTAAACAATGACAACAAGTATGTTCAACTATGATGTGTGATGTCTTTGTTTCCTGTCATGTTTTATGTCTTAATATGACGTAAATATTTTATTCAGCAGTAGATATTAAAATGTCATCTTCTTAATCCAAGATATATTAAATAAGAGATATAATTTTTTTTTGTGACAAAGAAAAAAACGAACCCTTTAAAGGCAAATTTAGATGGGTTTTTATATTTTATTGTTGTTGAGAAATTAATATATTCTACGATATTGAAATCATTTTTTATTTTATTATCTGAAAATTCAACCATAATATTTATTTAACACATGTATTGCCTATTGTACACCTAGTAATGAAATTAATTCAAGGCAACAAACATTTAAATTTTTTCTTTGTCATATAAATGTCAAAGCAAAGTAATAAACCTCTAAAGAAATGACAAACATCGGACGAGACCGACAAAATGCTATGAAACATACATTTATATCAGGAAAAACACTATAGCGAAGAACACTAAATCAGAAGAAAACTGTTTCCGAATCGATTTCCTCTAAATTTTTACAGAGGTATTTGCATGTTGTGTGTGACCTCTTATACGAAATATCATGGCTATATAGTACATGTTATGACTCTAAGAAGGCTTAACCCACGTAGACCAATTTTAACTCAATTCCTTAAACAAATAAAGGCCAAAACAACCAACAGGTGTAAAGTCAATGTAAAAGAAAACCATTTTTTATACCCTCCATAAGAGGAATTATCAAGATTGTCATTCGGTTTGTAACACCTCGAAACATATTTTTTTTTTTTTTTTAATTTTTTTCTCAGATGTGTGTTTGCTCTGTATGACTTTTGGCATTAAAATTGGTATAACTACCATATACCGGCATTTATGGCCTTTTGGTAATTTTAGTCACAATTGTAGCCCGAATTCGCGGCAGTTTGAGTTTGCAGTATATAGGAACTCTCTATATAAGTCCACGTTTTGAATTAGTCCCCATATAACCGTACCCCCATAAACCTGTAATTGAAGCTAGAGGTCCACGTTTTCGTAAAACCGCATATAATCGTAACACAAGGTATTTGAAATTGTTTAAAATTTTAACGGCTTTTTATACCCTCCACCATACTATGGAGGGTATATTAATTTTGTCATTCCGTTTGTAACTCCTCGAAATACTCATGTCAGACCCAACAAAGTATATATATTCTTGATCAGCGTAAAATTCTAAGACGATTTAGCCATGTCCGTCTGTCTGTCTGTCTGTTGTAATCACGCTATCTTTCGAATAAATTGAGATAGAAGGCTAAAATTTTGCACACATGTATATTTTGTCAGTAGGCAGGTTAAGTTCGTAAATGGGCCATGTATGTCCAATTTATCATATAGCCCCCATACAACGGTACATCCCGATATTCGGTATTTTGATGATTTGACATTATTTACCGGAATTCTTTCCAATTTTGCATTTGAAGTTTGCAATGGACACTACAGGCTAAGACAGAAAATTGTCTGTGCAGGTCCACGTCTTCGTGTACCCCCTGATATTCGGTATTTCGATGATTTTAGCGACATTGTTTACCGGAATCGTTTCAAATTTGGTACTTGAAGTTCGTAATGGATACTACATCCTGAGTCAAAAAATGAGCTATGTAGGTCCACGTCTTCATATAGCCCCCATATAACGGTACCTCCCGATATGCGGTATTTTGATGATTTTAGCGACATTATTTAATGGAATCGTTCCAAGTTTGGTATTTGAAGTTCGTAATAGATACTGCAGCATAAAACAGAAAATGGGCCATGTAGGTGCACGTCTTCGTATAGCCCCCATATACCGTACCCCTCGATATTCGGTATTTTGATGATTTTAGCGACATTATTTACCGGGATTGTTTCAAATCTTGCATGTGAAGTTCGAAATAGATACTTCAGTTCGAAATGGATACTTTTTTGGGAATTGCCAAATTTGTACCAAATGGTGGAGGGTATTAAAAGTACGGCCCGGTCGAACTTACAGCTTTTTTACTTGTTAATCTTATTTTTTACATTTTGTAATTTCTTCGAAATGAAGGAGTGTATTAAAAGTTCCGGCCGGCCGAACTTAGCTGCTTGTTTACTTGTTTTATACCCTTCACCATACATGTTATTGTAATCACGGTAGAGTAAAAACGAATAAAAATAGAAAGTTAAAATTTTGGCCAGATCAGACTTTTGTCTGCAGGTAGGTTAAGTTCGAAGGTGAGCTATATTGGTCCACGATATCGTATATCCTCATATAACGGAACCGCCCGATATTCGATATTTTGATGACTGTAGCCAAAATTTTTAATGAAATTGTCTGAAATTTTTAATTATTTTAGCTATATTTCTCAATAGAATTGTCTAAAAATCCATACTAGAAGTTCTTTCCAAGCACTTTACCCCTGGAAGAGAAATGCCTATATAGGCCCACGATATCGTATAGCCCACATACAACGGTATCCACCGATATTCGATATTTTTATGATTTATCGGGCATCATCCGGTGGAGTTGTTTCAAACTTCGTACCTAGAATTCTTATTAAGTGCTACAGCCTATGACAAAAAATTGCGTATTCAGGTCCAAGTCTTCGTATAACCTCCATATAACAGTACTTCCCAATATTCGGTAATTTGATGATTTTAGCGGCATGGTTCACCGGTGTTGTTTCAAATTTCGTATTTAGAATTCGTAATGGGTACTACAGTCTCTGACAGAAAATTGTCTATGCAGGTCCAGGTCTTCGTATAGACCCAATATAACGGTCGTTCAGATTAAATGAGTTTCAGATATACAGAAACTTTACGGATAATTGTGGTGTTGTAGGATAGCCCGACTGTAGCCTTTGCTTACATGTATTTTATATGAAATTATTTACTGCGCTATATATATAGAAATAAAAAAACAAACAAATTATGTTTTTTATATATTTTTTTTTAATTCTAAAACATATGTATACTTTGTTGTACGTTTTATATAGAGCTTGGCCAACTTTTTTTCAAACAAATATAACTGTTGTGTTTCCATATCAACAACAATACTACAAATAATAATTCTTAAAATAGAAACAATAAAAACAATGAAATATGTGATACTATTCTATTTGTGTTGGACTTTGTATTCTACTTCTTTTTCTATTTTCCTAAAATAAAATTTCATTTAATATTTCTAAAGCACTTAGAAGACGAAGTTATGTATATAATATCCTTGAAAGGATTTTCCATTGTTATGTGTTTCTATTCGTTGTTTTTTTTCTTCTTCTTTAACATTCAAATAAGATAAACAAATACAATAAAGGAATAGAAGTGCCAAAAATATATATGGGCATATTTTTAAATATTTCCTGGAATAGTTTGAACAACATCTACAAAAATTTGAAAAAATAAATTTTATATTTGAAACAATTAAAAATATAAATAAATCCTAACTTATTTCTACAAATTAAGCAATGCATCACCGCACAGTGATTCGGAATTTAATTCTCTGGTTGACTTTTCAATTTTCTTTGTCATATATTTCTTGATTATATATTAAATTCGATTGTACACATATACTGGGACATCTCGAAAAATGGGTTAAAAATTGAAAAAATAATGTGTGACTTGCCTCCAAAAACAAATATATATTTTCCTTTTTCTGAAAATAGAGTTTTACAAATAACAAAAAAAAAAAAAAATAACCATTTCGAAAACAGTTTACATTTTCAAGTTTCAAATTATAAAATGTACATTTAGTATCCACCAATTAAATGTTAAGTACCAAATTACAGAATCGTGTTTATTTGCCAAGAGGTCAGGTGAAAATGTGCACCTTCAGTTGGCCACCAGAATTCAAGCGCCGGCCATGTTGAAGGTGTGGCCCGCTCTCAGCTCGTATTATTCGACCGTGGCATCAGAGTAAATGCCGAATATTATAGCGAAAATATTCTGGAGGGTGTATTAAAGCCTTGGGCACGCAAACTTTTTGACCCCTGACCTTGGATATTCCAACAGGACGCAGCACCATCGCGCTCAACACGCGGCACCTACGAATGGTGACAAAATAAGGTTCCTCGCTTCATTTCCAACGCACAATGGCCACCAAAATCTCCGGATACCAATCTGTTGGACTATTGTGTCTGGAGTATTTTGGAAAGCAAGGTGGGCACTAAAAATACCAAAGTTTCGATCACCTCAAGCAAGCGCTTCACCGGAAATTGACCAAAATACCCATAGCAACATTCGGACAGCGTGTGACGGTTTCTTTGGCCGTTTAAAGGCCATAATTCATGCCAATTTGAACAAATCTAAGCTTATTCTAAAATTTTATGATTTTTCCTATATTTTTTGTTTTCATTCAATAAAATTTAAAAAAGTGTACAAATTACGACATTTGACTTTCTTGCAGGTTTTTTCTCACCCTGTATTGTGCACCCAATGTGTAATGTCAGTCCGATTCGATTGAGTTTTAGCACACACGAAACATGTTTTTTAGATGAATAAATTAGAGACATGTGTAAAATTTTACCCTCCTCTTACTTTGTTCGAAAGATAACGTAATTAGAACAGACAGGTGAAAGGACATAGTATTTTACGATGATCAATAATATGTATACTTCGTAAAATCAATCGCAATTTTTTGGAAGATTTGCAAACGGAATGACAAAGTTAAAATTCCTGCATAATATGGTATACAAATATAGCTAATCGTTAAAAAGTTAAAATATTTTGACAAAAAGCGATTTTGAATCAGCACCAAGCTTTTGTATTGAAGATTGTCACCACATTTTCATATGTTTTTTGTTTAATATTTCATTTAATTCCGAAGGACGCAAAGATTTTTTAAAGAATTTCTCAAGGTGAACATTTAAAAAAAAATGCATCTCCCCATAATTCGAATATTTCTTGATAAGTTATTATCCCCAAAAGAAATGTCCCACCTTCAAACATAGAACGTCGTCATGTACAGTTTAATAAAATATACGTTTGGTTTTTATTTCATTTTCACCTATTCAAGTGGTGACAACACAAGAAGAGGTACAAAAATTCCGCGTTAGATTTGCAAAGATATATCACTATTTTTGTTTATTTTTCATTGGATAATACATCTTTTTCAGATGCAATTTTAAACATTCTAAGTGTAATTTGTGAATTCTATTTGTTAATCGAAAATTACAATTGTAATTCGAATTATTTCAGTGAAAAGTTCGAGAATTCAAATTTTTATTCGCATTAATCTAATTGTAATTCGAATTATTTCATTTAAAAATCGAAGAAAAAAATTAAATAATTTGAATTTTAAATGAAACAATTTGAGTTACTATTGGAATAATTCGAATTACAATTGGAATTCTCGAATTACAAATTTTACAAATTAAACCAAAAATTATTCGAATTACAACTGAAAAGGGTGTAGTATATTTTTAAAATATTTCACATAACAAAAAATTATTATTATTGATATATGTAACCAATAAAAATAATTTTATTTACAATCCATTTTGTAACGCTATTTATTCTGCGTATACATATCAACCTCGTTACACATCCACTCAAAAAGAAAAACACCTATTACACAATAAATTTCTCCATCATTTTTCTCACTTACCAATAAACAGATATCTTAAGGCAATGACACTTTGAGTTTTCAAAAAGACAAAGAAGAAGGAAAAAAAACAAATATTTCTACACGCAATGCCGCCTAACAATGAATTACATTCCTAACCATATATCTTGTTATCGTTACTCTTGCAGGTATCTTCCGAGGAAACACAATACATTAGAACAGTTGACAATTTAATTGCGTCGAGACTGAGTCTAAAAGTGCAATTGCAGTCGGTACACTTTGCTGCTGCATCAGCCTCTGGCTCCAATGCTGGCAGCAGTAGTAATTCACACATGATAAATGCCTTGGGTCCTGGCAGAACAACGTATGCCGGTGGCTCTAATGCCGGCGCCACAGGGGGTGCTTTGCTGCTGCGTTGTACAGCACAAATTGGTGATTTGTATCAGGAATATAAAGAAATTGAATTAGGAACACCACAAAAGGATCCAATACCAGCCAGAGGTAAGTAATGTTCGTACAAAGTAGTCCGGGATGGTTTTTCATGTGCTTGTAAGTAACACTATTTATGTACCAAACTTGTCGCCGAGATATGTCCAACAACAGCACCATATGTGTTACCAAGCTAAGTATGTGGGTGTAAATGTGTATAACTATGAACGTACAACCTACAATTGGGAATTGCAACACTTATAATTCGATCTCCTGGGTAGATGAAGTTGGTGTTTATTTTTATTTCCAATTTCAAGTGTCCAATGCGATTTAGTACCGGTGTAAGTTACAGTTGTTGTTATTTTTGTCAAAGCAGTTTTTTCTGGTAGACATAAAATACAATTTATTACCATGAAAATGTGTATATTTAATTATTCCAGAAAATGTATATAATGGCCTATATACAAAAGAATATTGTCTGTGTTTTGAAACCTATATATATTGACTCTTCTACAATGGCAGAAGAAATTTAACTTTCATACCTAGACTTGGGTGATTTGAGGTAAGGGAACAATAACATCCACATTGCATCAGTGATATGCTCCATAAGTATTCCATACGTCCTTTGCCTTGGAGAAAAAATTAATTTTGATGTTTTCATTTTGAATTGCTTAAACAAAAATTATACAAACACTGTCCTCGGAAAATTTAGCCAAGTTTCTGTTGGAAAAAACCAATATATAGAGTATTTTTATCCCTAATTATTTTCCATATCCACACTTTTGGAATAAAAGTATAATATATAAACAAGTAAGCAAAGGCTATAGTCGTGCGGGCCGACCATGTGACCCTACAACACGTTAGAAGCCCTCTTATGTCCTAATCCATTTTGGAAGATTTGAAACTATGTCACGCAGCACTGCGCAGATATTACACTTAGCATTTTGAACAGGGACATTTGCCCAATATTTACGAACTATGTCGTGTTGTTAGTTGTTGTGCAAAAATGCTAGAATTCTTCCCTGTCCTTATCGCTCTTCCCAGGCATGTCGAATGGCTCTAATTGTGTATCAGGATTTTTTTCTGTTTTTGGCTCATTTGAACCATCTCCAAAAGCAAGAGGCCCTCTGAATCTCCAAATTTAGACTCATCTATACGATTTTCTTGTCTACAATATTTGGCTATCGTCGGATATCGCATGTAAGTAATGCTGGTATTTTTTGCACAAACTAGTGGTCCATTCTACCTAGAGTCCTAAACTCTAACTTCATGCGAGATTTTGTATCCTTTGATTTCTATTTGTATTATAACGGCTGCAAAATCAGGAACATTTTTTGTTGGTCAATTTCAACCCGTAAATATATTGCGGACATCTTTGAAAACAATAGGCCTAGCCATTCTGAGCCTAACCCTACCCTTTTCGTGAGGATCGGATGATAATTGCAATATATATATAATATCCCCAACCTGTGTTGTAAAGTGAAAAAATATTACAAAATATACACTTTAATATTATAAGTCAAATTGAAAAAATCGCATGCGATAAAAAATATGAAAAATGAAAATATGTCACAAAACACTAAAAAATCTATATTAACATCATTATAGGCGCCTTTTCATGCGTTTTTTTTAGATTTTTTCCCTTTATGCCATAAGCGCATTCTGCATTGACAAAATTTGAAATATTTACTATCGGCATCTACGTAACGGTCAGGATTGACCTGTTCGCCTATTTGTGATTTCACCGGGATTAAAAATATTCGCGGTTTAATGGAAACTTTGATTTTATTTAACTCAAATGTCATAGCCTTTTTCTCTCACTAAATATTACCCGATGACCATCAAAATTGGAAGGCTTCTGCCCAGCCCTAAGCTCTAGCCCCATGCTAACTTCCGCGTCGATTGGTCTATAATTGCGACCTGTAGAGCAACTGCAAAATCAGGATTTTTTTCAGTTTTTGGTCAATTTCAACCCCTAAAAACTATGCGATCATCTCCAAAAGAAATAGGGTTCTATTCTGACCCACCTTCATTCTAAATTTCGTGAAGATCGGAACATAATTGCGACCTGTAGAGTGATTACAAATTAACATATACAGACGGACGGACGGACATACATAGCTAGATCGACTCAGCTCGGCGAGATAGGAGGATCTATATATACTTTCCTATGTGGGAAACCAATATTTCGAGGTGTTACATAATTTTTGGCCCAATCAAACTTATAATACCCCCAACACATAGTGTTGTAGGGTATAACCATTATTATAATAATTGTAAACCCCTGCAAATTTAGCGAATTTCTGTTTATATCACCAAAACTAGAGAAGGTCTTAGAAAACTAACAATTAATGCAGATAATTAATTCTTAAAAAGTTTAAAATGACATATGGAACTCTTAAGATGTCGTCGTATATTAACTACATTGGTTAATGTTCATTTATAGCTGAATATACCTGTTATTGTAGTATTATAGGTTATTTTGAGGAGTTATAACGGGATGACAAAGGTCACAATACTTTGTACATACAGTGTATACCCTTAGCCATATGGCTACAGTGGGTATATATCATTTGATACGGGCAAAATGTGTCTCATTGAAACAACCGTTTTAGACCTTTTGGGCCAAATCAGTTTCAGAACATTTGCAGTCAATTTAGGGGTGAACGTCCTTCCGTTTGTCTAGCTGGCTGGTCCGCAAGACAACTCTCGAAGGGAGTGTCCGATTTGGTTCAAACTTGGTACATCATAATAATGCTATAAAACTTAGATCAATTTAGGAGATGAGCACTATCGGTTCACTCCTTTTTGTATTTCTCTCGCAAAATGTCTAAAATTTCACAGAAAATTTTTCTTTATATTTCGCATATCCCAATATTTTTAACAACTCTAGGTCTGGTATGCAGATGGGACAGGACAGATGTTCATTCTGGTACCTTACTACAAAGGATCAACATTTTGAATAACTGTCAAGCTCATGAAACGCGAAATGAAAATCCGATTTTTTCCAACTCGGCACATCTGTATATTCCAATCAACACAAGATGTGATGTTAAAATATCATTTATCAGACCACTCCTTCAGTTATCTCCACACAACGGATCAAAATTTTGAATTATTTTCTCTCTCAGAAAAAAAACCAAATTCAAATATAGGTTTATACCCTGGCCCTAACCCTGACTCAGTGCAAAATATTATTTGATCAGGGCCATACATACGATCTATAGAGGGATTAAAAATTAACAGGTATTGTAAGAATTTTAAAAATTCATAAACCATGGTGCTGGGATTCAAGACGAACCCCAAGCATCCACTTCTTCAAAAAAATGTCAAAAATGACAAAATGTCAAAATGTTGAATAAACACAATTCTCATAAATTGCGAACATATTCATCAATTTTCATGAAACCCTTATTAACGACAACAAAATTGGAACAATTCTGAATCCCTTATTCGCACAGATCTAAACTTTGGACATCGTAAAATTGTAATTACATATAGAGTAGTAGAGTATGCGGAATATATAACTATTTTTCTGCTACCTACTTCCCAGGGTCAAACATAAGGGTCGGTGTATGCGGGAGCTATATTCAAATCTCAACCGATTGACTCCAATTTCAATATCGTTCTTCCATATGCCAACAAAAGCATAGTTCTGTCAATGCAATCGGACAATAAATGCAACCTGTTATTTGTTTTAGAAAAATAAAATGTTCACTGTTTAATTGTTGATGTGTAAGATGGTATATGTACATTCAGAGCCGGTATGGTACATTCAGAGCAGCCTACAAAATTGTTGTATTTATTGTCAGAATGATTGAAAGATTGCCTATATATTAATCTTAAAATTATTGTCCATTTTTTGCAAGTTATTTGGTATATTAACATATTTTCGCTTCAATGGCGGATATTTTAAACAGGTATTTATCATTCAAGAGGTTGTCTCCGACAAATTCAGGGCCATCTACGTAATTCCTGTGCTCATTTTCAGAATGGGTAAAATATTTTCTATCCATAAATCTTGAACATATTGTACATTATATATATATTCGAACATTCACATATATGAATGCGTAATATGTGAATGTGTGAATTAAAAAAAAAAAATAAATTATTTTGATTTGCATAGGGGATTACACCTACCTACACTAAAACGAACATTGATAACTTCCATGAGACTGGTAAATGGACAGACAAGATATGCAATAGATTACATATGGGGGTTCATTAGTTGTGAGTATTGTATGGGATGTCGTTAAGCATAAAGATTTAATCCCTTAAGTTATTTATAAAATAGCATATAAAGTTACAACTACAAAAAAGTTTTAGGTATGGGAGAAAATAGCAGAGTGTATCTTAAATGGTGAACGCTTATCTGAGGCTGAATGAGACAAAACTAAGATTTTTCCCTTATCGAATAATCCACTATCAAAAAACAATAAATTAAGAATCACATTCACTATAAATAATATTTTATATTGCAATAATAGATATTTGAAATCGCCAAAGAGTAAAATTGTAGGTCGATTTAACGATGTGAACTTACAATAGTAAATATTTAATTCAGAGAGGCCTCAAGGTCTAAGGTATTTCGCTGGCGGACTCTATAACGTTTCCAATCCATTTTTGTTTCCAATTACACTAGGTAAATTTTAAGGACAACAAATGAAAAAGCCGTAAGTTTGGCAGGGCCGAACTTGGAAAAAACCCTCCACAATTTGGAACATTTTCAAAAAAATAAAATAAATGAAAGATAGGATTCGTTATAAATTCTGTTAAATCTTACAAATACCGTATAGGGAGCTACGGTTATTTTGGGGTCTATACGAAGACGTGGACGTGCAATTTTCTGTCACAGGCTGTAGTACCCATTACGAAGTGAAAATACGAAATTTTAACGATTCTGGTGAATAATGTAGCTAAAATCATCAAAATACCGTATATAGGAATGTACCGATATTTATTGGCTATACGAAGAACTGCTTAGACAATTTTCTTTCACAGGCTGTATTTCTCATTAGGAACATCAAATACGAAATGTGAAACAATTCCCCTGAATAAAGTCGCTAAAATCATTAAAGTACCGAATATCGGGAGGTACCGATATTTAGGGTCTATACGAAAACCTGGACCTGCAAAGACAATAATAAATAAATTCAGGTATTAAAAATTAACAATACTTCGAGGTATTGTCAGAGTTTTCAAAATTCATAAACCATATACAATGTTGACGGCATCCATGAGGAACCCCAAGCACTGCATATAATAATAACAAAATTAGGTCATGTGTGAAAATGAAAATACTGATCTGCTCCTTCTGGTACCATCGCAACAAAATGTCAAAAAGATAAATAAACACAATTCTCATAAATTGCAAATATATATTAGATTTTCCTGAAACCCCATTCGCAACAAAAAATTGGAAAAATTCTGAATCACTTCGCAAAATTGTTATTACATTTAGAGTTGTAGAGTCTGCTATCTACTTCGCAGAGTCTAAACACAAGCAAAAAATTCGGGTTGGGTCGGTGTATACGGGAGCTATATTCAAATCTGATCCATTTGACACCAATTTCAATATCGTTCTTCCAAATGCCAACAAATGCATAGTTTTGTAAATCGGACAATAAATGCAACATGAAATGAATGAAAACCTGGATCTGCATAGACAGATTTCTGTCATACATTTCTAATAGGTACTACTATTCGAAAATTCCAACACGGAATATGACAGAATCCCGCTGAATAATGCAGCTAAAATCAGCAAAATACCGAATATAAGGAGGTACCGTTAAATGGAGGCTATACGAAGACGTGGACCGGCATAGCCAATTTTCTGTCACAGCCTGTAGTACCCATTACGAACTATCATGACGAAATTTGAAACAATTCCGGTGAACAATGTCGCCAAAAAAAACATCAAAATACCGAATATAGGTATAGTCCCCATATAACCGTACCTATATGGGGACTATACCTAAACGTGGACCTATATATTTCAATACCAAAAGTCATGTAGTCCAAACACACATTTGAGTCAAATTTGATCAACCTACTTCAATTCGTTCGGAAGCTAGAGTGTTTTCCACAGTTGGACGGATCAAGAATATTTCGAGGTGTTAAATGACATACTTAATATACCATCCATACTATAGTGGGGGATATAAAAATCAGGAAGGATATGAGTGATTGAAAGTTAATAAAACTTTGTCCAAGGCTAACAAATGTTGTGCATCATATTAAACTATAATTTTTGGAAGAAATTGTATATTTAGATTTAATGTATTTTAATATTGTTTTGACATTTTTATACCCTACAACATTATGTGTTGGGGGTATTATAAGTTTGATTGGGCCAAAAATTATGTAACACCACGAAATATTGGTTTCCCACATAGGAAAGTATATATGGATCTTCCTAGCTCGCCGAGCTGAGTCGATCTAGCTATGTATGTCCGTCCGTCCGTCTGTCCGTCTGTCCATGTTAATTTGTAATCACTCTACAGGTCGCAATTATGGCCCGATCAGAATAGAACCCTATTTCTTTTGGAGATGATCGACAAATGTTTGGGGGTTGAAATGGACCAAATACTGAAAAAATGTCGGATTTTGCAGTAGCTATACAGGTCGCATTTATAGACCAATCGACGCGGAATTTCGCATGTAGCTAGAGTTTAGGGCGGGGAAGAAGCCTACCAATTTGGGTGGTCATCGGTTTATATTTAGCGGGTAAAATAGACCATATCTTTTTATTGAAAAAATTCGAAATTTTTCATTAAACCGCGAATATTTTAAATCCCGGCGAAATCACAATGCCATCACAAGGTTACTTCTGATCTTTACTTTGATGTTAACATCCAACAAACCGGATATATAGCAAACTAGGTGCGATATATATGTCGATCAAAGAAGATATGCTTGAAAGATCTCTTATAAGTCGAGAACGGCTGAACTGATTTCGACAGTTCTCATTAATTCAGAATGGCCTCTTGGCAGGAAAGAAAAAACGTCTAAAAAAATCGCATAAAAATATCTCTCTAAAGATGAAAATATTGATTTTGTAAAATTTTCTCATATTTTTTTCAATTTTGTCATATTTTTGGCATATTTTCATTTTGAATTAAACATTTAGTAAAATTTCTACAGCTAACAAAACTAAGTAGTTAGGATATCAGTATATCATATATAGATCGCATTTATGGCCCGATCCTTACGAAATTTTGCATGGGGATAAGATAAGGGTCAGAATAGAAGCCTACTCTTTTTGGAGATGATTGCCATATATTTAGGAGTTGAAATGGACCAAAAAAATGCAACATTGTCAGCAGGTCGTAATTATCGCCCGATCCTCGCGCACTTTTGAATGGGGGTTACCGCACATTGCAAAATCCAAGCAGTTTTGGATGGCCATGCAATGTGTGAAATAGTTTGCCAACTTTTGTAGACAAAATACGAAATTCTCCATTCCAGTGACTCTATGGAGAATTTACAAATACACTTCTGACTATTTCGTTAACGCTGATTTCGTGGAAGAATATAGTCAAATGTCTGTATCTCAAAAAAATCAAAAGCCAATAATAAATGTTGATGTTTTGCCACTTCTGAGAGACTATGGGTCTTTGGGAAATATTGGTTCCAGATCTAGGAAGACCATTTACGTGCAACATCTACCAATAAATTTGAAATGAGCAAATTAGTTTAAGTTGCTATTATTCGAAAATTAGAGAACGAAACCTGATGGTTTTCTTTTATTATTTGTCACAATATCTTGTGGTATTCTTTCGAGTATCTCGCCTATATGAACTGTATCGTTTATTATAGTGTTGTAGGGTATTCAACGGTCGGCCCCGCTCGACTGTAGCCTTTGCTTACTTGTTATGAATGGCTTATAAAAATAGTTTGTTCTGAAGCTGAAGGTAGAAATAGTTTTGAAATTCTTTTAACTTAAATGAACTAACTGCTCTAAATTCTGAAAAACATAAAATGAAGGTTCGTTTTGATCCTTGTTTTAGTAGGTAATATGTATATGCCCAAATTAAACAAATTCTGATATCATAAAATCTTTCTTCCGAGAAATCTCCACAAATATGCAACCAAATAAAAAAAATAACTTGGAATCTTCAAAATGTACCGATATTTGAAGAAGAATGTATATAACCGCAATTTGCCATAGCGGAAAGTTCACAAATTTCACATTACAGACACGGACATTTCAGTGTGTAAACAATATCATGAAGGCCTGTCTTGGGTTTCGCCAAGCTCATCCGAAATTTCACAGTGCTTCATATTTACTTCTACAAATCCTGCATATAATTTTCGATCAGAGTCCATGTAAAGGTTGAGATGGGTGTTTTTCACACAAAAGTTGCGGTTAAGTTATCTAAACCGGTATGCTTCTGTCCTGTCCTAAACTCTAGTCTTATGCAGAGGTCTGCGTCGATTGCTCTTTAATTGTAACATGTAGAGTGACTGCAAAATCAGAAACAAAATACAGTTATTGGTACATTTCATACTCTTAATATTTTGCTATCATCTTCAAAAACAATAGGCTAATATTCTGCCCCTATCCTAAACTCTATGATAGGGTGTGATTACAAAATTGACGTGGATGGACAAACCGAAGGGCACACATAGCTAAATCGAATCTCAATAAATCGATACACAACGTGGGCCTAGAACCTTTATTTCGAGGTGTTACAAACTTTTTGGACCAATTAAAGTTATAATACCCCCAACATATATTTGTGGTAGGGTATAACAACCCTTAATTTACGATATTTCCTGTTTTTGCGTAATCAGTGGCTATTTTCCTGTTAATTTGGAAAAAATTGTTGTACACTGTTACCAAAGCTTTTTATAAAACAAGTTAAATAGTATCGGTCTGTATGCACCCAGCCTTGCCTTATAATTGTTCAAACTGTTGACGCTTTATGTGGGAAATTTGTAAGAAGTTAGTCAATATTGTCCATTTCGTATCTGACTTAAGCCTGATATAAATGTTACAATGCACCAGATTTGAGCTATATCGACTACATTCTTCACATTTTATGAGGTATGTGATATTTTTAAAAAAAAATGGTGGCAATGTGAACCCATGAGAGGTAACAGACGGGTAGACCGACACTTTCATACTTACACCAGATCTTGTGTTAGTAGAAATATTGGAATGTGCGAAATTTAGAAAGAGTTTTAATATAACTTGTTCGCATTTTATGAGAGACTAGCTGAACCCGGTGTGCTTCGCTACTGTTAGCCCAATACTACAATCCAATCTGAACCGATCATCATATCCCAATCTAAACCGATTTCAATATAATTTTACAAAATTTACTTTTACACCAAATTCCGTCACACCTTTCATATTTCATAGAAATTGGAGGTACATGCCGTGTTTGGTGAGTCAAATATGTGAAATCGGCCGAGAATATATATGGGAGGTATATCAAAATGTTAAAAGATTTCTTATCATTTTGTCAAATTTATTATTGTAAACAATTTCATTGGAATCGGGCATTCATATCGTGTTTGGTGCATAACATACATGAAATCGGCCGAAATATATACCGCATCACATGTTTACACCAGATATTTTATTACAAAAAAATTTGGGGTGTGTAAGATTTGAACACAATCAGGTGTTTTTATTGCATTTTCTGAGAGATATAATTATTCAAAATTTTAACCCATTGTGGGGAGGTAACAGAAGTAGTGGTCCGATATATTTCATATTCATACCAAATCCAAAATAGGTTTTAATATTGGGATTTGCAAAGTTTACTCAAAATTGGGCGATTCTTTCTTGTTGTATAAGGAAAAATATTTTCTGTGAAAATCTTGACCTTTTTTTGGGGAAGTACCAGAACGAGTGGGTGGATATTTTTCATCTCCGAATATCCCTAGATAGACTCCTAATGTTCTGAAACGGACGCGAAAATTTTGGCCGTTTCAAATGATACATGCCTTCTATAGAAACATGGCTTACGATATAAAAAATAATCTTCACAGTTTGGATATGACATTTAAATTTTCTGAATCAAGATACAGAGTCGAGTCAATTTTATACAGACTCCAATTGCCACGCTATAATTTCGAACGACTTTTTACCAGATTGTTGATAACATTGAGTCACAAAGTTTGAAAGAAGAGTAATATAAAATAGGGGCCAGTTCCCCCTATTCCACATTTTCATAATTTTTCAGACTGATATTACATGGATTCTAACATTTTAATATTACTGGTAATATTACGGATAACAAACAAGGATTTCTTTCTTATCACGGATTTTTATACCCTACAACACTATGTGTTGGGGGTATTATAGTTTGATTGGGCCAAAAATTATGTAACACCTCGAAATATTGATTTCCCACATAGGAAAGTATATATGGATCTTCCTATTTCGCCGAGCTGAGTCGATCTAGCTATGTATGTCCGCCCGTCACTCTGTCCGTCTGTCCATGTTAATTTGTAATCACTCTACAGGTCGCAATTATGGTCCGATCCTCACGAAATTGAAAATGGAGGTGGGGTTAAGGTCAGAATAGAACCCTATTTCTGTTGGAAATGATCGCATAATATTTAAGAATGGCTGCAGCGATTTTGACAAATTTTGTCCATTCAGAATGCCCTCTTGGTATAAAAGAATAAAATCTAAAAAAATAAAAAAAAACGCATAATAACATGTCAATAATGATGTTAATATAGATTTTTTGGTATTTTGTGACATATTTTTATTTTTTCATATTTTTTATCGCATGCGATTTTTTCAATCTGATCAATCTGATCTGACTTAAAATATTGAATATATTTTGTAATATTTTTTCACATTACAATACCGGTTGGGTATGGCTCAGAAGGGATAGGCCTATTGGTTTTAAAGATGTCCCCAATATATTTGGGGGTTGAAATGGACTAAAAAGTTAAAATGTTCCTGATTTTGCAGCCGTTATAAAGGTCACAAATAGAAACCAAAGGACACGAAATCTCGCATGAAATTAGAGTTGAGGACAGCGAGTAGAATGGACCACCATTTTTGTGTGAAAAATGCCAGCACTATTTACAAGCGATATCCGAAATACACAAAAGCCGAACTTTTGGCTTTTTATACCCTACACCACATAGTGGTAAGGGTATTATGTCTTTGTGCATTTGTTTGTAACATGGAGAAGGAAACGAGATAGACCCATAGTTACTTTTGAGAACCTTCATAGAATCACTTTCTGAGTCGATTTATGCATGTCAGTCCGTCCGTCCGTCCGTCCGTCTGTCCATGTATTCTTGTGAACAAAATGCAGGTCGCATTTATTATCCGATTGAGATGAAATTTTCCAAACAATATTTTTTTGGCCCAAGGACGAACCCTATTGAAATTGGTGAAAATCGGATCAAATTTAGATATAGCTCCCATATATATCTTCATCCGATTTCGGGTTAAATGTGCACCAAATGTCCACTATCAGTCCAAATTACCTGAATTTTGGCACACCCAACCGAGTTCGGCCTAGAAGCAAGTATATCAAATTTGAAGAAAATCGGTTCAGATATAGCTATAGCTCCCATATATATTGTTCATCCGATTTGATCTTTAAGTCCTTCACATTCCTACTATGCACTCCACAACCGTGATATTTGGTACCAGGTATTAGATGGAGCACAGAAATAGCTGTTTTAAATTTTATCGAAATCGGTTCAGATTTGGATATAGCTTCCATATATATCTTCATCCGATCTCGGATTAATTGGCCACCAAATGGCCAATATCAGCCCAAATGGCCCGAATTTTGGCACATGTGACCGAGATTAGCCTTAAAGCAAATACAACAAATTTGGAGAAAATCGGTTCAGAAACAGCTATAGCTCCCATATATATGTTTTATCCGATTTGGTGTTTAAGCCTCTCACATTCGTAATATGCACTCCACAAGAATGATATTTGGTACCAGATAAAAGATACAGCCCAGAAATAGCTGTTTGTAATTTTATCGAAATCAGTTCAGATTTGGATATAGCTCCCATATATATCTTCATCCGATTTCGGGTTAATTGTGCACCAAATGGCCGATATAAGTCCAAATGGACTGAATTTTAGTACATCGGACCAAATTCAGCCTAGAAGCAAGTATATCAAATTTAGTGAAAATCGGTTCAGATATAGATATAGCAACCATATATATGTTTCATCCGATTTAGTGTTTTAGTCCCTTACATTCGTAATATTCACTCCACAACCGTGATATTAGGTACCAGGTATTAGATGGAGCACAGGAATAGCTGTTTTAAATTTTACCGAAATCGGTTCAGATTTGGATATAGCTCCCATATATATCTTCATCCGATTTCGGGTGATTGACCACCAAATGGCCGTAATAGTATCAATTTTGGCAAACCCGACCGAAACCAGCTTAGAAGCAAGTACACCAATTTTAGTAAAAATCGGTTCAGATATAGCTATAGCTCCCATATATATCTATCATCCGATTTGGTCTTTAAGTCCCTCACATTCGTAATATGCACTCCACAGGAATGATATTTGGTACCAGATATCAGATAAAGCCCAGAAATGGTTGATTTTAATTTTTTTTAAAATCTGTTCCGATTTGGATACATTCTTACATTCGTAATATACTCTTCACAGGAATGATATTTGGTACCAGATATCAGATAAAGCCCAAAAATGGTCGATTTTAATTTTATGAAAATCTGTTCAGATTTGGATATAGCATAGCATACTCTTCACATTATTCTATCGATTTCAGGTTAATTGTGCACTAAATGGTCAATATCAGCCCAAATCACCTGAATTTTCGTACATAAGACCGAATTCAGTCTAGAAGCTAATACGTCAAATTTGGAGGTACCCGGTTCAGAGATAGCTATAGTTCGTAAAATGCACGATAGAATTAGATAGATTTTGATTTTGCACCAAATATCTAATAGAGCTCTGAAATGCCCTGTATAAACCTTTTTACGAGAGCTCTACTAAATATGCATAGTGGTGTAGGGTATCATATAGTCGGCCCCGCCCGACTTTTGAGCTTTCCTTACTGGTTTATGCTGATTTCGTTGACGAATATAGCCAAATATCGTAGACAAGCAAATCATATAGATGAGTCTTAATTTAGAGATACAGAGGGGACTCTTGCTTTTGGAGATGATTGCAAAATATTTAGGGATTCAAATGAACCAAATACAGAAAAAAATTTCTTGATCACACAATTGAAGCCAATCGACACGCTTGAGAAGAGAGTTTAGGACAGGGAAGGATTCAAGCATTTTGGATGGAAAATGGACCACAACAACTAAATGCATGACGGACTGCTTAAATATTGGGCAAATGTCCCTGGTCAGGTCAGTGCTCCGTGACATAATTTCAAAAGACAAATCTTCATAAATCGATCTGCATATAAGGGGGCTTCTAACATATGGTAGTGTTGTAGGATATCACATGGTCGGCCCCGCACGGCTATAAACTTTGCTTACTTGTTTCGTATAAGAATTTAAAAAAATAAAATTGATTTATTTAATTATTTTTGTCGATAATTTTAACCCTCAAGAGAACCACCAAAGGGGTCTTTTTGTTCCTTTTCTAAAAACTCACTTTTAAATCGTTGAAGGCTTGATTGTCAATTTAAAATCAATAAACACCTTTTTGACTTTTTATCAGATAGAGACGTTATCATATAAATTTTTTCAATTTAGTGTTGGCTTATTTTTCGGGATACCATAGTATTTTGTTGTTGCAAAATGGCTTAATCCCTTTATTGTTGTTTTTATAAAAACAACGTTTGTTTATTAGTGGAGAAGGATGGTAATGTTTACCAGGGGGCAAGGCAGGGAATACCTAGGTTTCAGAAAGAGTCACCAATCCTCATCAGTTCCCTTGTTTTTAGTCTGGGATATTCTCCCCAGAAGTGATATTAAAAATAACTTCTATGACAAAAAACATTTTTTACCCAAGTGACGAGATCATAAGCTCAAAAGAAGAGGAACCAAAGAATTACATGGAACTAAAATTCTTTTGGAAAATCTTTTAAATCTTACAACCGCAAGATATTTTAAGCTCATTTATGGTAACAAGTCAGAATGCGTGCATCTGTCGCCAAATTTTCTTATATCTTCGTTATATAAAATAATTAAACAGTACAGTGTTTTTTTTTTTCTTTTAATCATTTATTATTCTATATTAACATTTGCTGTCAATTTCCCAGAATACTTTATACTAAAAATTAATATTTAATGCATCTTAAATTTTTCATATGGTTTGAAGTGTAATGGAATTTCATCTTAAATTCTAAAGAAAAACAACGAAGTTTCCTCCTATAATCTATATGGTTTTGAGTGCCTTGACCTCATGTTGCTAGAAGCTAACTACTATTCGTGGGGAACCATCATTACTTTGTTACAATTCTGAGTAAACTTGTGTTTTTTTTATTTAATTTTTGAATATGTATTATTTATTTTCTGTTCCCTCTCTTATTACACTTTTGTAAGCTCGTTTCACATAGCTTTTGGATAACACAAACTGTTGCTGACTGTAACTTGATTATCATTTGAAGAAGACAAAAATAGGCCATAGGCTGGCTGGGTAATAACAATAAGTGGCATTTTCCGGCCATCATCATCATCACAGGGCCTTTGTTATTTTTGCCATTTATTTAACTCCTCCTAGCATTTCCTTGTGGTCTATTATAATTTTGTTTTTGCTGTGGTAAAGCTCTAGGTTTTTGGGCTGCTCTTTGATTCGCGTTGTCTGTTGTCAGCACCCTCCGAGTTGGTAAACTATGGTGATATTTTCTTTTGTTCAGCAAATCCATAGTCTATGATGTTTATTCTTTTTTTTGATTGTTTTCACTTTTTGTCCCTGTTATTTGGACCAGTTTTGCAGATTTGGTATTGTAGCTTTTATGTTTCCTAATAATTCATGTGAATTAAGCAAAAAACAGCAAAGAAAATTGAGACTTTTTTTGGGAAATTGAAATTGTTATTATAAACTCAAATATTATGTTTATCTCTTTTAATAAAATAAATTTTAATTTCAGTGGAAAACTAAAATAAAATCACTACGAATTTTTTATTATTGTTAAATCTTTAAAAGTACCGCCAAGTTTCTATTAAAAAAAAAAAAACAAGTTAGCAAAGGCTATAGTCGTACGGGGCCGACCATTTGATACCCTACAACACTACAATATGTTAGAAGCCCCCTCATGTCCAAATCCATTTTGGAAGATTTCGCTTTTGAAATTATGTCACGAAGCACTGCCCAGATATTACCCTTGGCATTTTGACCAGGAACATTTGCACAATATTTACGCACTCCGCCGTGCTGTTAGTTTTTGTGGTCCATTTTACAGCAAAATTTAATCCAATGGTCATCCAAAATGCTAGAATTCTTCCCTGTCCTTAACTCTCTTCTCAGGCGTGCCGATTGGCTTCAATTCATTTGAACCCCTTAATATTTTGCGCTATCTCCAAAAGCAAGAGGCCATCTGTATCTCCGAATTTAGACTCATCTATATGATTTGCTTGTCTACGACATTTGGCTATATTCGTCAACGAAATCAGCATAAAAAGGATATCGCCTGTAAAAGTAGTGGTCCATTCTACCCGCTGTCCTAAACTCTAACTTCGTGCGAGATTTCGTATTCTTTGGTTTCTATTTGTGACCTTTATAAAGGCTACAAAATCAGGAAAAGTTTTAGATGTTGGTCCATTTCAATCCCGTAAATATATTGCGGACCTACTTGAAGCCTTTCAGAGCCTAACCATACCCTTGTAAATATTTTCGTGAGAATGGGACGATAATTGCAATCTGTATATAATGACCCAACCTCTGTTGTAAGGTGTAAAAATTTTACAAAATATACACTTCATTATTATAAGTCAAATTGAAAGAATCGCATGCGATAAAAAATATGAAAAAATAAAAAAAATTCACAAAATACTACAAAATCTATATTGACATGATTATTGGCATCTTCTTATGCGATTTTTTTTTTAGATTTTATATTTTTATGCCAAGAGAGCATTCTAAATTGATAAAATTTATCAAAATAGGTCCAGCCATTTTTGAGACATAAGCATTCTAGCAAACATCCCCTTCCTTTGTTTATATACATTGTATGTATTTCGCTATATATATCCGATATATTTACTATTGGCATCTACGTAAACGGTTGGAACGGTGATCTGCGCGTCTATTTGTGATTTCGTCGGGATTAAAAATATTCGCGGTTAAATGGAAAATTTGACTTTTATTTAACACAAATGTTATGGTCTATTTCAACCACTATATATTACCCGATGACTACGAAAATTGGAAGGCCTCTGCCCAGCCCTAAGCTCTAGCCCCATGCTAACTTCCGCTTCGATTGGTCTATAATTGCGACCTGTAGAGCAACTGCAAAATCCGGAAATTTTTCAGTTTTTGGTCCATTTCAACCCCTAAATATTATGACATCATATCCAAAAGCAATAGGCTTCTATTCTGGCCTTTTGTGAAGATCGGGCCATAATTGCAACGTGTAGAGTGATTACAAATTAACATGGCAGACGGACGGAGGGACATACATAACTAGATCGACTCAGCTCGGCGAGATAGGAACATCCAGATATACTTTCCTATGTGGGAAACCAATATTTCGAGGTGTTAACAATTTTTTGCCCAATCAAACTTATAATACCCCCAACACATAGTATTGTAGGGTATAATAATTTTCTAATTTTTAATAATAAGAAATTAAAATTTAAAATATTATATTTCTATAAGTGCAACGAAAATAAAAATAATTTTATAATTGTTGTTATGTTTTCATTGCAGTAACGTCATCCGGTGGAGGCTTTCGTGGATTTTTGGAAACTTATTTTGGGCCAAACTCAGCTGCTATGCCCAAAATAAATTCCCATCACTATAAAATGTTACTCGCAAATTGCATTCTGATATTGTGTCTCACAGCTGGCTATCAAAGATAGTTTATTAATTGAAAAAAAAAAACATAAACAAATGTTTAAAATAAAGCCATTAAGTTTTATTGTAAAATAATATTATTTATGATGTTAAGGTAATTTTACATAAACAAAAAACAAATAATAAAATATAAAATCAGCCTAATTAGATTTAGCATAGATTGAAATATTGTATAAGCAAATCGAGTGCAGTGCAAAGCAGCAACAAAAAACCTTTATAATTTAATTAAAATATATTAATTTAAATTTCCTCTTCAACAAAAATAACAGAATCACAACCTATCACACCCGCCATAATATTTATATTTCACATAAAAAATCGTTCATGCTATGCTTGTTTAGATAATATTGCTATTTAATGAATTAAAATAAAGAGTTATTTACCTGGAAAAAATAGTAGGTAATTCGTACAAAAAAAAAACCCTTTAAAGTGCAGATTAAAGTCAGTGAAAATAGTCCATTGTATATACGGTGAGGAGTGTGGTATACTTTATCAATATATTATTGTTTTGTTTTATTTCCAATTTTAAATATATATTTGTTAATTTACACATGATTTATAGTCAAATATTATCATTGACATTTTGTAAATAATTGCCATTTTCAAATGAAATGAAAAAACCGAACATGCACTTTAACGTCTATACTAAACACTCTATTATTGATAACATTAATAATGTTTAATGCTTTAAAAATACTTTGTATCCCAGCAAATATAATTTTTATCATTCCCAAGTAATTATGACACACGGATGCCAGTACTCTAGGTTAATTTCAAATGAATTAAAAAGAATAGATGAAAACGAACAATATCATGAGAACCGCTTTATAATAAATCAAGTCGTCATCGGTGATCCAAAAAAGCAAAAATTATTTACCATCATTTAGTTATGCCCTTCTCTTGAAAGTCAGATGTATTCGCCGGCATGTTGGAAAAGCCATCATTAGAAACGCACACAAAATGATTTTTTTTAAATTTTTCCAATTATTATTGAAAAAATGTTAATCACACTTTTTGTTCAATTTATCTCTTTGTCGTGAGATCCATTTTTCGAGAATTCTTTATAGTTTTATGCAAACAGTGATATCCTAGAAGCCCTTTTGACTAGAATGAACGAATCCCATAAAAAACAACACTCCTTGAAAAAATATTTCATCATGTACTGATGCAAAGCAACTCTCTTTGGTTTTGACAAGAGGCACCAGACCATGCAAAGCTTCTTGGAAATTGCCCGTGTCAATGGGTATTCAAAACAACAAAGTCAAACGCCATAATTTTTACATTTTTTTTTTAATTTTATTGAATGAAAGCAAAAAATGTAGGAAATAGCAGATTTGTTCGAATTGGTCACCTTTGGCAGGAATTATGGCCTTCAAACGGCCAATGAAACCGTCGCACGCTGCCGAATGTTGCTCTGCGGTATTTTGGCCCATTCCCGGCGAAATGCTTGCTTGAGGTGATCGACACTTTAGATTTTGTAGTGCCAACCTTGCTTTCAAAAATACTCCAGACACAATAGTCCAACGGATTGGTATCCGGAGATTTTGGTGGCCATTGTGCGCTGGAAATTAAGCGAGGAACCTTATTTTGTAACCATTCTTGAGTGATACGCGCTGAGTGCGATGTTGATGAGTCCTGCTGGAATGCCTAAGGTCTGCGGCCAAAATGTTTGTGTACCCAAGGCTATAATACACCCTCCAGAATATTTTTACGATAATATTCGGCATTTATTCTGATGCGACGATTAATACGAGCGGAGGGCTGCCATCGGCTGTTATGGTGGCCCACAAAGGTGCACATTTTCAGCTGATCTCTTTGGCAAGTAAACACGATAATTTTGTTGTTTTCAAACTGTTGGACAACGAATGTTTTCTCGTCGGAGAAAACCAAATTCGGCAGTTCACCACTTTCGGCCAAGCGAAACAACTCTTTAGATCTTTAGAGTCTATTTTCTTTCTGTTGCGGTGTAAGTTCTTGGACTTTTTGGAATATCAATGGCTTTACCTCGAGCTCATTTTTCAATATTTGCCGAATGGAATATTGCGATATGTTCAGCTCACGAGCCATTTTTCGGCCACTGCGACGTGGGTTTCGATCAAGTCGCTTCTTTACTTTTCGAACCATTTCTGCTGATGTTGCTTTTTTTCTTCCGTCCACTTCCTTAACATCGGGCAACGATACCAGTATAACGGTAACGAGCGATGGTACGAGACATAAAATATTTATTCACATTTAAATGCTGGAGTGCTCTAACGATAGCCACTTGTGGTCTTTCAGCCAAATATAAAAAAAAATGCTTAAATCCCATCACAAATAACTTATTTTCTGGAAAATTCTTACCGAAATGCTTCTGTACGCTTATAAACAATATAATGAGCTGTCACTGGAATAATTTTAACAGCTGTCGGACGAGTGGCTTTGAAATAGCAGCAATCTGAAGTTGGTTGCAGTTTTTTCATCTCACCCTGTATATAACAACGAAATCAGCATTAATTCGGTTTAGCCCTTTCATCCCATAATTTTTTTTTTGCGACCTTACCAAGGCTGGTGGGTAAATTAAGACGCAAATTTGGATCAGTCCGAAAATGAACAAAATCGCCCGACACCTTCTGGTACATATTCCACAATAAATTAAAATTTTCAAAACCATTGACTGATGTTTGTTTTAACTTAGCAAAAAATATACATCCAACTTCATGGGACTTATCGATCTGCTTCATCCCCGCTAAGGGTAACAATTTTTGAATAAAATTAATTCTCTTAAAATGTAAATCCAGTATCCAAGTTTCTAAAAATTTTGCACTTTTCAATATTATTGCCTATGTTAGAGAAAGTGCGAAAGTTGAACATTTTGGCCGTGTCCTTCAGGTAACTCCATATAAATCACAGCTATTATGCAAATTCCAATATTTCTTTCACTACCATATTTGACAATTTCAGAAAACTCAAAAAATTATGATTATTAAATAAATCGTACGATGTTTCAGATGTGATCGATATTTTGAAAAATCTAATGTCATGATTTAAAAAAAAAAAAAAACAAGTAAGCAAAAGCTATAGAGTTGCGGGGCCGACTATGTGATACCCTACAACACTACAATATGTTAAAAGCCCCCTTATGTTGAAATCCATTTTGAAAGATTTCGCCTTTGAAATTATGTCAAATTTCAATGTCCAGTTATTACCCTTAGCAATTTGACCAGGGACATTTGCCCAATATTTATGCACTCCGTCGTGCTGGTAGTTCTTGTGGTCCATTTTACAGCTAAATTTAATCCAATGGTCAACAAAAATGCTAGACTTCATCGATGTCCTTAACTCTCTTCTCAGGCGTGTCGATTGACTTCAATTGTGTGATCAGAAATTTTTTTTCCGTTTTTGGTTCATTTGAACCCCTAACTAATTTGCGATCATCCCCAAAAGCAAAAGGCCCCTCTGTATCTCCAAATTTAGCCTCATCTATATGATTTGCTTGTCTACGATATTAGTATGGTATTTTTTTCATACAAAAGAAGTGGTCCATTCTATTTTTTCGTATCCTTTGTATTCTATTTGTGGCCTTTAAGACGGCTACAAAATCAGGAACATTTTTAGTTGTTGGTCCATTTTAACCCCTAAATATATTGCGGACATCTTTGAAAACAATAGGCCTAACATTTATAAGCCTAACCTACCCTTTTCCGTGACGATAATTGCAATCTGCATATAAAAACCCCAACTTCTGTTGTAAAATGAAAAAATATTACAAAACAAGTAAGCAAAGGCTACAGTCGAGCGGGGCCGACCGTTGAATACCCTACAACACTATAATAAACGATACCGTTTATATATGTCTTTCCTGTATTTGTGAATTCTCCAAAAAGTCACTGGAATGGACATTTTCGTATTTTGTCTATAAAAGTTGGCAAACTCCTTCACACATTGAATATTTTTGGATGGCCATCCAAAACTGCTTGGCTTTTGCAATGTCCGGTAACCCCCATAATTACGACCTGCTGACAATTTTGCAGTTTATTGGTCCATTTCAATCCCTAAATATATGGCGATCATCTCCAAAAAGAATAGGCTTTTATTCTGACCCTCACCTTATCTCCATGCAAAATTTCGTAAGGATCGTGCCATAAATGCGATCTGTATATGATATCCTGATATCCTAACTACTTAGTTTTGTTAGCTGTAGAAATATTACCAAATATTTAATTCAAAATGAAAATATGCCAAAAATATGACAAAATTGAAAAAATATGAGAAAATTTTACAAAATCAATATTTTCATCTTTAGAGAGATATTTTTATGCGACTTTTTTAGACGTTTTTTCTTTCCTGCCAAGAGGCCATTCTGAATTAATGAGAACTGTCGAAATCAGTTCAGCCGTTCTCGACATATAAGAGATTTTTCAAGCATATCTTCTTTGATAAACATATATATCGCACATATTTTGCTATATATCAGTTTTGTTGGATGTTAACATCAATGTAAAGATCAGAAGTAACTTTGTCATGGCTTTGTGATTTCGCCGGAATTTAAAATATTCGCGGTTTAATGAAAAATTTTGAATTTTTTTAACAAAAAAGATATGGTCTATTTTACCCGCTAAATATTATCCGATAACCACCCAAATGGGTAGGCTTCTTGCCAGCCCTAAACTCTAGCTACATGCGAAATTCCGCGTCGATTGGTCTATAATTGCGACCTGTATAGCTACTGCAAAATCCGACATTTTTTCAGTTTTTGGTCCATTTCAACCCTTAATTATTATGCGATCATCACCAAAAGAAATAGGGTTCTATTCTGACCCTAGCCCCACCTCCATTTTAAATTTCGGACCATAATTGCGACCTGTAGAGTGATTACAAATTAACATGGACAGACGGACAGACGGACAGACGGACGGACGGACATACATAGCTAGATCGACTCAGCTCGGCGAGATAGGAAGATCCATATATACTTTCCTATGTGGGAAATCAATATTTCGTGGTGTTACATAATTTTTGGCCCAATCAAACTTATAATACCCCCAACACATAGTGTTGTAGGGTATAATGAATTCTTCAATATTATAAGTCAAATAGAAAAAATCGCATGCGATAAAAAATATGAAAAAATAAAAAAAATGTCACAAAATACTACAAAATCTAAATTTACATCGTTATTGACATCTTTTTATGCGATTTTTTAGATTTTATTCTTTTATACCAAGAGGGTATCCTGAATTGACAACATTTGTCAAAATATGTCCAGCCATTCTTGAGATTTAAGCATTCTAGCTAACATCCCCTTCCTTTGTATATACATATTGTATATATTTCGCTATATATATCCGATATATTTACTATCTGGATCTATATAACAGTCAGAATCGACATCTTCATCTATTTGTGGTTTCGCCGAAATTAAAAATATTTGCGGTTTAATGAAAAATTAGACTTTTATTTAACACAAATTTTATGGTCTATATCAAACACCAAATATTACCCGATGACCATCAAAATTGGAAGGCTTCTGCCGAGCGCAAAGCTCTAGCCCCATGCTAACTTTCGCTTCGATTGGTCTATATTGTGACCTATAGAGCAACTGCAAAATCAGGATTTTTTCAGTTTTTGGTCCATTTCAACCCCTAAATATTATGCGATCAACTCCAAAAGCAATAGGGTTCTATTCTGGCTATAGCCCCACATCCATTCTAAATTTCGTGAAGATTGGGCCATAATTGCGACCTGTAGAGTGATTACAAATTAACATGGACAGACGGAAGGACGGACATACATAGCTAGATCGACTCAGCTCGGCGAGCTAGGAAGATCCATATATACTTTCCTATGTTGGAAATCAATATTTCGAGGTGTTACATAATTTTTGGCCCAATCAATCTTATAACACCCCAACACATAGTGTTGTAGGGTATAAAAATTGAAGCCTCTTAAGAAAATTTTTTCTTATAGCAAATATAATTCAGTTCAAAATAGCTTATATAAGTATAGTTTGAGCGTTATTTAAGAAATTTAATTTTTCTATAATGTAACCGTGTAATTGAAAGTGAATTTATTCTTTATATGAATTTCGTTATGAAAAAAGTGACAATGTTGGTAAATTTTGATGCCACATTTAAGGATGTTTGTAAAAAATGGCACAAAACATTGTACGTATTGCTCCACATTTTCTACCCCCATATAATGGGACCACCTTGTGCAATAAATTGTAACGGTTTTGATAAACTTTAGTTTACCTCTGAGTCCTGTATTTTTACAGTAGTAGGCTAATTTTTTAAAAAGGTTTGTCTGTAGTTTGGCATTTAAATTATTCAGTATATCTACTTAAAAACAAAAAGTTTTAGATAGTTTCAAGTAACCTGAAATTTCGAGCTCGCAAATAATCCCTTTCTGATGAATCTCCCATTATATACAGTTTTTTGTAAATATGTATGTATATTTTGTAATCATTTTATTTCATTTAGTAAACAATCATTGAAGGTGTTTAATTTATTAATAAACAAACTCATTCATCACTTGTCCTTTCACAAATTATAAAAAAAAACAAAACAAATAAAGTATTTGCTGGGTACAGATTTAATGCATTTCATTTAAAACGAAACATAAGCAAATATGAATTAAATATAATACATAATTACCAAAAGAAAAAACAACATAAACAAAACCTTAATAAATACCCATGCGCCCTAACTATTAAAAACAAAAACAACAAAGAACAATCTCGTGTAATTAAAGTTCATTTTGTAAACAAACCCCCTCCGTTTTTTATACATCAGCAGCAGCAGCATCATCATCATTACAAACAAATTAATCACATACGATGCAGTAAAAAAACACACACACAATTACAATGAATAGCAAAATTATATATAGTATATTCATATAATTCCCATGTATAATTATATCCATTTAATTATGTTGTTCCATTGAAGTGAAAGCAGAAAAATAAAAACAAAACCAAAAAAAACAAGAATTAAAAAATAAATAATTGAAAAATAAACCAAAAACCGAACAAACAAATAAAAAAGAGATAAAAGCAAATACTTAATGAAACACTTACATAGATACACAATGGCAGAACTGTCGAAGCTACAAGCGATTTTTTGTTGTTTTTTGAAACGGCTTAAAAGAACTTAATCACCATTATTATCGCATTATTGTTTTTGTAAGGATTTTCTACATATTCATGGGCATTACAAATATTAACACTCACGCAAACATATACACCCACACACCCACACACACACACACACACAAATATTTCACAATTAAGTTGATAAGGCCAAATATTTACACCAATTATTTCCAATTATATTATCTTGTGAAATTGTGGATATTGGTGATTTTGTTAAAGAAGGCATTACTATTTGATTTAGTAATGCCTTCTTTAACAACATCGCCAATATCCTCAAATGCACAAGGGAATAAGGGGCACAGGTCAAGTTTCATTCGAAGCCATTTCAGATGTTAATGTTTTTAGTTCCTTTTTATACCCTCAGCCATATAGCTGCAGAGGGTATATATATAATGTGATACATGCAAAACGTTCCCCATGAAAATAACAGTTATAGAACTTATAAACCGTGGACCAAATCCATTTTAGGGGTGTCCGTCCGCCCGTCTGTCTGGCTGATGCGCACGATAACTCTCGAAGGGAGTATACAAATTGATACAATATTAGTATATCTTAATATTATTGTCAAGCTTAGATCGAGTTCGGAGATGGGTAATATCGGTTCACTCCTTCTGATACCTCCCTTACGGGGTCGAACTTTCCACACAAAATAATTTACCGTATAGAACGAGAGAGGACCAACCAATTATTGCAATGCGAAAATGAATAATAGCAGTGAGTATGCGATTGTATTTATTTGCCTCTCTGTTTTATAGTAAATATCAGATCATTAAGTTCTTCTCGAAAGAGAAATGAACATATAAACATAAACATATGAGCTTCACCTTAGCCAGACAAAACACAAAAAAAATCTGCCCACTCTATTATGTACCTTCCCCACAATAGGTCAAAATTTGAAATAATTATGTTCCAAATTATTTATAATTACATTGGAATACTTATATTATAGTAATGTGATTATTCCGATTGTCTTCTATTTCACACATCCCAATTTCTTTATTAACAAAAGATTTGATTCAGTGTTAAAATGGAGTATGCCAGCCCACTGTTTCTAGTACCTCCCACAGAAAGGGGTCAAAATTTTTGAATATATTCAAAACAATTTTGCACGAAAGTTGATGCCTATTTTAACCACTTGATATAATCCAATGGTCATCTAAAATGCTAGATTTCTGTCCTATCCATAACTCTCTCCACATGCAAAAAATATGACAAAATATAAAAAACTGTGACAAAAAATATTCAGTCTTTTACATATCAAGTGTACCTCAGCATTATTGTAATGGTCAGAAGTGATGTGGTCCGTTGGGACTGCAATATTTGAATTTCAAAAAAGGAAAGTTGTGCTAGGTTTGTGCTTAATTGTGCCGAATCATTTTTTTTTCGAAAATATCTGAGAAATATAAAGTTGTGCTAACTTGTGCAGTTTATTTTTTCTCAATATCTTTAACAGTTTTCGAGTTTTTGAAAATTGCAAATCGGGCATACTTTTGAAATTGTCGTTTTTTCGAATTTGGTAAAAGATATCGAAAAAATTTTCAACGGCACAACTGAGCACAAACCGAATACAATTCAGCACAACCTAAATTTTTTCGAAATTCGAAAATTTCAATTCCAATTATGTTATTCCAATTTCAAAGTTATGGTCTATTTTACCCGCAAAATATTGTCCAATGATCATCCAAGGTTTTTGCCCAGCTCTAAACTCAAATTCCATACAAAATTCCATTCCATTTTTGGTCTATTTCAACATCGATCATCTCCAAAAACAGTAGGCTTCTATTCTGACATTGCGACCTGTAGCGTAATTACAAGTAAACATTGACAGATGGACATATATAGGAGATCGACTCGGCTCGGGGATATAGAAAGGTCCATAAATAGGTTTCTATGTTCAGGGCCAATATTTGATGGTTTTATATAATTGTCGAACCAATCAAATCTATAATACCACTAACAGATAGTGTAGCAGGGCATAAGTAGAGAATATTAGTCGAGGGTATACATATATCGGCAAAACCTATTGTCACTTTTTAACTTGTTTCTAACGGAATTGTTTAACATTTGGTATTGGGAGTTTGTAGGGGCAACTTACCTACTCATTCTGTTAAAAATTTGTAACATTTTTTTCAAGTTCAAGTAGCCGCTCATATAACGCCTCTGAATATTTCACATGCTAACAATTTCAGCTACATTTCCAAAGGAATCGTATGCAATTTGAGATTTTTGTGGGTTTCTTGCGATTTCATTGCTGGCGATTTCACTGGAGATTTCAAGTTTCAAATGGAAATTGGCCGAAGCTGATTTTTATCAATTTTTTTAATTTTATAACTCACTTTCCTCACTCAAATTTTCAAGCATTAGGGATTTAAAGTCCCATGACATAGATTTGCCCCAATTATAAAGTCATGTAAAAAACTCAGTAATTTTAATTTTCCTAATGTTTTTAATTGGCACCCTTAGGCCACAAGCGACCAGATACAGATGTGGCTGCGGTACCATGGTGGGAGTTTGAGATGGGTAATTTTATTGGTCTAGAACCCAGTAATGCGAAATCTGGTGCAAATTTATTGTTATGTTTCAAATGTCTATTGTGCAGACATTTTTTTTATAAAATCATAAGTAATGTTAATTTTGTATAAAACTCCTCTTATCCATGTACGACATTTGTCAGACCATTTGCTATATTGAACCATAAAAGATAGATTGAAAATAATAAACACTGCAGATATCACTCAATAATCCCAAACAAACAAAATGATTAAATAAAAAAAAATTATGCATGGATAGTCACACAAACATGGAATTTATACGTACACAAATAAATCATTATGGAAATATTTTATTTATTAATTTATTGACACATTATATTGATATGCAGATTTATGGAATATTTATGTAATGCCAATTGATTGCAAACACAAAAAAAATGGCTAACGATATTATTAATAAAGTCATTGGATGAGGAAGTGCATTTTCGTTAGTTAATGAAGTATTTTATTGTGCGTTTTACTACCTCAAACATCCACAGAAATTGGAATTTAATTCACAATGTATAGTTTGTTGTAACCAGTTCCAGCCGGATCATTCGTTACGCTGTTAATGAGTATATACGATTGCCCGTAATCATTACAATTGTTGAATAAATTAGCTAACACATTAAATTAGATATTTTTAATAATCTATTAATAATGCACAGGATAAAAAATCGAACATCACAAATATTTTGTTACATGAATTTTGTACTAAATGAAATTATAATATTTAAAACCTACACCACAAGGTGGTCAGGTCTTTGTGCATTTGCTTGTAACAGGCAAAAGGAAACGAGATAGACCCATAGTTCCTTTTGATGATTTGAATAGAATCACATTCTGAGTCGATTTATGCATGCCCTCCGTCCGTCTGTCCGTCCGTCTGTCCATGTTTTTTTGTAAACAAAGTACAGTATGGAATTTTGCACGTTCAATCAGATTGGACCTGGAAATAAGTATGACAAACTTGATCGAAATCGGATCAGATATAGCTATAGCTCCCATATATATTGTTCATCGGATTTGTTAGTTTTGTCCTCCGCAGCCGTAATATGCACTCTGTAACAACAATATTTGGGGAAATATATCAAATACAGCTCAGAAATACATTTGCTAAATTTTATCGAGATCGGTTCAGATTTGGATATAGCTCCCATATATAACTTCGCCCGATTTACCTTTGATTGTGCATCAAACATCTAATATTTGCCCAAATGGGATGAAATTTGGCACCTATGACCGAATTGAGTCTAGAAGCTAGTATGTCAAATTTGGGGAAGATCGGTTCAGATATAGCTGTAGCTCCCATATATACTGTTCATCCGATTTGCTATATTTGTTACCCACAGCCATAATATGCACTCCGTAACAACGATATTCAGGGAAATATATCAAATACGGCTCAGAAATATCTTTGCCAGATTTTATCGAGATCGGTTCCGATTTGGATATAGCTCCCATATATATTTTTATCCGATTTCAAATTATTGTGCACCAAATGGGCAATACAAGTCCAAATTAAAAAGATACAAATGCTTCGGCATATTTTGTCCTTTGAACTTTAAATTATAATTATAATCATGGCGTGTATGATTGAATTCTCCCATTAAAACGTTTAATTGTTATGCGGAGCTCTGCTAAATTAGCAAAGTGGTGTAGGGTATCATAAAGTCGGCCCGTCCAACTTTAAGGCTATCTTTACTGGTGGTTAAATGTAAATTAACCAATTTGACCTTAAATATCATATTAAAAAGTTAAAATATCTAAATAGATGGCGCTGTATTTTTGGTGTTGCCAATTCATCCGTTATATTACGAATATTTCATATAATGTAGCACACCTTTGGGCAGAAGTAAAGAAACATTCCTTTACTGCTCATGGGACTGGAGTTGACGGCAGAAGCCTACCAATTTAGATGATTATTGAATAATATTTATTGTGTGAAAAAGACCATAAATTTTATATAAAACTACGAACATTTCCATTAAACTGCGTATATTTTTAGTCAAAGCGAGATCACAAATAAACGAAAAGGTCCCTTCTGACAGTTATATTGATACTGATAGCTAAGATATCGCATGTATAGCTCATATATCGAAGAAGAGGGTCAAAAACGGCTGGACGGACTTAGAGAGTTCTCATCAATAGGATCAGAATAGAAGCCTATTGTTTTTGACCAATGTTCGTAAAATATATAGGGTTTAAAATGGGCCCTACACTTCTCAACTAAGAACCAATAAACTGGAATTTCTTAGAAGGTTAGAGTTTAGAACAGCGCTGAAGCTTAGCATTTTGGATAGTCATCGGTTGCTAAAATGGATCACACATCTCAAGGTACATCACTGACCTTAACATTGATGCTGCTATCGTTGACGATTATAGCCAAATATTGGAGATAAATGAAGTCATATAGATGAATCTAAATCTCCAAATATACTTTTGAATACAAATTAACATGACATAGGGTAAAAATATAAGGCAAATACTACGAAGATTTGCATGACTTCGTGATTTAAGTCAAAAGACATGATAAAACATTTGCAGAATTATTTGACATTATTTCAGCAGGGAAATGAAAATAAAATATGTATTAATTTGTATGGAAAAAATTTTTTGAATCCAGAATTTATGTTCTTTCCGAAATATAGGTATTTTACGTAGTAGTAGAATCATCTGATTCTTCAAATACCAATGCTCCTTTAAAAACATATGCTTTTTGGATAATTTTGTTTTCCGATCAAAGATGATTATTCGAAACGGGATTGTGCCGGTTAAACATTTGCGTTTCAGATCTGCAGAGGGTTTACGGCAAACTATAGTGTTGTAGGGTTGTAAATGGTCAGCCTCGCCCGAATATAGCCTTTACTCACTTGTTTAATAATATACACAAGACTTTTTTTATTTATTAGGATATTTCTCATGATTCTTCAATTCCAAAAATGGTAAATGACAGATTGACTACGAAAATATATACCGAACGAAATTTCAACTAAACAAAAGTAAAAAACGTTAAATAATTAATTCAAAATATTTCCTTTTTATTCACATTTCCAATATGTCATCTATATGTGAAATTCGCTAGTTTTAGGAATATCCTTTTACTTTAATGTAGGAATTGTTATGTACAGGGTAAGATAAAAAACTGCAACAAAGTCAAACGCCATAATTTTTACATTTTTATACCCTACAACACTTTGTGTTGGGGGTATTATAAGTTTGATTGGGCTAAAAATTATGTAACACCACGAAATATTGATTTCCCACATAGGAAAGTATATATGGATCTTCCTATCTCGCCGAGCTGAGTCGATCTAGCTATGTATGTCCGTCCGTCCGTCTGTCCATGTTAATTTGTAATCACTTTACAGGTCGCAATTATGGCCCGATCTTCACGAAATTTAAAATGTAGGTGGGGTTTAGATCAGAATAGAACCGTATTCCTTTTGGAGATGATCGCATAATATTTAGGGGTTGAAATGGACAAAAACTGAAAAAATTTCTGAAGTTGCTCTGCAGGTCTCAATTATAGACCAATCGAAGCGAAAGTTAGCATGAGGCTAGAGCTTTGGGCTCGGCAGAAGCCTTCCAATTTTGATGGTCATCGGGTAATATTTAGTGGTTGAAATAGACCATAGCATTTGTGATAAATAAAAGTCAAATTTTCCATTGAACCGCGAATATTTTTAATGCCGGCGAAATCACAAATAGACGAACAGGCCAATTCTGACCGTAACGTAGATGCCGATAGTAAAAATATCGGATGTATATACCGAAATATATACAATGTATATATACAAAAGAAGGCGATGTTAGCTAGAATGCTTATATCTCCAGAATGGCTGGAGGGATTTTGACAAATTTTGTAAATTTAGAATGCCCTTTTGGCATAAAAGTGTAAAACCTAAAAAAATCGCATAAAAGATGTCAATAATGATGTTATATAGATTTTGTAGTATTTTGTGACATTTTTTTATTTTTTCATATTTTTTATCGCATGCGATTTTTCCAATTTGACTTATAATATTGAAGTGTACATTTTGTAATATTTCTTCACCTTACAACACAGATTGGGGTTATTCTTTATATACAGATTGCAATTATCGTTCGATCCTCAGGAAATTTTTCACAAAGGTAGGGTTAGGTTCAGAAGGGCTCAACCTATTGTTTTCAAAGATGTCCGCAATATATTTAGGGGTTGAAATGGACCAGCAACTCAAAATGTTCCTGATTTTGCAGCTATTATAAAGGTCACAAATAGAAACCAAAGGACACGAAATCTTGCATTAAGTTAGAATTTAAGACAGCGGGTAGAATGGACCACTACTTTTGTGTGAAAAAATACCAACATTACTTACAAGCGATATCCGAAATAAACAAAAGGCGAACTTCTGGCTTTCTTATACGGATTTCGTTTACGAATATAGCCAAATATCGTAGACAAGCAAATCAAATAGATGAGTCTAAATTTATAGATACAGAGAGGTATCTTTTGAGGATGATCGCAAGATATTTAGAGGTTCAATGAACCAAAAACAGAAAAACTTTTCTTATCACACAATTGAAGCCAATCGACACGAAATTTTGCATGAGAAAAAAGTTAAGGCCAAGGAAGAATTCTATAATTTTGGATGACCATTGGATTATATGTAGCTGTAAAATGAACCACAACAACTAACAGCACGAAGGAGTGCGTAAATATTGGCCAAATATTCCTGATCAAAATGCTTCGGCTAATATCTGGGCAGTGCTCCGTGAAATAATTGTAAAAGCGAAATCTTCCAAAATGGGTTTGGACATAAGGCGACTTCTAACATATTGTAGTGTTGTAGGGTATCACATGGTCGGCCCGCACGGCTATAGCCTTTGCTTACTTGTTTTTTTTTTTTAATTCTTTCAATGAAAGCAAAAAATGTCAGAAATAGCATACAATTTTAGAATAAGTTTAGATTTATTCAAATTTGTCACCCTTGGCACGAATCATGGCCTTCAAATGGCCAATAAAACCGTCACACACTGCTGAATGTTGCTCTGCGGTATTAAGGCCCATTCCCGGCGAAGCCCTTGCTTGAGGTGATCGACATTTGGTATTCTTTAATCTTTTTTTTTAAATCACACTTTCAGGCTTAAAATCCATCACGAATAACCTTTTTTCTGGAAAATTCTCACCAAAATGCTTCTGTACTCTTGTAAACAATACAATGAGCTGTCAGTGGAATAATTTTAACAGCTGTCGGACTTAGAAATGACAGCAGTCCGAAGTTTGTTGCGGTTTTTTCATCTCACCCTGTATGTTGGTTGAATTTTACGAACAGTGTATACGAAATTAAAGACAAATATCAAAAAGCTTCCGACATTTTTTCAGTTTTTTGTTTCGATATTTTTCCACACTTAGAACTCAATTTACAATTTTTCTTTATAACACACTTTTTTCAAGTGGGATAATGGAAGCGTCAGAACCTTTGAAGCAGTAATTTGATTTACATGGGACATCTGTCTATTTATCTCTAACCATGTAATTAAAAGCATTGATGTAGCATGTAAAATAAGTTTGTTACTTTATTGGGCAAATCGAAAATGTGTGATATATGATTCATTAGATTTCAAATTCAAATTTCACTGAGGACGCATTCAATGACGATTATAGTTGGTATCATTTTATCCCAAATCCCCGGTAAGTAGAGTATCATATAATCGAATCGTTCTTTACTGCTCTTTGCTATATTTTTATTGTAATTTTATATTTTAACCTTTGTCAAATTTATTCTCATGGATTCTTAAATATCCCTTCAAGGGCGTTCAATACCCAGAAAGGAATTTCATCCCGTCCTCGATAGCATTCGCTCAGTTCCATTCAAAATCAGCAACGATATCAAATATTACTTTTAATAGTATGCATGGCCAATACAATCATATTCGATACTCAAAGTTCTGAAAGCTTCATACCTGTCTACAATGATAGTTATATGCAAATGGTATGTGTGAATGCATAAACATTTTGGCACAATACGACAAAAATTTAATGCATATTCAAAATGTTTAGATGTATGTGTGTGTTCATATTGACAACTACCTAAACATCTGTAGCAAAAGAAATAAGAACAAGAAAAAAATACAAAGTTCGGTCGAGCCGACCTTTTGATACCCTCCACCATGGTATATGCAAGGCAAAATGAGGACCCATATAAACAATTTTTTGTAAAACTGGGAAAAGGTCCACAATGTAGACCTATATAAACTGTTTTTTTGCAAGGTTGTTAGGGGTTCAATGAACCAAAAACAGAAAAACTTTTCTTATCACACAATTGAAGCCAATCGACACGAAATTTTGCATGAGAAAAAAGTTAAGGCCAAGGAAGAATTCTATAATTTTGGATGACCATTGGATTATATGTAGCTGTAAAATGAACCACAACAACTAACAGCACGAAGGAGTGCGTAAATATTGGCCAAATATTCCTGATCAAAATGCTTCGGCTAATATCTGGGCAGTGCTCCGTGAAATAATTGTAAAAGCGAAATCTTCCAAAATGGGTTTGGACATAAGGCGACTTCTAACATATTGTAGTGTTGTAGGGTATCACATGGTCGGCCCGCACGGCTATAGCCTTTGCTTACTTGTTTTTTTTTTAATTCTTTCAATGAAAGCAAAAAATGTCAGAAATAGCATACAATTTTAGAATAAGTTTAGATTTATTCAAATTTGTCACCCTTGGCACGAATCATGGCCTTCAAATGGCCAATAAAACCGTCACACACTGCTGAATGTTGCTCTGCGGTATTAAGGCCCATTCCCGGCGAAGCCCTTGCTTGAGGTGATCGACATTTGGTATTCTTTAATCTTTTTTTTTAAATCACACTTTCAGGCTTAAAATCCATCACGAATAACCTTTTTTCTGGAAAATTCTCACCAAAATGCTTCTGTACTCTTGTAAACAATACAATGAGCTGTCAGTGGAATAATTTTAACAGCTGTCGGACTTAGAAATGACAGCAGTCCGAAGTTTGTTGCGGTTTTTTTCATCTCACCCTGTATGTTGGTTGAATTTTACGAACAGTGTATACGAAATTAAAGACAAATATCAAAAAGCTTCCGACATTTTTTCAGTTTTTTGTTTCGATATTTTTCCACACTTAGAACTCAATTTACAATTTTTCTTTATAACACACTTTTTTCAAGTGGGATAATGGAAGCGTCAGAACCTTTGAAGCAGTAATTTGATTTACATGGGACATCTGTCTATTTATCTCTAACCATGTAATTAAAAGCATTGATGTAGCATGTAAAATAAGTTTGTTACTTTATTGGGCAAATCGAAAATGTGTGATATATGATTCATTAGATTTCAAATTCAAATTTCACTGAGGACGCATTCAATGACGATTATAGTTGGTATCATTTTATCCCAAATCCCCGGTAAGTAGAGTATCATATAATCGAATCGTTCTTTACTGCTCTTTGCTATATTTTTATTGTAATTTTATATTTTAACCTTTGTCAAATTATTCTCATGGATTCTTAAATATCCCTTCAAGGGCGTTCAATACCCAGAAAGGAATTTCATCCCGTCCTCGATAGCATTCGCTCAGTTCCATTCAAAATCAGCAACGATATCAAATATTACTTTTAATAGTATGCATGGCCAATACAATCATATTCGATACTCAAAGTTCTGAAAGCTTCATACCTGTCTACAATGATAGTTATATGCAAATGGTATGTGTGAATGCATAAACATTTTGGCACAATACGACAAAAATTTAATGCATATTCAAAATGTTTAGATGTATGTGTGTGTTCATATTGACAACTACCTAAACATCTGTAGCAAAAGAAATAAGAACAAGAAAAAAATACAAAGTTCGGTCGAGCCGACCTTTTGATACCCTCCACCATGGTATATGCAAGGCAAAATGAGGACCCATATAAACAATTTTTTGTAAAACTGGGAAAAGGTCCACAATGTAGACCTATATAAACTGTTTTTTTGCAAGGTTGTTAGGAACCATTAGCGATCCTCAAATTCCAATCTCCACACAATTCCGATTAAAAATGTGAAGGGCTATATGAAAACTTGATCTAACTTCAGACCCAAAATGTATGTGTATAAAATTTTAGCATCCTATCCCAATTCCTTCGGGAAATGGACAACAAATGGATTAGGATTTTAGGCTAATCATAAATATAAATATTTTGTTGGGTCTAAAATGACAACTTCTAAAAAATACCAATGGAATGACGAAATAAATATACGCTCCATATTATGGCGGAAATTTTTAAAACCATGAACACAGTAAAAGGCTATTAATTTAAGGAAATTTCAAAATATGTACGAAGAGTAATCACACCGCGTAGGCCGGGTAACAGCCCTCCTTATCTTTGTAAGTACATGGTTGATAGTACACTATTGAGATCAATGGAGATCGAGTAAAAGGGATATAATCTGTTACAGACTAACGTATTTTTCAAACAGAATAATAATATCGGAACCCCCCTTTTTATCACCCTAAATACCCGAATTACTTAACTGCCGCCCTTGCAAAATATATTCTCGACCAACAAAAACAACACTGACTATTGTAATTTCAAGTTTCCAGAAACTATTTCCGGTTTTGAATGTTTCCTCCTGTTGTATTTGTGATACTTGCTATGGCTCCTGCTGTTCCTACTTCATTTCTTCCTGTTATTGCAGTTTCTTCTCTGTCAGTGCTGTTGCCGTTAGTATGCCAATGCTATTGGTAACAGCGTTCAATTTAAATAGTCGAGCTCTCATGGAATTACAGTTTGAATATCAACACAGACCGGCATGAATATTCATGAATTCCATGTGTATATATGTATGCATGTAGACATACAGGATGCATGAAAATGACTAAGGAATTTCTTAAGCTCCAATAGATAGAATGCATTCAAATGCCGAATATAATGTTTGGTTCACTTAATTGAGCTGAAACATTTTACTGAGAAAAAATCTTTCTTTGTTGAAGAAAAGCAAAATATATATACATGTATGTTGTATCATGTGTTCAGTTATGGCAGTAAGGAAAGAATTGAAGCCGGACCGTTCCTCATTTATAAGACCCCAAAAGATTATTTGGATTAAATGATTTTAATAAAAAATGAATGTTTTTAATGGAATTTTTTGAATGTTCGAGGTAACAAGTAATCCAATAGTTTTCAATTTGAATGTGAGATGTTGTCATTATAAAATTTCTCCTTTCGAACAAAACCTCTATAGGTCTGAACCCTTATTGAAAAAATATCTATTTTAGTAAATTTCATTTTTGAAATAATGCCATGTATTCCTGCACAAAAATTCGGTGTAGGCTAGATTCTGTAACTTACTGGGATTCACCTCTATACCAGTAAGTATTCAAAATACCGAATTTTAAAACATACCGTTAGAAAATGTGGCATAAATTGTTAAAATGGAGAATATTGGGGCTACCCTATATCGTGAGCCGATGCATCCATCTCCGAAACACCATACGGATAAAATGCATCTTTGTGAAAAATCTCAACTTCTTAGCGCAAGCTGTTTGGACAAGACGGTCGGACATGGCTAAATCAAGTCCGAAATTTCCTATTGTCAAGAATATATACACCTGTTGGCTCTAAAATTAATATTTTGATGTCTTAAAAATGGAATGACAAACTACTATGCATTGTGAAGGGAACAACTACTTTTTTGACGAGTCCAAGTATTTCACTGAAATTTAAATGTTCAGTATTCGTTGTTTCTGTTCGTTCATCCATTGTCAATAGTGAAGCATACTTTCAGGCATTGCATATATATGGTTTTAGTTAATCATCGGTGGTTTGTTGCCATGCTAAATGTAAAAGGTATAGGGTAGTTTGTAATAAGCGGCACACTTTTAATGCCCTACACCGAATAGTGGTAAGGGTATTATGTTTTTGTGCATTTGTTTGTAACAGGGAGAAGAAAGCGAGATAGACCCATAATTATTATTGAGGCATCTTCATAGAATCACTTTTTGAGTCGATTTATGCATGTCAGTCCGTCGGTCCAAGCATTCTTGTGAACAAAATGCAGGTCGCATTTATTATCCGATTGAGATAAAATTTAGCAAACAATATTTGTTTGGCCCAAGGACAAACTCTATTGAAATTGGTGATAATCGGATCAGATTTAGTTATAGCTCCCATATATTTCTTCAAACGATTTCGGGTTAATTGGGCATCAAATGGCCAATATCTGTCAGAGAATCTCTACATTTTGTTACATCTGACTGAATTCAGTCTAGAAGCAAGTACATCACATTTCGAGAAAATCGGTTCACATATAGCTATAGCATATCGCTATAGCTCTCAAATATATGTTTCATCCGATTTGGCATTTAAGTCCCTCACATACGTAATATGCATTCGACAACAACGATATTTGGTACCAGACATTTTATACAGCTCGGAAATACCTCTGCAATATTTTATCAAGATTGGATCAGATTTGGATATAGGTCCCACATATATCTTCAACCGATTTCGGGTTAATTGTGCACAAAATTGCCAATATTTGTCAAAAATTCCTAAATTTTGGTACATCCGACCGAATTCAGTCTAGAAGTGAGTACATCAAATTTGGAGAAAATCGGTTCATATATAGCTATAGCTCTCACATACATATATATTTCATCCGATTTGATATTTAAGTCCCTCATATTCGTACTATGCATTCGATAACAATGATATTTGGTACCAGATATCTCATGGAGCTCGGAAATACCTCTGCCAAATTTTATCCAGATTGGATCAGATTTGGATAAAGGTCCCACACATATCTTCAACCGATTTCGGGTTAATTGTGCACAAAATTCCCAATATCTGTCAAAAATTCCTAAATTTTGGTATATCCGACCGAATTCAGTCTAGAAGTGAGTACATCAAATTTGGAGAAAATCGGTTCATATATAGCTATAGCTCTCACAAATATGTTTCATCCGATTTGAGTTTAAGTCCCTCATATTCGTAATATGCATTCGACAACAATGATATTTGGTGCCAGATATCTTATAGAGCTTGGAAATATCTTTGCCAAATTTTATCGAGAACGGCTAACATTTGGATATAGCTCGCATATATATAATTAATCTGATTTCAGGTTTATTGTACAAATAATGGATAATATTGGCCCAAATAGAGTGAATTTCGTACGTTTCCATTTTGTGGAACTCGACTTCTCGAAGTGATAACCTGCACTATATAGCAATGTTATTTGGTATAAAAGAATAAAATGTCTCCTGTAAATTTTGTGAAAATCGATTCAGAAATGGATATGCCTCCTATATATTAGTTCCCTCCTCCTCCACCAAACTATAACTGCTCTAAAGCCAAATGTTGATAGTTGGCATGATCTACTTCGAATAAGTTCTTTTGTTATGGGAGCTTTACTAAATATGCATAGTGGTGTAGGGTATCAAATAGTCGGCCTCACCCGACTTTTGACTTTCCTTAGTGGTTTTTAAAAAATATGTGCTTTGATCACTCCTCATGAGGACCCAAAGATATAACTACAATCTTCTGTGTAGCGTTCTTCTATACTTTTTTCACGTTTTGAGAAAAACATGACTGAGATTTTCTAAATACATTTAAATTAGAAATTTATATTATTAAAGATTTTACAACATTTAGCAAAATTTGCCAAACTTCCGTTTAGATCTTGGGGATCTAAATATTGCAACATACGTATTAAGAGTTTAAATATAAATTTCTACCTCTATTCTAGTCACTTACCCATTCCTTTGCATTTAATGACAAAGTTAACAACTGCTCAAGTTCTTTTATTCCATACAATGTTAAAACATAATAAATTTTAAGGACTTTCAATTAAAGTCCAACATAAATCTACATTGACCAATTATGCAAAACAAAAACAACTATCAATTAAACATTTTAACTTGCATTTTCAAGTAGACAATATAGAAATGTGTTCCAGCAACAATTGTAACAACTCCAATACAAATATATAAATAAATATGTACACATAATAATAATGGCCATGGCAACAAATTTTAAACACTCCCCTGAGTTTTCTCTTGAATGACCTTTTGTATGTTATATTGTTGCTTGCTTGCCAGCCTGCCTGCCTGCCAGCCTGCCTGCCTGCCTGCCAATGACATTAATATTAAAAACAATTTTGTTGTAATATGTTCAACAAAGGTCATAAAATATTTTTACAATGTTATATTAAAAAACATTTCTTTGTAATGGCTGCAAAATGTTAAGTTTGTTGCAATCGACAGACGACATTGTAATCAGAACATTTTTGGGTTCTGCCTCTTTGTGCTTTCAATAAAATTCAAATGCATTTGAAAACAAAAAAAAAAAGTAAAAAAATGCAAGTTCAGAAACGCAAGAGTTTACATAGTAAATTTATGGACAAATACAGTGTTGTCGTGTTGAAATATTTTTCATGAAATTGGTCGAGATCTAATTTGTTTTGAAAATTAAAAAAAAAAAAAATAATTTAATCGGCAGTTTATAGTAACCACATCATCTTCCTAACGAATTAAGATAGTTATTTTAACAGGTAGCCCAAGTTTATACATAGAATATATAAGCCAATTTTTTGAGTCAAGCCCCAAAATTATTGTTCTCTCGAATATGGCCCCATTTATGACGTCAGACCCATTTTACCACCACCCTCCACCATAGTATGGAGGGTTTGTTAAGTTTATCATTTCATACCCCACAAATTATATATTCTTGATCAGCATACAATTCTAAGTCGATTTAGCTATGCCCGTCTGTGGAAATCTCTCTAGCTTCCGAACGAAATAAAGTAGATTGATAAAATTTTACTCGGACGTGTTATACAACAGAATTATCTAAAACGTGGTATTTAGAGTTTGTAATAGGTGCCGCTTTCTCTAGATGATAATTTGCTATATGAAAATGAAAAAAAAATGGTATAACAAAAATATTTTTGTGAGATAAAAAAAACTGCAACAAAGTCAAACGCCATAGTTTTTACATTATTTTTTTTTTATTTTATTGAATGAAAGCAAAAAAAGTCGGAAATAGCATACAATTTAAGAATAAGTTTAGATTTGTTGCTCACTTATATTATGGTCTTCAAACGGCCAATGAAACCTTCACACGCTGCCCGAATGTTGTTCTGCGGTATTTTGAACCGTGTCCGGCCGGTGATCGACACTTTTGTATTTTTTAGTACCGACCTTCAATGAAGATATATACAATATGGGATGAAAAAACTGCAACCAACTTCAGACTTTTATTTCTAAACCACCTGTCTGTTAAAATTATTCCAGTGACAGCTCATTATATTGTTTTATGTGCTATAATCCATTTAATTCGAGCTTATATTAACCATTTGGTGCACAAAAAATTGAAATCGAGCAAAGATATATGTATGAGTTATATCCAAATATGAAACATGCTCGATAAAATTTGGCAAAGGTATTTCTGAGCTGTATTTGATATATTCCCCGAATATCGTTGTTACGGAGTGCATATTACGTCTGTGAAGAACAATAATAACAAATCGGATGAACAATATATATGGGGTTGTAGCTATATAAAATTGAACATACATGATTCTAGGCTCAATGTGTTCGTTTGTGCCAAATTTCATCTTATTTTGACTAATATTACACATTTGGTGCACAATAAAAAGCTAATCGGAAAAAGGTATGTATGGGAGATTTATCCGATTATCTCTAATTTCAATAGGGTTCATCTTTGGGCTAAATATGGACAGACGGACATGCATAAATCGACTCAAAATGTGATCCTATGCAGATAATCAAAAGGACTTTCTGTATTACAAAAAAAAAAAAAAAAAAGTCTTAAAGCCTGGCGGGGCCGACTTTATGCTACCCTACACCACTTTGCTAATTTAGTAGAACTCCGCATAACAATTAAAAGTTTTTATGGGAGAATTCAATCATACACGCTATTCAATCATACACGCTATATTTTATAGTTCAAAGGACTAAATTCGGACTTGTATTGCCTATTTGGTGCACAATTAATTTGAAATCGGATAAAAATATATATGGGAGCTGTATCCAAATCGGAACCGATCTCGATAAAATTTGGCAAATATATTTCTGAGATGTTTTTGATATATTTCCTTGTATATAGTTGTTACGGAGTGCACGGGAGCTATAGCTATATCTGAGCCGATCTTCACCAAATTTGACATACTAGCTTCTAGACTCAATTTGGTCGTAAGTGCCAGATTTCATCCCATTTGGGCAAATATTAGACGTTTGGTGCACAATCAAAGGTAAGTCGTATGAAGTTATATATGGGAGCTATATCCAAATCTGAACCGATCTCGATAAAATTTAGCAAATGTTTTTCTGAGCTATATCTGATATATTTCCCCAAATATTGCTGTTACAGAGTGCATATTACGGCTGCGGAGGACAAAAATACCAAATCGGATGAACAATATATATGGGAGCTATAGCTATATCTGAACCGATTTCGATCAAATTTGGCATACTTATTTTCAGGTCCAATCTGATCGAACGTGCCTAATTCCATACAAATCGGCCGAAGATATATATGGGAGCTGTATCTAAATTTTGACCGATTGTCTCCAATTTCAATAGGGTTCGTCCTTGGGCCAAACAAATGATTTGTGCAAAATTTCATCTGGATAGGGCAATAAATGCGAACTGTACTTTGTTTACAAAAATACATGGACAGACGGACGGACAGACATTCATAAATCGACTCAGAATGTGATTCTATGCAGATCATCAAAAGGAACTATGGGTCTATCTCGTTTCCTTTTGGCTAATTTCTTTTTGGTCCTTCTTTTCCTCATAAAATAGCAAAGTAAATTAAAAACAAAATTGAACTTTGTAAAAAATAAGGAAAATTGAAATGTATTATTATTATTATTATTATTAAGCCTATAGTAAAGTTTTCTTTATGGATTTGCTTAGATAAAGATTTGATGATTTATTAATATTTACATGTTCTTTCATATTTCTTCTATGTTTTAATCTATAACGAATCACATTCATTTTTATATTTCTGGTCGTTTTTTATTTCAATAAATGTGTTGGTAAGAATATCTTCAATTCGATGTGTCAACATTGAATAGTTTTTAAATCTGTGGGTGTGCATCTGTGAAAAGGAAACAATTAAAAGTGTATTTAATTTAAAATGAAAAGAGATATAATCGTTTTTGGGGTTTGTTCAAAAATCTTGAATAAATTAGAAACTGTAATGCTCGTTGTCAACATTCTATCTAATCTAAGGGCATTTTAAACAAAGACATACATGTTTTTAAAAAGTTACTTTGGCCATAGTTTAGGAATTACTACAAGTTTCTAATAAAATTTCCAATACTATGAAAATTTTTCACGGATACAGAAATAAAGTAGAAACGGAAGTAAAATAATAACATATAAACATAATATAATAAAATAATGTTTTCATTTCCATCCTAATATTTTCAAGTCAATGTATACCGATTATGAATGTACACTTCATGACAAATATTTCGTGTTGCACACGTGACGAGAAAGAAAACGACAAATTTGGGCATGGCTGATTATGTGATTTCCTACACCAGAAAAGGTATTTAGTAGTGCAACTTGTAACAAATACCCGTTACATGGGGATTCTGCGTAAAGTAAATCATTCAAGCGCTGATTGTTTTTGAATTGAATTCGTATTATGGTTTTAGAGCGGTGGAACTTTGAAATCCGATTGAACGAATATGGGAACTATATCCTAATATGAATTGATTTCGAAACAAGTAAAAAAGCTGTAAGTTTGGCCGGGCCGAACTTTTAATACCCTCCACCATTTTGTACAAATTTGGCAATTTCCAAAAAATAAAATCCTTTAAAAATTCTGTTAAAATCTTAAAAATGCCGAATGCCTATACGACGACGTGGACCTGCATAGGCAACTTTTGTCATAAGTTATTACAATATTTAAATGCGAAACTTGAAGAAAAAACTGTTTATAATGTAGCTAAAATCATCAAAATACCGAATATAGGGGGAACCGTTACACGGTCCCCGGACGGGGACCTTCACAGACAATTTTCTGGCATGGGCTGACATATCCATTTCGAACTTCACATGCGAAATTTGAAACAATCCCGGTAAATAATGTCGCTAAAATCATCAAAATATCGAATATCGGGGGGTATTGGCCCATTTCCTGTTTTATGCTGCAGTATCTATTACGAACTTCAAATACCAAATTTGGAACGATTCCTTTAAATTATGCCGCTAGAATCATCAAAATACCGAATATCGGGAGGTACCGTTATATGGGGACTATGTAAAGACGTGGACCTACATGGCTCATTTTTTGACTTAGGATGTAGTATCCATTACGAACTTCAAATACCAAATTTGGAACGATTCGGGTAAATAATGTAGCTAAAATCATCAAAATACCGAATATCGGGGGGTACCGTTATATGGGGGCTATACGAAGACCTGCACAGATAATTTTCTGTCTTAGGCTGTAGTATCCATTGTGAACTTCAAATGCCAAATTCGAAACAATTCCGGTGAATAATATCGCTAAAATCATCAAAATACCGAATATCGGGAGGTACCGTTACATGGGGGCTATATGATAACTTGAACCTACATGGCCCATTTACGAACTTAACCTGCCTACTGGCAAAATGTACATGTGTGCAAAATTTTAGCCTTCTATCTCAATTTGTTCGAAAGATAGCGTGATTGCAACAGACAGACAGACAGACAGACGGACAGACAGACACACAGACAGACAGACGGACATGGCTAAATCGTCTTAGAATTTTACGCTGATCAAGAATATATATACTTTGTTGGGTCTGACATGAGTATTTCGAGGAGTTACAAACGGAATGACAAAATTAATATACCCTCCATAGTATGGTGGAGGGTATAAAAAGTTGGCGAATGTATTTATTGGTTGAATGTGATTTCTTGTTAGGAGTGGTTATACCAACTGGAGAATCTGATAATTTGATACCCTACAACACTACAATTCGCGGTAAAGTTTCTGCAGATCTGAAACCTTTTTTGTCGGTTTCCCTAGACAAGATAATAAAAAACAAATATTGAAGCTGATTGCTCCACTTTTTGAGTAATTATCATAGATCTGAAAGAAACATTTTCCAAAAACGTACGATAAAATTCAAATGCCTAATCTTTCGCTCGCTCGGAAAGAATAGAAATTTCTCATTCAAATCTGTTTTCCATGCATATTGAACATCTTATGTTGACTTCATTCTTCAAATAATGTCACATTGTCGTGTAAAAGTTTTATTTTGGTTTTTGGCCGGAACCACGAAGTCATGCACATCTTCATAGCATTTGCCCCATATTTACGCTTTATGTCGTTTTAATGGGTATTCAAAACAATATTTGAACATTTGCTTCCCTCTACATAATTTCTTGTATGTCCGGTATCTGGCCATATTTGTCAACGAAATCAACATCAAGTAAAGGCCTTTCATGCATTTGTGATTTCGTTAATGTTTGTATTCTTTCACACACAATTGTGATCCATTTGCTGGGCTTCAGCTCAGTCCCAAACTCTAACCTCATAAAAATTCCATGCCTTCTGGTCCTTTGCGGAGAGCTATAGGGCGACTGCAACATTTATACAATATTTAGGTTTTGGTCCGTTTTATACCCTAATAATTTTGTGAACATCTTCCAAAGACATTATGCGTTTATTCTAACCCTAATTGTGACCTGCATATAATACCCCCAAGATTTTTTTGTAAGATGAAAAAATATTGCAAAAATGATAATTTAATATTTTAAGTCAAATTGAAAAATTCACATGCGATAAAAAATATGACAAAAAACAAGTAATTAAAGGCTATGGTCGTGCGGGGCCGATCATGTGATACCCTAAAGCACTACATTATGTTGAAAGGCCCCTAATGATCAAATCCATTTTAGAAGATTTCGTTTTTGATATGATGTCATAGAGCCCTACCCTTCGTTTTTGATATTATGTCTTAGACCCCTTTCATTAGCTTTTTGACTAGGGGCATTTCTAAAATATTTACTCACTCCGTCGGGTTGTTAGTTATACTAAACAATTATACACGAAAGTTGTCGTCCATTTTAAAGTTTAATATAATCCAACGGTCAACCAAAATGCTAGACTTCTTCGCTGTGCTTAACTCTCATCTCATGCGAAACTCTGTGTCGATTGGTTTTTAATTGTGACCTGTAGAGCGACTGCAAAATCAGGAAAATTTTAATTTTTTTCCATTTAAACACCTAAATGTACATCTTCAAAAACAAAAATAGGCTTTATTTCTAACCCCTATGCAAAATTTTGTAAGCATCGCACGAAAATTACGACTTGTATATACTACCATCAACACATAGTGTTTCCGGGTGTAGAACATTTTCAGAAAATATATAATTCAAAACAGTAAGTTAAATTGAAAAAATCGCGCACGATAAAAATATGACAAAAAATCAAAAAATAGTGTAACAAAAAATATTCACTTTTTTATTGTTATATTTTACGGGATTTTCTTAGATATTAGCGGACATTTTCGTATTTTTGCACCCCCGCTAAATATTGTCCGGTGACCATCTAAGTGGTAGTATTCTACCAAGCCCTCAACTATGTTTCTGTTTTTGGTCCATTTCAACCTATAAAAATTTTCGAACATATCCATAGGCTTCTATTCTGATCCTTACACCACCTTTATGCAAAATTTTGTGAGGTCAGGTCATATTTGCGATAGGTAGGGTGATTGCAAATTAATATGGATAGATGGACGGACATGCAATGTTAGATCAACTCACCTGGGCGAGATATACATTCCTGCAAGACCAATTTGTCGTGATTTTACATAATTGTTGTCCCAATTAAATTTATAACACCCCAACATATAGTGTTGTGCGGTAAAATCACTCTAGCTTCCGAAAGGAATGAAGTAGAAGAATAAAGTTTTTTTTTTGACTGTAGAATTTTTGGTATTGAAAATGAGCCATATCAGTCCACATTTAGGTATAGCTCCATACCATACCTCATGATTTTCGTTATTTTAATCCCAATTTCCAACAAAATTATATGTAATTTAACATTTGGGGTTTTAATAGGTTTGATTTTTAGGATAGCCTATTTGGACTTTAATCAAGTTTTCACATGGATTTTGGAACTTAACGTCCTTTTTAGGAACAGAACTTAACGTCATTTTTACTTGTATTAATTTTATGAACTATAAGTTTGTACTGTTACAGTTTTCGAAAGATGATCCAGCACAAAATTGTAGGGATTTTAAGACAACTGATTTCAGAATATTTTAAGTTTTCACATGATTTATTGCATAAAAGGTTCGTCTTGACCGAAACGTAACATCGATCGGTGCGCAAGATAACTCTCGAAGGGAGTATCCGATTTGGTCCAAACATGGTTAATCGTAATATTTATGTCAAACTTATATCGAGTTCGGAGATGGGCAATATCGGTCCACTCCTCTCCACAAAAGGTAGAAACTTTCAAAAAATATATTTTCTGCACAGATAGAGAAATTATAATCCAATTTTGCTCCAACTTTGCAAATTCAAATATTTGCGTCAGTGCTAGGTCAGGTGCGAAAATGGACAATATCGGTCCACTCTATCAAGTACCTCCCCCACAAGGGTCAACATTTTTGAATAATTACAACTTTTATAAAATGTGATGTAAGAGTCCTATTGTCTTCAAATTTCATACATCCCAATAATATTATTAACCCAAGGTCTGGTGTTACGATGGAATATAACGGTCCACTCCTTCTGGTATCACCCCCCACAAAAGGTCGAAATTTCGAATGCTCATTAAGCTCATAAAACGGGAAATAAACATCCGATTCCACTCAGACTTGGCACATCTGCTTATTTCTATCAACACATCTGAATATGTCTATTAACACATCTGAATATTTCTATCAACATTCCTTCTGGTACCTCCCCCACAAAGGGTCAAAGTTTTGAATAACAAAAACGTTTATAAAATCCGAAATAAGCATCAGGTTCTCTTTATATTTCACATTTTCCATTATTTCTACTAACAATAGATCTGTTGTGAAGATGGGATAAATCGGTCCTCTCCTTCTGGTACCTCCCCCACAAAGGTCAAAGTTTTGAATATCCATAAAACGCGAAATTAACATCCGATTCCATTTATACTCGGCACATCTCAATATTTCCATCAATACAAAATCTGTTATAAAGATGCTGGAGATCGGACCATTTCGTCTGGTACCTCCCCCACAAAAGATTCAAGCCAAATAAGCATTCAACTCTCTTCACATTTCACACATGAAAACATTTTTGCTAACACAAGAAGAAGATGATATATAACTGCGAACCCCTTTTGGTACCTCACCCACAAAAGGGTCACAATTTTCAATACTTTTATCTGTCAAAATTTACGCAACAATTCAGCGATTATTTACAATCTCAATCTAAATATTTCTCTCAACCAGAAACTTGGGATTAATATTGATTTTGCGATGAAATCACCAATATAGACCAAACCTGGCACGTCGAAATATTTATATCGTATTTATGTAGGTCAGATATGAAATGGACAATATTGGCCCATTCCTTCAGAACCCACTCCATAGAGGGTCAAGAGTTCGAATAATCATAACAGAAGTCAAAATATATTTAAATAATCGAAAATTGGCTGAGGGTATACGTTTCTCGGCTGAACCGACTTATACTTTTTAACTTGTTTGTATTAAATTTAAAAAATGCTCTAAAAGATAAACTTTTTACTTATGTTATAAATTTAATATCATTTGGCTATTTTTTATTGTCCACTGGAATAATAAATAAAGGAGTAATTTAGACGAAATTTCCTTTGTGGTATTCTTCAATTCACTTACTTACAATATTTCTACTTAAACAAATGTGGTACATCTTAAAAATGATTATCTTAAAGACATTGCACATTAACTAACATTGTGTCATAGAACTTTAAGCAAAACACTTTCGTCCATCCATCTAGCAGCAATATCCACCACTCTATCGGATCATAAGTATGTTAGATGAAAAATCAATATGGGACTATTCAATAAGGACAAAAATTGCAATAAATTAAATGAAAGAGTATTCCAAAGAAAACTTAACGAACAAACGGACAAACTAAAAACTGGATGGATATAACTATCCTTTTCTTCTTTTCTGCACAAACGACAAAAGAAGCAAATCTGTTCCTATATCCGTTTTATTTGTTTCCTTTTCTTCCGTTTTGTATGTGATTTAACTTCTTGTAACCATGACTCCATGTGCATGTCAGATATTTACAAAGTGACTTAAATCAAAAAGTGTCTTCTGTCATCTGCAATGCAGCTAGGAAGAGAACAAAAATGATGGTTCATTTAACTTTCATTAGTTAGGGGTTTTGATACAAATATTTGATGAATTTCATATTGATCTGTATTTCAATATTTGCAAGATATAACTCTATGGAACAGGTTTATTAGTTTGATTCATTTCATTTGATTTAGGTTAATTTTGAAATAACCATAGGGCATAACCACTCATATGGATATAACGCAATACAAGTGGTGTAAGACCGTAAAGATTATTGGTTGTTTTGTTGTTTCAAAATATTGTAAGTGCTTGCTTCTTTGATTGTATAGCAAACCATTTTTTCATAGAAAACAATGGTCATGTATAACGTGAGGTGAAATTATGTTTGGTGGAGAAAAAAAAAATTAAATATTGGATTTAAACTATTTTATCACATGACTGTGCGATGTCGTACCCTGAACTTATGGTGCCATATATTCTTTATTATACCCTACAACACTATGTGTTGGGGGTATTATAAGTTTGATTGGGCCAAAAATTATGTAACACCTCGAAATATTGATTCCCCACATAGAAAAGTATATATGGATCTTCCTATCTCGCCGAGCTGAGTCGATCTAGCTATGTATGTCCGTCTGTCCATATTAATTTGTAATTTAAAATGGAGGTGGGGCTAGGATCAGAATAGAACCCTATTTATTTTGGAGATGATCGCGTAATATTTAGAAATGGACCAAAAACTGAAAAAATTCCTGAATTTGCAGTTGCTCTACAGGTCGCAATTATATACCAATCAAAGCGGATGTTAGCATGGGACTATAGCTTAGGGCTGGGCAGAAGCTTTCCAATTTTGATGGTGGCTTAAATATGCCACAACATTTGTGTTAAATAAAAGTCAAATTTTCCATTAAACCGCGAATATGTTTAATCCCGGCGAATCACAAATAGACGAATAGGTCAATTCTGACCGTTACGTAGATAGCGAAAAATATACTATATATATACAAAGGAAGGGGATGTTAGCTAGAATGCTTGTATCTCAAGAATGGCTGGACCGATTTTGACAAATTTTGTCAATTCAGAACAACAAAAATTTTCCTGGTTTTGCATACGTTATAAAGGCCATAAATAGAAACCAAAGGACACGAAATCTCGCATGAAGTTAGAGTTTAGGACAGTGGGTAGAATGGACCACTATTTCTGTCTGAAAAATACCAACATTACTTACAGGCGATATCCGAAATACACAAGAGGCGAACTTCTGCCTTTTTTGTGCCGATTTCGTTGACGAATATAGCCAAATATCGTAGACAAGAAAATCATATAGATGAGTCTAAATTTGGAGATACAGATTGGCCTCCTGCTTTTGGAGATGATCGCAAAATATTAGGGGTTCACATGAACCAAAAACAGAAAAAAACCTGATCACACAATTGAAGCTGTTCACAAACCTGATCACACACGCCTGAGAAGAGCGTTAAGGACAGGGAAAAATTGTAGCATTTTGGATGACCATTGAATTATATTTAGCTGTAAAATGCATATTTACTCATTTCAGCTCAGAACTTTATCAAACACTGACAAAGTCTGAGGGCTTCTAACAAGACTATGGTTATCTCTTATAATTCAATTCAAAAAAGGCGGAATTCATGATGTGCGCCAAAAAGCATAAGGTATATTATTTCGCGATATGGGGTAAAGAAATTACCGATTTTACTATATTCTCTCAGGAAATCCATCGTACATTTTTGTACCCTACAACACTATGTGTTGGACAAAAAATTATGTAACACCTCGAAATATTTTTCTGCAAATAGGTATAATATATGGATTTCCTATCTCGACGAGCTGAATCGATCTAGCTATGAATATCCATCTGCCCATATTAATTTGTAATAACGCTACAGACCGTAATTGCAACTCGATGCAATGGGCCAAATATAGGAAACATTCTTGATATTACAGTTGCTCTACAAGCCACAATTATAGACCAATCGATTCTGAATTTTGCATGGAGCTGGATTTTAGGGCTAGACATAAGCCTACCAATTTGGATAGTCTTGGAATAATATTTAGCCGGTAAAGTGGACCATAATTTTAATGATTGATGCTGAGATCAAATATCTCGCATATATAGCAAAATGTATACAATTTCATATATCAAAGATGTTAATTAAACTATTAATATCTTAAGAACCGCTGTAAGGATGACCTTTTGGTAGAAAAGAATAAAATCTAGAAAAATCGAATGAAATTGTGAATATTTGTCTGTGATATTTTTTAATTTTTCTATAATTTTCGGTCGCATGAGATTTTTTTAATTTAAGTAGGAATAGACGCCTGTTGTTTTGGGTCTAAAATCTATCAAAAACCTAAAAATTGCTTAGATTGTGCAGTCGCCGTACACTTCTCAACTAAGAACCAATAGTCATGGAGTTTTTTATGAGGTTACAGTATAAGACAGCCTAGCATTTTGGATGGTCATGACATAATATTTGGCTAGTGAAATAGATTACAATTTTTGTGTTAAAAAAAAACTTCCAAAATTAACGTAGTCACAAATACATGAAAGGCGCACCTGTAACCTTTACATTTCCAATATAGTTTTACATGTCCATGCCTTCTGCTCCCTCACCCACTATGGGTCAAAATTTTGAATTTTCATAAATTTTATAAAATGGTAAATGATTCACCAATTCTCTTCAAACTATGCATGTTCATACATATCTGTCAATACTATATATTGAGCGAAGATGGCTTACATCTTGTAAATTCCCACAAAAAAACCATAGTCTTGACGACATCTAACAACATTTAAGCATGTGCCTATTTTCTTTAAACATCGCACATCTCAATATATCTGACAATATAAGATCGTACTTGTTTTTTTTTATGATTTTTGAGTCGAATTGGCTGTTATTCAATATGTTGGACGTCATCGGAAAATATATGTGTTTTGATGCAGTCTCTGAACAATCGCTTTTGGGATTACAGCCACACCTTATAATTACAATTTGGTGGTGATGTACTTACATTACACTTACAATTTTACCCAGACGTGCAAACAGGATTTTTGGCATTAAATATGGGTCCGTTTTGGTATAGCCCCCATATAACTGTACCGCAATATTTACGGTCTTTTGATTGTTCAAGTCACAATTTTAGCCCGAATTTGTTATAAATTGGCAGCATATAAGAAACATCCTTGCATAGAACTGTCAACACATATAACTTTTGATATAGCCCCCATATAACTTAAATCCAGATATTTGGTATTTTGCTGATATGTGTCACACTTTTGACCGAAAAAGTTTCAAATTTGGTCTTCGTCTAGCCGCCAACGGTACCTCCATACATTCGGGTTTTTGTTGATTTTAGCGACCGGAATCGTTTCAAGTTTCGCATTTGCTTCGTATGGACTCCAAAATAACCTTAACTCCCTACTTTCAGCATTTTTATCATTTTAACCTCATTTTTCAACGGATTTTTCTTTTTTTGAAAATTTGTAGATTTTTTCCAAATAGTGGAGGGTATTCGTTCACTTGTGTATATTTTTACTTGTTATATCCTCCACCATACTATGGAGGGTATATTCATTTTGTCATTCCGTTTGTAACTCCTCGAAATACTCATGTCATGATCAGCGTAAAATTCTAAGACGATTTAGCCATGTCCGTCTGTCTGTCTGTCCGTCTGTTTGTTGTAAACACGCTATCTTTCGAATGAATTGAGATAGAAGGCACACATGTATATTTTGCCAGTAGTCAGGTTAAGTTCGCAAATGGGCCATGTAGGTCCTCGTTATCATATAGCCCCCATATAACGATACCTCCGATATTCGGTTTTTAGCGGCATTATGCACCGGAATTGTTTCAAATTTGGCATTTGAAGTTCGAAATGGATACTACAGCCTAAGACAGAAAATTGTCTGAGCAGGTCCACGTCTTTGAATATTTTGATGATTTTAGCGACATTATTCACCGGAATTGTTTTAAATTTGGTGTTTAAAGTTCGTAATGAATACTACAGCGTAAGGCAGAAAATTGTCTTTGCAGGTCCGTCTTCGTATAGCCTCCATATAACGGTACCTCCCAATATTCGGTATTTTGATGATTTTAGCGACATTATTTACTGGAATTGTTTCGAATTTGCTATTTGAAGTTCGTAATGGATACTAAATCCTAAGACAGAAAACTCTGTGTGCAGATCCACGTCTTCGTATGGCCCCATATATAAAGGTACCTCCCGATATTCGGTGTTTTGACGGTTTTAGCGACATTATTCACCGGAATTGTGTCAAATTTGGTATTTGAAGTTCGCAATGAATACTAAATCCTAAGACATAAAATTGTTTGTGCAGGTCCACGCCTTCGTATAGCCCCCATACTTCCCGATAATCGGTATTTTGATTACTGTACCTACATTATTCACCGATTTTTTTTTCTAATTTTCGCATTTGAATATTATAATGGCTTATGAAAAAAAAATACCTGTGCAGACCCATGTCGTCGTATTGGCCCTAATATTTTAACGGATTTTATTGTTTTTGAAAATTGTCAAATTCGTTCCAAATGGTGGAGGGTATTCAAAGCTTTTTTACTTGTTTTTCTTATAACATGCAAAATAAAATGAGATAGACCCTTTATCACATTCTGGGTCGTTTTATGCATGTTTCCGATCCCCTGTCCGTTCATCTAAGCAAGTGTAAGCACAGTACATGTCACATTTATTTTCCGATTGAAACTAAATTTTGCACATTTAATTTATTTGGACTAAGGACGAACCAATTGAAATTTGGGGCTATTTAGAAATATTCTTGTCCAATTCAAATTTTATTGTTAATTTTATTGGTTAACTTCAGTTCAGACAGCACCCATATATATGTATTCTTCATGCGATTTCATATTTTGTCGAGATCGGCTCAGATTTGGAGATAGCTCTAATATTTCTAGCTTCTATATATGTTTCATCCGATTTAATATTTAAGTCCCCTTAGTCGCAATATGCACTACACAATAATGTACATATCCGGTACAATATGTCAGATTTCAAGTTCATTGTGCACCAAATGTGTAATATAAGCCCAAACTGGATGGATTTTGGTACATTCAACCAAATTTAGCCTGAAAATATACCTTTGCCTTAATAAAGCAAACATTTCGAAAATACGTCAAATTCGAATTCAAAAATACGTCAACATCGGATAATATATTATACTGACTGAATATTTTATTAATACTGAAAGTTTCTTTTCGACGAAATCTGATTTGATTGATGCTGATTTCATAGACTTATAATCTTAAATTGGTGATATAAGAAATACACACATGAATCTAAATTTTCAAATTAGCACGACAGAACGAAGTTCGAACGAAGTAATATAATAATGACAACAATGACTTTATAGCAAGAATTTATTAATTATTTACATTACAAGCCCTTAAGAATCTACCTGATATTTAAAATGATGTTTTAAGCAGCTAAATTATGTATCCCTATGCCTTAGGGGATCCTTTCATTCCAGTCCAAAGGGTTTCAGATCTACAACAAAATTTTAGTAAATTATAATGTTGTAGGTCATTCCATGGTCGACCCTGTCCTTATGCTTCCATATTAATTTATTTGCCTAAAATATTAATATTAATATTTCCCCAAATTTGTTGATGGGTTACATCATATTTTGAATGTTTATGTTTTCTATTCTATTTACAGTAATCCTCTTTGCAGCTAATTTTTTTAACCAATAGTGTTTTGGCTGGCCCCAAGCCAATTGCTTTTTGTGCTTTTTTTCTGCACCCAAATGGCCGGGACAAATATGGACCCAAATACATTCAAACTAAATTTGACTTGATACTACTAAACACTAACTACAACACTTCTCTATTCTATGGAGCATGCAATTTTAGGTGACGCCAATTGCTGGTTTTTTGGATAAAACTTCCCGAAAAAGAAGGATCAGTGGCAATGGCTCTTCTACCACCACATATCCGAGTTGCCAGCATGGCAATTGAATAAGTTGATGCTGTTGTTTTTCTTGGTGCTACAAAATGTAATGTATGAAAATGATTTATGTTGATACATTAATGTTGGACCCTTTCTATTTCAGAAGCTCGGAGTGTAGCACAAGTATTGCTGGTGCCTTCCCTTTTTTTAAAGGGAAATTTCGATTTCTGTTCAAGAGATGGGATATAGTGGTCTTCACGATTATTGTGTTGCAACTTCGGACGCCTGATAAGCAATAATTTGAAAAATAAACCGGAAATAATAGAAAAATTCAATGAACATACATTACCCTCGGCTAGGCTGTATGCTGGCCGACAGAAAGAATATATTTATGAGATTATTGCCGTTTGAAAATTATTCATATGTATGTATGTGGTTGTACCATTGGATTTTGGGTAAGCAGTTGTGGTTGTCGTACATGGTAAGTGGTGGTTTTGAAATACGGGTGGAGATTATGCAAAAGTTTTTTAATGATGACAAATGTGAAATGAAAATTTATGTTTTTTTTCTTGGTTCTTGTTGTAAATTCCAAAATTGTTGGAAAATGAAATTTCTTATCCAGATATAAATGTTATAAATGCGTATGTATGTTTTTGTAAATGTGGAATTGGCGGGAATGACAGGAAATATTGACAGAATTCAATTTAATTTCTTTGATAGTGTAATTATCTTGAAATCGTTTAGTAAGTTTATAGTTTATACTCATCAAATAATTATTTCGAGGTTTTAGGAATGCAAGTAAAAAACCATTCATATCTAACAATGTTTTAAAAAAAATCTTTCGACACGCCATAATTTACCTTTGAGAATTTTTTCTGGAAACTCTTAATAAATCTTTACTATTTTACATTAAAAACTATTTGAATCGTCTCATAATATACATACTTATGTTAAATCAAATTAAAATACAAATATAATTGTGTATACATCTTAATTTTCAAACAAAAATTAAAACATTGTTTTCCAAAATTAAAATTGCTACATTTTCCAACAAAATGCATAATCAACCATTAAAACATCCTGATGTACTACGTCTCATATTCTTTAAATCGAACCAATAAAATTTCCCACAAACCAATAAACAAAATCATGCATTACAGGATATTCTTTGTATCCTGTGTTGGTCGTCATCATTTCCAGACGTTTGCAATCAATCGAACAAATAAACCGAGACCACACATTAAACAGATTCTATGATTGCAAATAGCAATAAGAACTATTCATGAGAATGATAGCACACAGTATGAATCGAAATAAATTGCAACAATAACAACTTAGAAATGTAATTGCAGAAGCACATACACAAATCGGATAAATTATCATTTCAACATACCTTGAAATAGTTGATTTTGTAACAAAGATTAAAGTGTATCGCTTAAAGTTTACATTTTTAAATAGCTGGAATTGTCCGCGATGCTAGTTAAAAACAAGTAAGCGAAGGCTACAGTCGAGCGGGGCCGACCGTTGAATACCCTACAACACTATAATAAACGATACAGATTATATAGGCGAGATACTCGAAAGAATTCCACAAGATATTGTGACAAATAATTAAAGAAAACCATCAGGTTTTGTTCTCTAATTTTCGAATAATAGCAACTTAAACTAATTTGCTCAATTCCAATTTATTGGTAATTAAATTGTCTTCCTAGATCTGGAACCAATATTTCCCAAAGACCTATAATCTCTCAGAAATGGCACAAGATTAACATTTATTATTGGTTTTTGACTAAAACGCATCTATATGAGATACAGACATTTGACTATATTCTTCAACGAAGTCAGCGTTAACGAAATAGTCAAAAGTGCGTCTTTCCTTTATTTGTGAATTCTCCAAAAAGTCACTGGAATAGACATTTTCGTATTTAGTCTACAAAAGTTGGCAAACTATTTCACACATTTTTGGATGACCATCCAAAAATATGACAAAATTGAAAAAATATGAGAAAATGTTACAAAATCAATATTTTTTTTAGAAGTTTTTTTTTCCTGTCAAGAGGCCATTCTGAATTAATGAGAACTGTCGAAATCAGTTCAGCCGTTCTCGACATATAAGAGATCTTTCAAGCATATCTTCTTTGATGGACATATATATCGGACATATTTTGCTATATATCCGATTTGTTGGATGTTAACATCAATGTAAAGATCAGAAGTAACATTGACATGGCTTTGTGATTTCACCAGGATTTAAAATATTCGCGGTTTAATGAAAAATTTTGAATTTTTTCAACACAAAAGATGTGGTCTATTTTACCCGCTAAATATTATCTGAAATTGGCAGGCTTCTTCCTCGCCCTAAAATCTAGCTACATGCGAAATTCCGCGTCGATTTAATTTTGGTCCATTTCAAAACCTAAACATTTGGCGATCATCTCCAAAAGAAATAGGCTTCTATTCTGACACTAACCCCACCTTCGTGCAAAATTTCGTTAGGACAGACGGACGGACTGACATACATAGATACATCAACTCAGCTCGGCGAGCTAGGAAGATCCATATATACTTTCCTATATGGGAAACCAATATTTCGAGGTGTTACATAAATTCTGGCCCAATCAAACTTATAATATCCCCAACACATAGTGATGTAGGGTATAATAATATTTTTATCTAGCTGGCACGGTCTGCGTTGCAGACCCGTAGTTTTATTTATTTTTTTTTTTTTTTATATAATAATTCAAAGATCTGGATCATATAAGTGGCACAAATACCCATGATAAAAATGTCTACGTACTAGTCGATTTAAAGTGATCCTATTTTTCAAGCATAGGTTGATTTTGCGAGTTATTATTAAAAAAATATATATGAATGTCAACTTTTTTCAATAGCTCTATGTAAGAGCTCAGCTCAATTAATTATTGTTAATCTAGTAGTGTAAAGAGCTTAGCAAAACACTTTTCTATCAAATTAGCTGTAATTTGGAATTTTTGAATGACGATTAAACAATGTCCCTCTGTTTGCCCATCAATCGGTTAAAATCACTTTAGATCGGTGGACCTGGGATGTACTGTTATGTGGGGCTATCTCAAAATATGTATCTATGTTGAATTTTTTCTCTAAGATGGTACTCTACCCTCAAAGTAGCCTAAACACACATTTTTATACCCTCCATCTAGGAAAGGAGGTTATAATAACTTTGTCATTCCGTTTTAACATCCCTAAATATTCGTCATAGACCCAATAAAGGAATCCTAGGTATTCCCTGCCTTACCCCCTGGTAAACATTACCATCGTTCTCCATTAATGAACAAACGTTGTTTTTATAAAAACAAAAATAAAGGGATTAAGCCTGACCATTTTGCAACAAAAAAATACTATGGTATCCCGAACAAACAAGCCAACACTGTTCTATATTCTTAATCAACATAAAATTCTAAGTCGATTTAACGATGTCCGTCTGTCCGCTGTCTGTCTCTCTGTTGAAATCACGATACAGACCACATTTTTTGACGTAGAGCGTCGATATTTGGTAATTTGATGATATTTGCCACATTTTTTCAAGGATTTTTTTAAAAACTGGTATTTATAGGTCATAATTGGTTCTAGCTCCGGTGCGAAAAATTGTATGAATAGGTCCACGTTTTGGTATAGCCCCAAATATAACGGTACCTCTCGATATTTGGTATTTTGACGATTTTTGCCACATTTTTTTTTTTTTCGCGGATTTGTCTAAAAATAGTATTTGAGTGTCATAATGAGTCTTAACTCGTATTGCGAAACATTGTATGCATAGGTCCACGTTTTGGTATAGCCCCCACATAACGGTACCTCCCGATATTCGGTATTTTCATGATTTTTGCCAATTTTTTGAAGGATTTGTGTAAAAATGATTATTTGTGGGTCATAATGGGTTCTAGCTGCGGTGGTGAAAAATTGTATGTATAGGTCCACGTTTTGGTATAGCCCCCATATAACGGTATGTCCTGATATTCGGTATTTTGATATTCCTAGTCACATTTACTCACATAATTGTTTTAAATTTGGTATTTTAGATGATTTGATAGATGAAAATCCTTGAAGTATAAAATTGTCCATAGAGGTTCCCGTTTTTGTATGGCCCCATATAACGACCTCATTCCCTTATGTTTTTTTTTTTATAAGTTTTACTGCATCATACAAACGGTCTTACTGGTATATGAAGTTTAAAGTGAAACACGCTTGAATTCAGATACTTTTATATAAAAATGTTTCCTGGGGGTGGAGGGTATTAAAAGTTCGGCCCGGCCGAACTTAATGTTTTCTTCTTGTTCATTAAATTAATTGGAAAATGTGGTGAAGACCCGCGAAATATGTTAAATCAGGAGGTTTCTTTATATGGGCGCTAGTCCGAAACATTGACTGTTTCTAGCCCTTTAGAAGCCAACATGCAAATAAGGGCCAAATCAATTGAAACATGTGGTCATGATCCCGAATATAACTGAAATCAGGATTGAGGATAATACCAAAATGTGGACCTATACATATAATTTTTTGAAAACATGTTTTCTTCTTTCTTAGACCTCAAATTACCAAAATTTGCAGAAAATAGTCTAAAACATGTGTCCAAAATATAAAAAAATACTTACAATTGGGATATAACCTCATGTGGGGGCTACACCAAAACGTAGACCGACATGACCCACATTTTGTACAATGATTCTACATGTAACCCATAGCAATGTATCTAATTTAAAATTCTATGGTAATTTTTGCGATGTAAAGAGCAAATTATTTGAGGTTCTTTGAGTATGGTTAAGGCCATATACAGAGTGAGATAAAAAAAACTGCAACAAAGTCAAACACCAGCATTTTCAATTTTTTTTTAATTTTATTGAATGAAAGAAAAAAATGTCGGAAATAGCAAAACATTTTAGAATAAGTTTAGATTTGTTCGAATTGGTTACCATTAGCACGAATTATGACCTTCAAATGGCCAATGAAACCTGCCCGAATGTTGCCCTGCGGTATTTTGGCCCATTCCCGTCGAAACGCTTGCTTAGGGTGATCGACACTTTGGTATTTTTTAGTGCCATTTTTGCTTTCCAAAATACTCCAGACACAATAGTCCAACGGATTGGTATCTGGAGGTTTTGGTGGTCATTGTGTGCTGAAAATAAAGCGAGGAACTTCATTTTGTAACCATTCTTGGATGGTGTTTTATATCGTAGAAATGTTCATGTTTTTCATAAAGGTCAATGATAGTTACTGTGAAGTTTCTTGACGCAATTATTAGTCGAATTAGCTGCATGTAGGTTTAGTAGGGGCCCATATTTCAACAGCATTCGATTTTCTGTATCTCCAACCAAAGTGGCTGAACATTTATATCTTAGAGTCTTAACCAATGGCGAAACGCGTCACATACCGGTTAATGTGTGGGACTTCACAAGATTCCAATTTTAAAAGCTCAACAAATGGCCTTCGCCTTAATAAGCTAAATTTCAAATAAGAACATTTCAGTTTGAAACCGTCTGAGATAAGAACCTAGGCCAAAATCCAATTTTTTTTAATATGATCTGAAATGGAAAAACGTTTAAGTACTAATAATTGAGTACCGATCTGGTAAAATAATGAAAAAACCAGTTCATACATTTGCACCTCGCATTATATTTATGTTATAAAATTCTTTAAACTCAATAACTCCATGTTATGTATCAAACAACTGCATGCTTTGAATCGATCAAATAAAATTTAATTTACCTTCACTTTCATTGATTCTATAGGAATTCAAAGGAATTTCAATTTCTTGTGAATTAGCTATCAAGTGTCATTATGTTAATTATCTATGCCTCATAAAAATTTTAAATTAAGAATCAGCTTCAATTGTTCTTACTTTTTTGCAGTTTTTCATCACGTACTCCTACTCGATAGCATTTGTGATGGGGAGTCTATTAAAGAGTTTGAGTATTTAATTTATTTAAATTTTAATTTGAAATTTTAATTATACTTTTTGATACTAAGAAAGTAGCTTCAGACAAAAAAAATAAACAGTTTAATTGAATATATATTTAATATCGATGACACAAAGCAAGCAATTAAATGTCAATTATTGCATAAATTAGCTTAACAATTTAAAGAAATGAGTTAAATGACAGTCGAAAAAGAACAAATAATTGAAATGTAAGCATTTGAAAAAAAAAAAAAAAAAAAAAACTATGAAGGAAGGTCGGACAGGACTAACTTTATGTGGCCCATAACAAATAAAAGCTTTCATTATAAAAGTTTATGTGAAGTTAGTCATATCAACTTTAGACTTTATTGGAAAATAATTGGACACATGTAATAAGTTGGTGTACAATTAACTTCAAATTGGACTGAAATATATGTGGGCGTTATATCCAAATCGGAGACGATCTAGACAAATTTAAAGAAAGGAATTTCTAGACTGTATTTGACATATGGAGCGAATCTTACGGTCTTTGGGGAATAAAACATCAAATCGAATGAAACGCGTATGGGAGCGTAGCCTATATTTAAACTGATATTCGTGAAATTCGGCAGATTAGATTTAAGACTATATTCGATCGTTTGTTTCAAAATAAGAAATAAATGCATTTTTTGTCGTATATATTACGCAATCTTCAGCAATAAACTTGATATTCTGTTCAGATTTATTTAAAAAACAAGTAAAAAAGCAGTAAGTTCGGCCGGGCCGAACTTTGAATTCCCTCCACCATTTGGAACGAATTAGAAAATTTTCAAAAAAAAATAAATCCAATAAAAATTCTTTTAAAATCTTTAAAATATCTAATATAGGAAGGTGCCGATATATGGGAGGATATACGATATTGTGGACCTATAAAGACAAATGTATGTCTGAGTGTAAAGTACTCACAAGGAACTCCTTGTGTGGATTTTTAGACAATTCCGTTGAAAAATGTGGGAAAAATCATCAAAATACCGAATATCGGGGGGTACCGTTATATGGGGGATATACGATATCGTGGACCTATATAGACAATTCTTTTTGAGGAGGTAAAATGCCCACAAGGGACTCCTTTTGTGGAATTTCAGACAATTCCATTGAAAAATGTGGCAAAAATCATCAAAATACCGAATACCGTGGGGGTGCCGTTACATGGGGGCTATGCGATATCGTGGACCTGTATGGACAATTCTCTGCCGAGGTATAAAGTACCCACAAGGAACTCCTTGTGTGGATTTTCAGACAATTCTGTTGAAAAATGTGGGTAAAATCATCAAAATACCGAATATCGGGGGGTACCGTTATATGGGGGCTATACGATATTGTGAACCTATATAATTAATTCTCTGCCGAGGTATAAAGTACCCACAAGGAACTCCTTGTGTGGATTTTCAGACAATTCCGTTGAAAAATGTGGGTAAAATCATCAAAATACCGAATATCGGGGGGTACCGTTATATGGGGGCTGTACGATATTGTGGACCTATATAGATAATTCTCTGCCGAGGTATAAAGTACCCACAAGGTACTCCTTGTGTGGATTTTCAGACAATTCCGTAGAAAAATGTGGGTAAAATCATCAAAATACCGAATATCGGGGGGTACCGTTATATGGGGGATGTACGATATCGTGGACCTGTATAGAAAATTCTCTCTCAGGGGGTAAATTACTCGAAAGGAACTACTTTTGTGGATTTTAAGACAATTCCATTGAAAAATATGGCTAAAATCATCAAAATGCCGAATACCGGGGGGTACCGTTATATGGAGGCTATACGATATTGTGGACCTATATAGATAATTCTCTGCCGAGGTATAAAGTACCCACAAGGAACTACTTGTGTGGATTTTCAGACAATTCCATTGAAAAATGTGGCTAACATGATCAAAATACCGAATATCGGGGGTACCGTTATATGGGGGCTATACGATATCGTGGACCGATATAGCCCATCTTCGAACTTGAACTGCCTGCAGACAAAAGAGAGATCTGTGCAAAGTTTCCTATCTTAATTCGTTTAGACTGTAGCGTGATTACAACAGACGGACGGACAGACGGGCGGACAGGGCTAAATCGTCTTAGAATTTTACGCTGATCAAGAATATATATACTTTGTTGGGTCTAAAATGATTATTTCGATGAGTTACAAACGGAATGACGAACTTAATATACCCTCCATACCTTTTTTGGCGGAGGGTATAATAAACTTTAATTTTTCTTTTCAGGTTTCCCTTCAATTTAAATCAGAGCCCATATTTGCTCGTTTTCATTCTGGAGTGAAAGGTGCTTGAGAGCAGGAATGTTCGAGGTGCGTGAGTTTTATAGAGTACCGAAATAGAGAAAACATTTGCTCTAAGAGTAAAATCGATTTGGAAAAATTATTTTGTTTGGCTCTGTTTCGTTTGCAACTGTGGTTAAGAAAACACACATACATAACAAAAACACCACTACAACACCACAATATGTGGTAAAGTTTCTGCAGATCTGAAACCCTGAACCATCCCCATATCTACTAGATAATGAAGGCAAATATAGAACCTAATTGCTCTCTTTTTCGAATAATCATCATATATCCAGAACCGATATTTTCCAAAAATATTCATTTCACATATAACAACAAGTACCAGTACCTCCCTATATTCAGTATTTTGACGAGTTTAGGTACAATACCCACCGAAATTGTTTAAGTTGTCGTATTTGAAGTTCGTAATGGATGCTACAGCCTATGACAGAAAATTGTCTATGCTGGTCCAGGTCTTCGCACAGCTCCGATATAACGGTACCTCCCTATTTACGATATTTTGGTGATTTTAGCTACATTATTTACCGTTTGTTTCAAGTTTCCAATTTTGAATATGGTAATGACTTATGACAAACAATGCCTATGTAGGTCCACATCGTATAGACACCAATATAACGTCTATATTTGGTAGTTTTAAAATTTCAACAGATTTTTTTAAGGATTTTATTTCCAAATTCGTTCCAAATGGTGGAGGGTATTCAAAGTTCGGCCCGGCCGAACTTACTGCTTTTTAACTTGTTATTTGTTTGCATATTTCAAGATGTTACATAATTTGACATAATGTTGTAGGGCATAAAAATATCTTGAAAACTTTGAACTCCGTACCAACTAGCATCATCATAGCCTGGAATTGTTTAAATTAGCATTTACAGTCCGCAAAGCGATAATCCTTGCATTATGTTTTTATTTGGAACTAATTAGAACGTTCATTTTCAATATCTTAAGAAAATTTTGTTTTTGCAAAAACAAACAAACAACGTTTGTTTATAAGTGGAGAACGGTCGCAATGTTTACCAGGGAGTAAGGCAGAAAAAAACCTAGGATTCGGAAAAAGCCACAAATCCCCATCAGCTCCTTTGCTTTTTGTCTGGGATTTTCTCCCCAGAAGTTATTTTAAAAAACAAGTGAGCAAAGGCTATAGTCGTGCGGGGCCGACGATGTGATACCATACAACACTAAAATATGTTCGAAGTCCCCTTATATCCAAATCCATTTTGGAAGATTTCGTTTTTTAAATAATGTCAAAGATTACCGCCCAAAGGTTACCCTTAGTTTTTTGACCCGGAGAATTTGGCCAATATTTACGCACTCCTTAGTGTTGTTAAGTATTCAAAACAATTTCACACGAAAGTTGTGGTATATTTTACAGCTAAATATAATCCAATGGTCATCCAAAATGCTAAACTTCTTCCCTGTCCTTAACACTCTTCTGATGCGAAATCCAGTGTCGATAAGTTTTCAATTGTGGCCTATACAGCGACTACAAAATTAGAAAAAAATAAATTTTATTAGTCTATATTGCGGACATCTTTGAAAACAATGGACCTAGCCTTTCTGAGCCCAACCCTACCCTTGTGAAATTTTTCGTGAGGATCGGACGATATTTGCAATACTTATATAATATCCCCAACCTGTGTTGTAAGGTGAAAAAATATTACAAAATATTATAAGTCAAATTGAAAAAATCGCATGCGATAAAAAATATGAAAAAATGTCACAAAATACTACAAAATCTATATTAACATCATTATTGGCATATTTTTCTGCGATTTTTTTTTTAGATTTTATACTTATACATCAAGAGGGCATTCTGAATTGACAAAATTTGTCAAAATCGGTATAGCCATTGTTGAGATATAAGCATTCTAACTAACATCCCCTTCTTTTGTATATACACATTGTATATATTTCGCTATATATAACCGATATATTTACTATCGGCATCTACGTAACGGTCAGAATTGACCTGTTCGTCTATTTGTGATTTCGCCGGTTTAATGGAAAATTTGACTTTTATTTGACACAAATGTTGTGGCCTATTTCACCCTCTAAATATTACCCGATGACCATTAAAATTGGAAGGCTTCTGCCCAGCCCTAAGCTCTAGCCCCATGCTAACTTCCTCTTTTATTGGTCTATAATTGCGACCTGTAGAGCAACTGCAAAATCAGGAATTTTTTCAGTTTTTGGTCCATTTCAACCCCTAAATATTATGGGATCATCTCCAAAAGAAATAGGGTTCTATTCTGACCCTAGCCCCACCTCCATTCTAAATTTCGTGAAGATCGGGCCATAATTGCGACCTGTAGAGTGATTACAAATTAACATGGACAGACGGACGGACGGATGGATAGGAAGATCCATATATACTTTCCTATGTGGGAAACCAATATTTCGTGGTGTTACATAATTTTTGGCCCAATCAAACTTATAATAACCCCAACCCATAGTGTTGTAGGGTATAATAACTCCTATTACAAAAAAAAAAAAATTTTTACACAAGGGACGAGATCATAAACTCAATAGTATCGGTTCGGTATCCGGAACAAGCATGCCAACACTATTAATAGACAAGGCACGGTCGACGAAGGAGTTTTTGTTATAACAGATAAAACCAACTTACATGGTTATGTTACTTCGTTCATGTAAAACGAAAGCATAACAAGTGGAGAAAGATGAAAATGTTTATAAGTGCGGTTGTAAGACTTAGAAGATTTCCCAAAAGGATTTTAGATTAATTTAATTCTTTGGTTTCTCCTCTATTGAGCTTACGATCTCGTCACTTGGGTAAAAAAGTTTTTTTGTCATGGGATTTATTTTTTAAAATAACTTCTGCGGAGAAAATCCCAGACAAAAAGCAGAGGAGCTGATGGGGATTAGTGGCTTTTTCCGAATCCTATGTATTTTTTGCCTTACCCCCTGAACATTCAAGAAAAAAAAAAACAAGGGAACTGATGAGGATTGGTGGCTCATTTCGAAAACTAAGTATTCCCTGCCTTACCCCCTGGTAGACAAATACATCGTTCTCCACTAACAAAAAAACCTTGTTTTTATAAAAACAACAATAATGGGATAAAGCCTAACTATTTTGCAACAACAAAATACTAGGGTATCCTGAACAAACATGCCAACACTGTTCTATCCTAAGAAAAAGTGAGGACATTTTTTATTTTCTCCATTTGCTTTTCTCACAGTCGTAACCACTCCCAATATTTTGCTTCCCAATTTTCTATTGCATAAAATTTGAATAAAGCTTAATTTGAGAGATACACTAATTTCAAAGTGAGCTATTGTTGTTATGTGTTCTACAGAACACAATAAAGGTTCGTTAGCTGGAAATAGCAAACAATATTTCCGAATTATGAAAAACAACTCATCCCAGTCGTCGTCATCATCATCATTGCTTTCATTGGATCACGAATTCGTTTCGTTAAATATTGCACACACATACACACACACAACAACACTTATGGCCCGATAAAAATATATTACATTTAGATTTCAGCTCATGTAGTAGAAAGTGAAATTTTATGGAATAAAATTAATGTCTATTTGTTTGTTGAGCATAGCACCACCGCCACCACCGGTTTAACCAAATAAAAATTTGATTTCCATCGAAGAAAAACATGCCAATCAAAATGCAATAAATTAATCCTAATAGAATTAACCACATATGCGTGCCATAATTTGTGGCAGATTTTTACATGAACTTTCAATATTAAATTTGGTTATCAGTGTGTGTGAGAAGAAAAAAACTGAGAATCTGTTTGCCAGACGTTTATTTATTTAATTGCATTCATTCATTCAGATATGAGAAAATATTAAACTGAATAGTGTTTTTATGGTTTCGCAAAAAATACATAACCTTCTTATTGAACAAAAACTGTGGAAAATATAAAATGTTATTGATCAATTATTGTTGTTAAATTTCAAGCAACGAACGGATTGGAAATTTTTGGAAAGGGAAAGCGAGAAGAATATAATGAAATCTGTTAATTTTTATATATTGCAGATATGGATCAATTTTTTTTTTTCACTAAAATAATGAATGCGGACAATATATTAACTACCTACCAGTCATATTATATCATGGTAAACATGCAAGATGGATTTTTTATGCGGATAACTAGTGAAATCAAAAGTTTAGATAGAATTTTTCATAATAAGATACAAAACAAAAAATACTAGACTACTATAAAAACTGCACAAACAGTGTCGCTTGTTAACATATTTGTTTTTCAAAACCTCGTATTTTTGTCATTTAATTAGCAAAACACAACCCCCACCAATTATAGTTTTTTTTATTATTTAGATTCATTTAGAGAAATTTATATAAAATATAAACATTCATAATGCGGTTTATGGCAAACGGATACGATTATATTCGCAATTTGTATGTGTGGGTGTTCAATTTTGTTTGGTGAAAATTAATTGGATTTTCACCAATTTTAATAGGATACACGCACATACACACACTTACACATACAAGCATTTATTCAGGTATTCCCGTAATTACATTCAATGCGTGGAACATTGTAATTCATTTATTCGAAATGTGAGTTAATTAAATACAAAAATTCTGAATAATAAGTTTACTGAAATTATTCAAAAGTAATTGGCTTTTTGGCTTTTGCAGATAATTATCGATACAATATAAATATAAGAGGCATCATTAATGTTCAGCGGATCGTACTTTCCAATTTAGCAAATTATAATTTAACCTAATATTTGAAATTGAGTTCAATAACATCACGTTGGAAAATGTGGAGTGGAAGAGAGAGAGAGAGGGGGGCGGTTTTGGAATCAATAACATAATAACTGGCTCCAATAAAGGTTACCTTTTTGAATATATAGTAGAATTTATAAAGGTGTTTATCAATTCTAAAAGTTGTTGTTGGTAGCAGATGTTTAAAAGGTTTCTCTTTTTCTACCCTCCACCATATGGTATATTAACTTTGTCATTCCGTTTGTAACTCATATTCTTGTCAAACCCAACAATGTGTGTATATATATGATCAGCGCAAAATTTTATGTTGATTTTGTCTGTTGTAATCACTTTATCTTTCGAACGAATTTAAATAGAAGCCTTCAGGCAGGTTAAGTTCGTAAATGGACTATGGCGGTCCACGTTTTCGTATAGTTATTTTGATGATTTAAGCGACATGATCAGCGTAAATTTCTAAGTCGATTTAGATAAAAGGCTATATGGGGGATATACGATATCGTGGACATATATAGACAATTCTTTTTGAGGGGGTAAAATGTTCACAAGGGCCTCCTTTTGTGGAATTTCAGACAATTCCATTGAAAAATGTGGCTAAAATCATCAAAATACCGAATACCGTGGGGGTACCGTTATATGGGGGATATACGATATTGTGGAGCTGTATAGATAATTCTCTGCAGAGGTATAAAGTACACACAAGGAATTACTTGTGTGGATTTTCAGACAATTAAAAAATGTGGCTAAAATCATCAAAATACCGAATATCGATGGTACCGTTATATGGGGGCTATACGATATCGTGGACCGATATAGCCCATCTTCGAACTTGGCCTGCCTGCAGACAAAAGAGAGATCGGTGCAAAATTTTAGCTTTCTATCTTAATCCGTTTAGACTGTAGCGTGATTACAACAGACGGTCAGACGGACGGACAGTGCCAAATCGTCTTAGAATTTTACGCTGATCAAGAATATATATACTTTGTTGGGTCTAAAATGATTATTTCGATGAGTTACAAACGGAATGACGAACTTAATAGGGTATATTAAGTTCGTCATTCGTCATTTTTTTGGTGGAGGGTATAAAAATATTATGTTATATTATTTTAATATATTTTGACTTGCGCTATATTTATTTAAATTGTTGACCCTTTATGCCTGCCACACAAGAAAGTGGACCAATAATAAACAGCGAACAGAGGTGTTCCACTTCATCTAATATTGATACAAATATTGGGATGTGTAAAATTTAAATAATATCGAACATTTTTCGATCTCTGGTTGATAAAAATATTTAGATCTACAAAGTTTGAAAAGAATCTCTAACTTTTTCACAAGTTATGAGAGATATGAGTGAATGGGATGAAAATTTGGCATTTTATAAGGGTTTTTTTTTTATTCAAAACTTTGATCATATTGTGGAAGAGGCACAAGAAAGAGGGAACTGTTATACCCCATCTTCACACCAGATGTTGTGTTAATAAAAAATATTTGTGATCTTCGTAATTTGAAAAGAATCGGACCCTTTGTAGGCCGATATGTTTAATCTTCACGCGAGATCTTGTGTTGATAGAAATATTGAGATGTACCGAACTTAAATATAATCGTATGCACATTTAGCATTTTATGAGCTTCATGGTTATTCATAAATTCAACTCGTTGGTGGGGAAGTACCAGAATCCATCTTCATACCAAAACTTGTGTTATTAAAAATATTGAGATGTGTGAAATTGCAGGAGAATCTGATGCTTATTTCGCATTTTATGAAAAATACAATTATTCAAAATGTTGACCCTTTGTAGGTCACCTGATATTACTTAGATAGAAATATTGGGATGTGCCGAGTTTGAAAATAGTCGGATGTACATTTAGCATTTTATGAGCTTCATGGTTATACAAAATTATAACTCCTTTGTGTGGTAGGTACCAGAGGGAGTTGATCAATATAAGCCATGTTCACACCAGATCTGCTGTTGATAGATGTATTAGGATGAGCGCAATTTGAAGACAATCGGATATTTATTTCACGAGAGTTTTATTTATTTTGACTGCTTGTGGGGGAGGTTCAAGATGAGTAGGTTGATCACTTCACAAGTTAGAGTGGTAACCACTGACGGACACACGGACATGATTCAATCGTCTGTAGTTCGTCCTGATCAAGATAAATGAAGCTTATTATGGGTTTTCATCAGTTACTTCAATGCTTGCAAGCGGAATGACATAGTCAGGACCTGTTTTTGTATGACGAATGTGAGGAAAATACTATTCCAGATGCTTATTACAAACTTTGAATGTATACCCTACCATACTATGTTGGAGGGTATAAAAAAAACAAAAAATATAAATTATGCAAAATAGTTAGTAGGACCAGATGACGATGTCTGTCCGTCTATTGAAATAAATAAATCTATCTGTTTATCTCTATCTCTAAATGTTTAAGATAAATTATGGAATTTGAAATAGATGTCTCCTAAGATTTTTTGGTCCACATTTTGGACATATCTTGTAGTTTCATCTGATTTCAAATTTCTGATTTACTTTATACCCTCCACCTTGAAAAGGAGGGTATATTAACTTTGTCATTCCGTTTGTAACATCCATAAATATTCGATTAAACGATGTCCGTCTGTCTGTCTATTGAAATCACCATACAGCCCATACTATTTGACGTAGAGCTTCAAAATTTGTCCGAACCATTTGTATTGGATGGTTTGTATAGGATGGTTTGTATTGATATGCGACATATTGGTCCACGTTTCTTATAGCCGTCATGTAACGGCACCGCCCGATATTCTGTATTTTTTTTTTTTTAAAGACACATGTGACTTACCCACCGATATTCTGTATATTGCTAATCCTAGTCACATTTACCTACGAAATGGTTTCAAATTTGATATTTAAGAAGATTTGGTAGATGATAATCCTTAAAGTATAAAATTATCTATAGAGGTTCCCGTTTTGGTATGGCCCCATATAACGGCCTAACCTCGATTATGTTTTTTTGAAAAGTTTAGCGGCATTATCCAAACGGTCTTACTGGTATTTGTAGTTTAAAGTGGAACACGTTTGAATTCAGATACCCAATACTGGAGAGTACTAAAAGTTCGAACTTAATTGTTTTTTTTTTAATACTCGTAGAAAAAATAAAGTTTCGATTGTCATCAACAGTCATTACAAATCACAACCACTACCTGTATCAATACCCATCGAGTGTTTAATCAATTAGAAAATCAAGTTTAAAGAGGATAGATAGGTACGCACAAGGTATATAAACCTTTTTTTAAGTATTTTATGAAATAAAGACCTGTTATAGATATTATAGGGATAAGTCTTTATACCCTACAACACTATGTGTTGGGGGTATTATAAGTTTGATTGGGCCAGAATTTATATAACACCTCGAAATATTGGTTTCCCATATAGGAAAGTATATATGGATCTTCCTAGCTCGCCGAGCTGAGTCGATCTAGCTATGTATGTCCGTCCGTCCGTCTGTCCGTCTGTCCATGTTAATTTGTAATCACTCTACAGGTCGCAATTATAGCCCGATCTTCACGAAATTTAGAATGTAGGTGGGGTTAAGGTCAGAATAGAACCCTGTTTCTTTTGGAGATGTTCGCATAATATTTAGGGGTTAAAATGGACCAAAAACTGAAAAATTTCCTGATTTTGCAGTTGCTCTACAGGTCGCAATTATAGACCAATCGACGCGGAATTTCGCATGTAGCTAGAGTTTAGGGCGGGGAAGAAGCCTACCAATAGAACATATATTTTGTGTTGAAAAAATTCAAAAATTTTCATTAAACCGTGAATATTTTAAATCCCGGCGAAATCAAAAGCCAAGACAAGGTTACTTCTGATATTTACATTGATGTTAACATCCATCAAATCGGATATATAGCAACATATGTGCGATATATATGTCTATCAAAGAAGATATGCTTGAAAGATCTCTTATATGTCGATAACGGCTGAACTGATTTCGACAGTTCTCATTAATTCAAAATGGCCTCTTGGCAGGAAAGAAAAAACGTCTAAAAAATCGCATAAAAATATCTCTCTAAAGATGAAAATATTGATTTTGTAATATTTTCTCATATTTTTTCAATTTTGTCATATTTTTGGCATATTTTCATTTTGAATTAAACATTTGGTAATATTTCTACAGCTAACGAAACTAAGTAGTTAGGATATCAGGATATCATATACAGATCACATTTATGGCCCGATCCTTATGAAATTTTGCATGGGGATAACATGAGGGTCAGAATAGAAGCCTACTCTTTTTGGAGATAATCGCCATATATTTAGCGGTTGAAATGGACAAAAAAACTGCAAAATTGTCAGCAAGTCGTAATTATCGCCCTATCCTCACGCGCATTTGAATGGAGGTTACCGGACATTGCAAAAGCCAAATAGTTTTGGATGGCCATCCAAAAATATTCAATGTGTGAAATAGTTTGCCAACTTTTGTAGACAAAATACGAAAACATCCATTCCAGTGTCTTTTTGGAGAATTCACAAATACAGGAAAGACACACTTCTGACTATTTCGTTAAGGCTGATTTCGTTGAAGAATATAGTCAATTGTCTATATCTCATATAGATGCGTTTCAGTCAAAAACCAATAATAAATGTTAATCTTTTGCCACTTCTGAGAGATTATAGGTCTTTGGGAAATATTGGTTCCAGATCTAGGAAGACCATTTACGTGCAACATCTACCAATAAATTGGAAATGAGCAAATTAGTTCAAGTTTCTATTATTCGAAAATTAGAGAACGAAACCTGATGGTTTTCTTTTATAATTTGTCACAATATCTTGTGGAATTCTTTCGAGTATCTGGCCTATATAAACTTTATCATTTATTATAGTGTTGTAGGGTATTCAACGGTTGGCCCCGCTCGACTGTAGCCTTTGCTTACTTGTATACATATATTAATATAAATATTTCTATAAAGAATATTACATACCAATTCAGAACATCGACTTTATAACATTAAAAATCTCATTCCTCGACATACTTCACTTTTGCAAAATGTTATCCTTCTCAGGGAAGATTAGTCTTAAATGTCATTTTATATCGAGAACATTTCCATTAATGAAATTTCAAATCCTTTACACGATTTAAAGCTATTTTCATATTTCATCTGGTCCTTGTAAGGCTATGACAGGTATTGTAACCCAACGTTGCTGTTAACTATTTTGGTCATGCATTGAATTGCATTCGCAATATAAATTGGTGACATGTTGTAGAGCATTATTTAAATGTGGCAACAACACTGCAAACGTAGGACAGAAGCATGACAAACATTCGTACAACATTCAATTGTAGTAAAACATTTCCTGCATACAAAGCAATATTGTAGGGGAAAAAATATGTCTGCAATTGCATGTGTTTAATGTTGCGAGGTACATGTAATGAGGTAGGGATACAAAAATTATGATATGAAGGTGAAACTTTATTTAATTTTTATTACATTCCAATTTACATTAACATTGCCCTTGCATCCAGAAACCAATAATAAAAAAGCAGAGGTAACCCATTTTGACCATTTCTATGTATTGGGAGAATTTCTAGAACAAGTCTCGACGAAAGCCTCGTTCTCCTCACTTATCACCAATGGCAATTCAACCGATTGTATATAGTTCGAAGAAGTGTTCTATAATGAATTCTAGAGAATTTCTTATCTTGTATTTATTTAGAAAGAGTAAGGCCTGAGAGCGGTATTTTTAGTAGGTTTCTGGACTTAAAAGTTACCTTGGATTTAGTTGAGCAGAATTTAAATAACAGCAGTGACGCTGAGAATTGCCATGAGTAGATTTTCGAAATTACTCAACATTGAGCAACTAAATATATTAAATGTAGATTCAGTCACTCCCAGTTGGAATATTAATATTAGCCCTTCTGAAGCTGAAACTTATTTTCAGAGAAGCTTAGAAAGAACATTGTGTGTCCCAGTCGCGACCTGTCTTAGATGGGCATATTCCTGTTCAAGAAGTTACTCCTACGTATGTGGTAATTGAATCGACACCAGTGACAAGAACCGAAATATATAACAATTATGTAGCAATCGTTTAAAAAATTAAAAAAAACTGGCCCAATTTTATACAAGCTAGAACAAAAATACTATCAATAACGATCTTGTGAAAACCATTTTGGCTTAATCGAATAAATTTCAGAATGAAAGTTTTAAGCTCTACCTCTTAGCAAAAAAATCTTTATAGGTCCACGGTACCTTCAGATTTTCTGTATTTTGAACATTTCTGCAATAATTTCCACACAAGGGGGCTAAAATTGTACACTTTGGGTGCTTATTACGTTTGTTTGCTAAAGGTGCCCAGTCCCCACACAACGGTATCTCCTGTTTTTCGGTATTTTTTATGTTTCTGTTTCAATAGTGCCACAGGCCAACGAAAAATCGATCAAGTAACCCCCATATTAAGAAGGTCACTTAACTAAATTGACTACAATACAATATTTTTAGAGGATTTTATATATATAGTGAAAAACAAATTATAGGGCTTTTAAGACATTTGACATTTGATACGACAAAATGTGTCTCATAAAAATAACGGATTATGATCTTAGGTTTCATTAGACGAAATTCGTTCCAGGACATTTGGAGTTGATTTAGTCATGCACAATTTGGAAGGAACTATTACAAATCATATTTTGTCATAGGCCATTACGATATTCAAATACGAAACTTGAAATAATACAAATGAATAATGTCGCTTAAATCATCAAAATACCGAATACAGGGAGGTATCGTAATATGGGGCCTATACGAAGGTGAATAATTCTTTTAGCGTGTGAAATCGGTTTCAGATTTTCTTCACATATTCCAATTCGACGAATGAAGGTGTGATTTGTCACTTTTTCTGGAACATTTCCAAGAGTCATACAAATCACAATTTTTATTAATTTCAAATTTATTTCCCAGTTTATTTAAAACTTCACACACGGTAATTATACCCTACAACACTATGTGTTGGGGGTATTATAAGTTTGATTGGGTCAAAAATTATGTAACACCACGAAATATTGGTTTCCCATATAGGAAAGTATATCGCCGAGCTGAGTCGATCTAGCTGTCCATGTTAAATTGTAATCACTCTACAGGTCGCAGTTATGGCTCGATCTTCACGAAATTGAAAATGAAGGTTGAGTTAAGGTCAGAATAGAACCCTATTTCTTTTGAAGATGATCGCATAATATTTAGGAGTTGAAATGGACCAAAAACTGAAAAAATTCCTGATTTTGCAGTTGCTCTACAGGTCGCAATTATAGACCAATCAAAGCGGAAGTTAGCATGGGGCTAGAGCTTAGGGCTGGGCAAAAGCCTTCCAATTTTGATGGTCATCGGGTAATATTTAGTGGGTGAAATAGACTATAACATTTGTGTTAAATAAAAGTCAAATTTTCCATTAAACCGCGAATATTTTTAATCCCGGCGAAATCACAAATAGACGAACAGGTCAATTCTGACGTAGATGCCGATAGCAAATATATCGGTTATATATAGCGAAATATTTACAATGGAGGGGGGTGTTAGTTAGAATGCTTATATCTCAAGAATGGCTGAACCGATTTTGACAAGTTTTGTCAATTAAGAATGCCCTCTTGACATAAAAGTATAAAATCTAAAAAAAATCGCAGAAAAATATGCCAATAATGATGTTGATATAGATTTTGTAGTATTTTGTGACATTTTTTTTTTCATATTTTTTATCGCATGCGATTTTTTCAATTTGACTTATAATAATTTGTAATAATTTTTCACCTTCCAACACAGGTTGGGGATATAAAATAATTATTGCACATATCGTCCGATCATCATGAAAATTTTCACAAGGGTAGGGTTGGGCTCAGAAGGGCTAGGCCTATTGTTTTCTAAGACGTCCGCAATATATTTAGGGGTTGAAATGGACCAACAACTAAAAATTTTTCTTGATTTTGTAGCCATTTTAAAGGTCACAAATATAAACCAAGGGACACGAATTCTCGCATAAAGTTAGAGTTTAAGACAGCGGGTAGAATGGACCACTACTTTTGTGGGAAGAAATACCAATATTTCCATTCTACCGAAACACTGAAAATAACTTACAGGCAATATTCAAAATACACAAAAGGCGGATTTCTGGCTTTTTTATGCCGATTTCGTTGACGAATATAGCCAATTATCGTAGACAGCAAATCATATAGAAGAGTCTAAATTTACAGACACTGATGGGCCTCTTCCTTTTGGAGATGATCGCAAAATATGACCCAAAAACAGAAAAAAATCTGTTCACACAATTGAGGCCAATTGACGCGCCTGAGAAGAGAGTTAATGACAGGGAAAAGTTCTAGCATTTTGGATGACCATTAGATTATATTTAGCTGTAAAATGGAGCGCAACGACTAACAGCACGACGGAGTGCGTAAATATTGGGCAAATGCCCCTAGTCAAAATACTAGGGGTAATATCTGGGCAATGTTCCGTGACGTAATTTCAGAAGCGAAATCTTCCGAAATGGATTTGGACATAAGGGAGCTTCTAACATATTGTAGTATTGTGGGTATCACATGGTCGGCCCCGCACGACTATAGCCTTTGCTTACTTGTTTTGTCAATATATATAAGAGAAGTGACTGACCTAAAATCCACGCCAGACATCCCGGCTCAAGTTAGAATCATGGAACTAGGAAATTCGTACTACATGGGTACGAAAATTTCTAAATGTTCCAAGATTGAGTACTTTGTATTGGTCAAACGGAATGAGCTGGAATTTGAAATGACACCATTTGATATTATGTTAGAGGATAGAACTAAAATCTTAAAATTTGGTGTGAAAATCAAGTTGAGGTAACTAAGTTTATTGTTTGTAGGTGGTTTTGAAAATGTGTACTTAGTATGCGAACTGTACCAAATGACACTACATTTGGAACCGTTTAGTTTAGGGTGAACGGATGTAGCTGGAATTTGAAAGAGGTGGTTTTAGAAAGGTATAAATAGTACTATATTTGGTACAATTTGGTATTGAGTGAACAGATGATTAAAATCTTAAATTTGCTATTAGAGTTGCTGTGCATTGATAGCCTGGACAAATGGAAGTGGTTCCGGAAATGTGTACTACTATATAGATTACTAATGGTATGTGTGTTTGAGATATGTCTTTGAGTTGGAAATGCGTCCTATAATTGTACGAAAAGAACTAAATGTCACTATCTTTGGTATTGGGTGAAGGGATATCTGGAATTGAGATATGGAGGCGGCTTTGGAAATGTATTCTGTAATTCAACGAAGAGTACTAAATAGCATTAAATTTAGTATGGGGTGAAGGAATAGAGCTTAAAATCTTGAAGAGTGATATACCAGCTGTGCGCTTCGCTAACCCTTTTGCTTTTATATACATCGACCGAAAATATATATGAATGTAATCGGATGAAGGTGTATATTCCAGCTATATCCAAATCTAAACTGATTTCAATTTAATTTGGCAAATTTATTTTTGTTCCAAATTCCGTTGAAAGTTCCAAATTTTATTAAAATTAGACATACATAGCCTGGTTGGTGCATCAAGTACATGAAATCGGCCGAAAATGTGAATTGGAGCTTTGACTAAATCTGAACCGATTTGATGATAATTTGGCAAATAAATTTTAAGACGAAATTCCATCACACATTCTAAATTTCATTGAAATTGTGTATATATAGCGTGTTAAATACATGAAATCGGCCGAAAATATGTATGAGAAATATATCAAATCGTGTAATTTGGCAAATGTATGTTTGTTTCAAATTCCGTTACACATTTCAAATTTTATTAAAATTAGACATACCTAGGGTGGTTGGTGCATCAAATATATGAAATCGGCAGAAAATGTATATGGGAGCTATATCCTAATCTGAACCGATTTTAATACAATTTGGCAAATGAATTTTTTATACAAATTCCATCGCACATTTCAAGTTTCATTGAAATTAGTGATGCACAGCGTGTTTGATTCATCAAATGCACGAAATCGGGCTAAATATATATGGGAGCTATATCCACATCTGAACCGATTTCAATATAGTTTGGAAAATTTATTTTATTTCAAGTTCCATTAGAGATTCCAAATTTGGAGACTGTATCTGTAATAGATCAATATATGCTACTTTCGATTATTCCGTTGAAATCGATTTAGATCTGCAGTAGAAGTCGGGCCGATTTTGTACTTCCTTGACTCGTTGATATTATAACTAAATATCCATATCTATACTTTACTTGTAAAAAAATTATCTTAGATTAATGTTGACAACTCACTTTTTATTTTGTAAACAGAAACAAAAATTCTTGCTTACTAGACAGATAAATCCCAGAATAACTAATAAATTTAACATTTTATCGACTCTATACAACAATTAAAGTTATCTCAAATTAAAAGTAATCCACTTGAAAACCTTAAACTGTATATGGGTGCTATATCAAACTCATAAAACTTGAAGATCGAATAAAAATCATTATTAATTTAATTTACTTAATTTAAAAACCTATATTTTTAATGGAGACAAATTTCAGTTGCTTCAATAAGTTTGCACACCTCACTTGGGTATAAGGAAATGTTTGCGATATGAGTTATTACTGAGGAGAATATTCCGAGGCAAAACCAAAGGAATTGATAATGATTTGTTGCTTTTTCGAAATACGGACCTGTGTTACCCCTTGGCAAACGTTGCCATTAAATATAGTTTTTATTTATTTTTATACCCTACAACACTATGTGTTGGGGTATTATAAGTTTGATTGGGCCAAAATTATGTAGCAGCTCGAAATATTCGTTTCCCACATAGGAAAGTACATATGGATCTTCCTATCTCGCCGAGTCCGCAATTATGGCCCGATCTTCACGAAATTTAGAATGGAGGTAAGGCTGGGCTCAGAATAGAACCCTATTGCTTTTGGAGATGATCGCATAATATTTAGGGGTTGAAATGGATCAAAAACTGAAAAATTTCCTGATTTTGCAGTTGGACTGGGCAGAAGCCGGCCATCGGACAATATTTAGCGGGTGAAATTGACCCTAACTTTTATGTAAGGAAATAAGAAAATTTCCACTAAACCGCGAATATTTTTAATCCCAGCCAAATCACAAGTACATTGAAACTTCACTTCTGACCATAAAAGTGATACTGATAGTCAAGAAATCGGATATATAGCAAAATAGGTACAATATATATGTAAAATAGTAGATCCTATTTATTCTGCTTATAAGTCAAGAACCGCTGGGCCGATTTTCACAATCGGAATGGTCTATTACCAGAGAAGGATTATATCTAAGAAAATCCCGAAAAATATACCAATAAAAAAGTGAATATCTTTTGTTCCTTTCTTATTTTCAATTTTTGTCATATTTTTTATCGCATGCGATTTTTTCAATTTAACTTAAAATTTTGAATTGTATCCTCTCGAATTGGTCTGGGGTTAGGGTCAGAATTAAAGCCTATTGTTCTTAAGATTTACATTTAAGGGTTCAAATGGACTAACAATTTTAAGTTTTTCTAATTTTGTACTCTCTCTATAGCCAACAATTGAAAATTAATCGACACGGAATTTCGCATCAGCAGAGAGTAAGGTACAGGGGCGTTATTTTTGATATTATTTCAAAAACGAAATCTTCCAAAATAGATTTGGACATAACGGGATTTCGAACACATTGCAGTGTTGTAGGGTATCACATGGCCGCACGACTATAGCCTTTGCTTACTTGTTTTTTAATAAGAACAAAAGTGGGATTAAACTACTTAAACAATTCCATCAGGTAAATGCCAACACAAATGTAAGCTTCAAACGAAATTTCCATACCACCATTCATTTTAAACCAGCTCTATTTTAACGAGCAAAATATGTAAAAGACTCAATTACATTGAGGCACGTTAGCCATCTCTAAAACTGCTGCAATCGAACTATGCAAGTTACTGCTACAAAGGTACGGTGCGCGTTGTAGGAGTTGAGTAACTGTTAGCCGGCAACAAAGTAGCAGGAAAAGTATACAACTAATCACACGCACGCACTCTCTATCACAAATACACTCGCACACACTCACACCAACAGCTGATTACGAAAAATATCACAACTACGGGAGATTTCTTGTTTGGCTCAACGCTGTACTGCATTACATGGCGTATTTGATGATGAAAATGTCGACGAGACATTAGTTCTCTTTCCTGGTTACCATTGCATATTGGCCCATAACACAACCGAGCTATACCCCCAGCCATATCAACGACGAGAACGCCCCAATGCTGTTGTGATTATTAACAAACCAGCATCAAATACATTTTGTATGCAGCCGATACTGTTGCCGACGACAGCAGTAATAACAACAAAAACTTGCGAACATTACAACAAATACCGTAAATGAGCAAGCAACAGAGTTAGAGGATTCATTTCATTTTTTCAGCAGAGATGGAAATTCAATATTCAGGTTTAAAGCGTGGACTTATCAATAGGGATGGTTATACAACTGGTAGAATAATATTCGAGATATGGCATAACAATCATCTTAAAACAATTTTTTCTTTTGGTAGCCTTATGTATGTTTTGACATTATATATATACATTTTGTGTGTGTGTGTTGAAGTTGAATTTTGAAATTTTTAAGTTCTTCTTAAATATTTCAGTATGCAAACTTCGATAAAAACTGGAAACAACCTCGCATTTTATGGGGAAAGAAGTACCGGGAAGAGTGCACCAACAGAAGAAATTATAGGGGGAGGGGGGTTAGGTACCAGATGGTAAATGACTCCTCTAATATGTTAAATTTTTTACAAGAGGTAAATGGAAATATGAGATTGATGAGAATCAGAAGAAGTGTGTCGATTTGTCTCATATTCCTTATATACCTTATGTAGGTAAAAGTACAGGATGAGACACAAAAACTGCAAACAACTTCAGACTGCTGTCATTTCGATGGCACTCGTCCGACAGCTTTTAAAATTATTCCAGTGACAGCTCATTATATTGTTTTCAAGCGTACAAAAGCAATTTTCCAAAAAAAAAAAGTTATTCGTGATGCAACTCAAGCGTGATAGTGTGATTTCTTTATATTTGGCTGGAAAACCACAAGTAGCTATCGTTAGAAAATCTTTTGTGTCTCGTACCATCGCTAGTTAACGTGATACTGGTAGCGTAGCCCGACGTCAAGGAAGTGGACGGAAGAAAACAGCAACATCAGCAGAAATGGTTCGAAAAGTAAAGAAGCGGCTTGATTGAAACACGCGTCGCAGTCGCCGAAAAATGTCTCGTTAACTGACCACATCGCAATATTCCATTCGTCAAATATTGAAAAATGTGCTCGGGGTAAAGCCAGTGCAAAGACTTACAACGCCAGCTAAAGAGTTGCTTCGCTTATCCGAAAGTGGTGAACTGCCGAATTTGGTTTTCTCCAATGAGAACACATTATTGAGAAAACATTATGATCGTGTTTACTTGCCAACGAAGTCAGCTGAAAATGTACACCTTCGGTTCGGTGATGGTGTGAATCGCCATAACAGCCAATGGTTGCTCTCCTCTCGTATTAGCATCAGAATAAATGCCGAATATTATTGCGAAAATATTGTGGAGGGTGTATTAAAGCCTTGGTCTCGCAAACATTTTGGCCGCAGACCTTGGACATTCCAACAGGACTCAGCACCATCACACTCAGCACGCGTCACCCAAGAATGGTTACAAAATGAGGATCCTCGCTTTATTTCCAGCGCACCACCAAAATCTACGGATACCAATCCGTTGGAGCACGTGGAGCAGTTGGCACTGAAAAACACAAAAGTTGTGACGGCGAAAATCCTTCGTCATTTTTGCCCACACAAAACGCTATCTTAAATTCCAATTGCCTAGCAAAATTCTTACGAGCAACCACACTAAAGAGAGGTAAACCGTTATGGCAACAACACACAGCATCACTCATCACTACCATTGGCGGTGATGAGCACATGTGATGTTGTTGTGATAACCAAATTTTTCGTAAACAAGTTCCCGTTACTCCACTGCGAACACGTGGTGGAGCCGGGTATAAAAGGGCGGACAATGGCAGAATCGGGGAGTGAGTGCAAGACAGTGAACGAGACAACACCAAACCGGTAAGTGCCTATATAGAAATTTATCCTGGACATCCTTTCCTAGAGTAATTATCCAGGTCTCTAGTCCTTGAATCCCAGTGGTATCCTTAAAGATATCCTAGATCCTTGTAGTGCCTGAGTACTTATTAAGGTCTCTCGCAAACGTATCCTTGAACATCCTGTAGTGCTGTAGTGCTTCGGAGTACTTATTAAGGTCTCTTGCAAACGTATCCTAGATCCTTGTAGTGCCTGAGTACTTATTAAGGTCTCTCGCAAACGTATCCTTGAACATTCTGTAGTGCTTGAGTACTTATTAAGGTCTCTTGCAAACGTATCCTAGATCCTTGTAGTGCCTGAGTACTTATTAAGGTCTCTCGCAACCGTATCCTTGAACATCCTGTAGTGCTTGAGTACTTATTAAGGTCTCTTGCAAACGTATCCTAGATCCTTGTAGTGCCTGAGTACTTATTGAGGTCTCTCGCAACCGTATCCTTGAACATCCTGTAGTGCTTGAGTACCTATTAAGGTCTCTTGCAAACGTATCCTAGATCCTTGTAGTGCCTGAGTACTTCTTAAGGTCTCTGGCAACCTTAGTCTAGATCCCAATAGCGTATCCTTGAATATCCAGTAGCCTGCTTGAGTACTTATCCAGGTCTCTCGCACGGAATCCATCCCGAATCCTGAACACCCTGATCCTGTATCCTTGTCCCGTTCTCGAGTACTTATCCAGGTCTCGAGTGGAAGAACCACCAAACCCGGACCGAAGACGATTAGGCTAGTTAGAATATATAGAGTTTATATATAATTCAAATTCCTTTTTAAACAGAAACATAATATCAAAACGTAAACTGTCTTTCTCTTTCTGTCTCAATAAATAAAATATCTGTACGAAACCCTGGACCCCGACGAGCTATTCCAGCCCAAGGGGAGAAATCCTGTCGTTACAAAGTGTCGATCACATCAAGCAAGCGCTTCGCCGGGAATGGGCCAAAATACCGCAGAGCAATATCCGAGCAGCGTGTGACGGTTTCTAGGCCATTTTTAGACCATAATTCGTGCCAAAGATAACCAATTCAAACAAATCTAAACTTATTCCAAAATTTGATACTATTTCCGACATTTTTTGCTTTCATTCAATAAAATTTAAAAAATAAGTAAATAAAAATTATGGCGTTTGACTTTGTTACAGTTTTTTATCTAGCCGTAAATAATTATTGGTAATTTGTTGTTAATTTTATGAGAGTTTAAGTTATTCAACATTTTGACCCCTTGAGGGGGAGGCGCAAAAAGGAGCAGTTTGTTTTATTCTATCTCCGTACCAGATCTAGACCAGATCATTTGTACCAAATGTTGTGATATGCGAAATTTCAATCGGACTTTTATTTCACGTTTGCTAAGAGTTATGATTATTCAAAATCTTAATTAGAAATGTTAAGTAGAGTTAGTGGATATTAGATATTGTCTATTGGATTTGCAAAATATAAACAAAACATAAGTTGATTCTTTTTTATTTTATTGGGAAAATTGTTTTCTCACAGAACGGTAACCTTTTGTGGGGATGTACAAGAAGAAGTATTGGCCATCTGCGAAATCGATCTAAGTTTTATAATAATATAATTATGAAACAAGTTTCGACGAAATCGGTTATTCCCTTTTAGTATATAGTACCAACAGCCATTGGACAGACAAACGGATCAACTCCAAATATCCATAAATAGATTTCTTGCAAATAAACCTATCTATTATTTCGATGGAACACATTTGACTGTGTCAAATGAGGGATGTTTGGGGGTATTAAAATTGTGATTTTATATTAATAGTTCTCTAGGTGCTTCCATCACTGTACACGCGAGTTTTAATGTCCTTATTTCCCGAAAAAAGAGTGAAAACCAATGTTTTGATGCATAGACACATCAATTATGGCCGCTTTACCTTAAATATGTTTCCATCTCTTCTACAAATCAAAGTTTCCAACTCTGACTTTCAGCGGATGTGAAGAAAGATAAAATTAAAAAAAAAACTACTGACATTGCATCGTGCTGTGCAGCCAACAATTGAAGCAATTAGTAATTCTGTGTAAGTTGCCACATTAGTTCATAACTCTATTAAATCTCTTTTTCCCCAGTTCAAGGTATGCATGGAAAGTAACAAGCGCATGGAAAAAGAACAACGCGAACTCTTGTAAAAATTTTAGCAGAGAACTGCATTTTTAAGTGTTGATTAATTTGAGTGGAATCTGTGTGTATTTTTGCCAACATAAGTCAACGGCATTGTTGAAGAAAATGTTGAAAATTTCGGCAAAAATCCCAACCGCTTTGTCATTGGCATCCGCAGAAAGTATTTCGCAGAAATTCCTTTGCAATTAGTGGATAATATAAATTTTATTTATTCATACAAACGACAAGGTAATTTAAATAAACAAAATATGGGTTTTAGCTTGAAATGTTGAAATAAATTCAGTGCTGCGTTCTTAATTTTTAATATTTTGTTTTACCAAGATATGACAGAAAAGAAGAGGTGTTATTTGAGTCATTGGTAATTAAAATTCGTTATCACAAGTTATTGAACTTTAAGTTATGATTAATAATAATTATTTATTAATTAAGTTTGTTTTAAAGAGAAAACAGAATGCTCGCAGAAACATCGTAGCAAATACCGGTAGTTCAAGGCTCACAACCATTATTTCCACCCAACACCGTAGCATTGTATAAATTCTATACACCGTTATGAGTTGGTGGTTGGCTTCTTGTAACAGGTTTAAGATTAAATATTATAAAACCATAGCCACAGCAAAGTCTTTGAGCCGAATAACTCAATAAAAGGTAAGGTAAACAAACTTCCTCCTGTGTTAGGTTGAAAATAAATTATAAGCAAAAGATCTTAGTTTTTCACACCAGCGAATTAAAGCAAAACAAGCAAATTCCAACAGTTCGTATTGGGCCTTCTTAATACTCAAAATTTACAATTAGTGCACTTCGAAAAAAAAAATAGTTTAATAAAAATTACTAAATTTTCAGACATTCAAGTTTTTATTAAAGTTTTTTTTTTTTTTCGGAAAGATTAGTAGGAAAACGTTTACCTTTTATACAAAAAAAAATCATTTTGAAATATACCGAGAAACATGTTAGTAAAAACATTGCACAGTGGACCTACATCCAATTTTAGAAACCAACAGTGACTTCAATATCAAATTGCAGGATTTTAGCTATATCGCTTCACCCAATACTAAATTTATTAACATTGAGTACGCATATCTAAAACAATCTACATCTCTCCATCCTAGACAGCAACAGTGATTTAAAGTTAGTACCATTTAGTACTTTTCGAACAATTACATTAAAAATCTCCAAAACCACCAGATCACAAATCCAGCTATAAACCGAAATTTTTCCCCCAAATTAAAAACTAGTACTATTTAGTGCTTTTTGTACAAATATAGTACGCACTTCCAAAACAAACTCCTTTTCTTAACCACAGACTTCAACAGTGAAATCTAAATCAAATTTCTGGATTTCAGCTCTACTCCTTCACGCAATACCAAATTTAGTACTATTCATACAATCATAATATACTCTACCCAAATCTCTTCCCAATGTCAATCCTAGATACCAACTGAGACCTGAATATCAAATTTCGGGATTCTAGCTCCATTCCTTCAGTTTTCGCAAAATAATAGTACACATTTCCACAACCAGCCACATCTCAATTCCAAATACCAACAGAGACGTCAATATCAAATTAAAACCTCTTAGCAAAAGTTTTCTAAATATCAAATTTCAGAATTTTACTCACCCAATACCAATTATTGTACCATTCAGTACTTTACGCACAGTTATAGAACACATTTCCGAAACCACATCCATATGTCCAAGCTACACATGAAGCAATATCTGTTCAGCCAATACCAAATTCTATTAAATATGGTACTATTTAGTACTTTTCGTGTACTTGTGCTACAAATTTCCAAAACCACCTTCGTATGGCAAACCAACCGCCAAGAGGAAGCCAATACAACATTTTCGAATTTACAGCTTAATCCGTTCACCCTAAACCAAATTGTTCAAAATTTAGTACAATTTTTACACCAACTTTATATTTTAAACTTACTTTCCAGCCATGATTTTCATACCAAAGTTCATGTTTTTTCTCTATCCATTCACATGATACCAAATAGTACCATTTTAGAATTTTTCGTAACATTAAAGTTCGAATTACCAAAAAAAAACTTTGGTACATGCTTCCTGCACTCCATCATCGATTTTCATTCCAAATTTCTAATACTAAATATTGCATTTTTAGTACATTTCAGTACTTTTCGTACCCTTTTAGTAGGTATTTCAAAAAATCCAGCCGTATCTCGCACCAAATCAAGATTCTAGCTTCAGCTGTTCCGTCCGGGCTTTGGTTCTAGTTCAGCCAATCGGCTATTTCACTACTCTTTCGTGTATATAGAACGAATTGTACGCGTCGGACTTAAAAACCGAATTTTGTGAGTTCGGGGCTCGGCAAGAAAACTTTAATAAAAAGATTTTAATCTGTACCTGGAAGACTTGAATCAACCCTTAATGTTGGAATACCGAATATTGGGGAGGCATTACTACTTATAAAGAACTTCATTTTTCGAATTCGCTATTCCTAAAATCTTTAGGTATTGCTATATGGGGATTTACTTTCAGTTAAAAATGTTTAATTTAAAAAATATTAAAATCATCAAAATAACGAATATCGGAAGGTTCCGTTGTATAGGGGCTGTTTCGGCAGACAAACACACATTCATTTCACAAGGCGTGATTACTACAGTTAAACATGGCCGAATCAACTTGGAATTTTACACCACCTTTTGTATTTTGCAATATCAACAAATTCTGAATGCATATATACAAACAAAAAGCATAAGTAAAAAAGCAGCTAAGTTCGGCCCGGCCAAACTTTTTATAGCCTTGAAAAACTTGAAAAATTTCAAAAAAAATCCGTCGGAAAATACAGCTCAAATGAAAACCGTTATATGGGGGCTATACGAAGACGTGGTCCTGCATGAGTAATTTGTGTCATTTGAAACAATTCCGGTGAATAACATCCCAAAAATCATCAAAATACCGACTATCAGGAGGTCGGTTATTTGGGGGGATATACAATATCGTGGGGATATACAATATAGACAATTATCTTTCAGGAGGTAATGTACTCACAAGGGACTTCTTGTGCGGAATTTCAGACGATTCCATTAAAAAATTTGGCTGAAATCATCAAAATACCGAATATCGGAGGGTACCGTTATATGGGTCTATACGATATCGTGGACCTATATAGATAATTCTCTTTCAGCGGGTAAAATACTAATAAACAACTCCTTGTGTAGAATTTCAGACAATTCAATTGACAAATGTGGCTGAAATCAATAAAATACCGAATATTGGGGATACTTATATGGGGGCTATATGACATCGTGGACCGAATGACGAACTTAATATACCCTCCATACTGTGTATGGTCAAGGGTATAAAAAAACAGCATTAATGTTAAGGTCAGATGTGATCTTGTTTGTGTTGTGACCTGTAAGTGACTTTCAGCATGGTTGTGACCTGTAAGTGACTTTCGTGGTTGGTATTTTTCCAACAAAAGTTATGGGCAAGTTTACACGCAAAATATTATTCGATAATGATAGAATAGTAGTAGAATTCTGCCTTGTCCTAATTTCAAAGCCCACGCAAAATTATGCGTCGATCCATTTGATCCCCTGAAACAATAGGGTCCTGTACTAACCCTAACTCAATCAAAAATTTCCTGAGGACACTAGACATAATTACCATAATTGCTTTTGAGTTTTTTGAAGTTAATATGGACAGACGGACACGTAGCTAGATCGACTCAACTCGGCGAGGTAAGAAGATCTTAATTAATCCACCCCTTATAAATATCACAACTTATAATTTGTTTAAAATCAAAAGAAATAAATTCTTAAACTTAAGGAACAAGAAAATACATTCAAAAAGCTTTTCTCCACACTCCTAACGATGCAACGCCATGCGACGTAGCACTTAAAAATATTACCATGAAATTTATAACTTTGCTAAAAACCAAATCATGTATCACCTTATTTTTTTAACTAATTGGCTGTTGTCATTCATAATTCTTTTGAATTTGCCAGTTCAACGTTTCCATTATAACTGTCATAATTCTTGTTTGCATAACAACATGCACCAGAACAAGAACCGTAACAAGAAAAATAATATCCACTTGACAAATACTAAAGGAAGCAAACACAGCAAAAAAATAAAATCTTTCCTGAAATCAGATCAAAGCAAATGGAAAGCATGACAAAGCCGAAGATGATTCAGATGTTTTGGTCATACATATGTAGGCAATATTGTGTTTTCTTGCATTTTTGTGACACTGATGACGAAAACTTATTTGCATATGGGCACTTAGTGTGTCAACAAGTTTCCAAATTAATCCTGACTACGTTCTTGCATTCATATGCAAAATATCAATGTATAACCTTGCTTGTTAGAGGAGAACAAGAAAACATTAAACTTGGTTTTTATTGAAAATGTCATACGATCACGACAAATAAAACAAAAAACCGTTCATTAGGTAATATAATTATAAATTTGAGGAATAAAAGTGGTCAAAAGGATATACAAATACATAACTTCGGTTGGAGCCAGACTATTCCTACAGACGATAAATTTTAGACACAAAGCCCTCCAAACAAGTGCTGGTATTGACAAAACATCTCCAGACCGTTTGTCGGAACACGTAGTGCGTGTAGATAGAGTTTAGGGCGGGGAAGAAGCCTACTAATTTGGGTAGTCATCGGATAATATTTAGCGGGTAAAATAGACCATATCTTTTGTGTTGAAAAAAATCAAAATTTTTCATTAAACCGTGAATATTTTAAATCCCGGCGAAATCACAAAGCCATCACAAGGTTACTTCTGACCTTTACATTGATGTTATTATCCAACAAATCGGATATATAGCAAAATATGTGCAATATATATGTCTATCAAAGAATATATGCTTGAAAGATCTCTTATATGTGGAGAACGGCTGAACTGATTTCGACAGTTCTCATTAATTCAGAATGGCCTCTTGGCAGGAAAGAAAAAACGTCTAAAAAAATCGCATAAAAATATCTCTCTAATGATGAAAATATTGATTTTCTAACATTTTCTCATATTTTTTCAATTTTGTCATATTTTTGGCATATTTTCATTTTGAATTAAACATTTGGTAATATTTCTACAGCTAACAAAACTAAGTAGTTAGGATATGAGGATATCATATACAGATCTCATTTATGGCCCGATCCTTACGAAGTTTTGCATGGGGATAAGATGAAAAGAAAAAGATGACTCTTTTTGGAGATGATCGCCATATATTTAGGGGTTGAAATGGACCAAAAAACTGCAAAATTGTCGCCCGATCCTCACGAACATTTAAATGGGGGTTACCGCACATTGCAAAAGCCAAGGAGTTTCGGATGGCCATCCAAAAATATTCAATGTGTGAGGCAGTTTGCAACTTTTATAGACAAAATACGAAAATGTCCATTCCAGTGACTTTTTGGAGAATTCACAAATACAGGAAATACACACTTCCGACTATTTCGTTAACGCTGATTTCGTTGAAGAATATAGTCAAATGTCTGTTTCTCATATAGATGCGTTTTAGTCAAAAACCAATAATAAATGTTAATCTTTTGCCACTTCTGAGAGACTATGGGTCTTTGGGAAATATTGGTTCCAGATCTAGGAAGACCATTTACGTGCAACATCTACCAATAAATTGGAAATGAGCAAATTAATTTAAGTTGCTATTATTCGAAAAATAGAGAACGAAACCTGATGGTTTTCTTTTATTATTTGTCACAATATCTTGTGGAATTCTGTCGAGTATTTCGCCTATATAAACTGTATGGTTTATTATAGTGTTGTAGGGTATTCAACGGTCGGCCCCGCTCGATTGTAGCCTTTGCTTACTTGTTTTAGAATAAGTTTAGATTTCTTCGAATTGGTCACCTATGTCACGAATTATGGCCTTCAAATGGCCAATGCAACCGTCACACGCTGCCCGAATGTGGAGGTGATCGATATTTTCGTATTTTTGAGTTCCAACCTTGCTTTCCAAACTACTCCAGAAACAATAGTCCAACGGATTGGTATCCGGAGATTTTTGGTGGCCATTGTGCGCTGGAAATGAAGGGAGGAACCTCATTTTGTAACCATTCTTGGGTGGCGCGTGCTGAGTGCGATGGTGCTGAGTCCTGTTGGAATGTTCGAGCTCTGCGGCCAAAATGTTTGCGCGCCCAAGGCTTTAACACACCCTCCAGAATATTTACGCAATAATATTCGGCATTTATTGTGATGCCACCGTCGCTTAATACGAGCGGAAAGCAACCATCGGCTGTTATGGCGGCCCACACCATCAGCATGCCCGGCGCTTGAGTTCTGGTGGGCAACCGAAGGTGCACATTTTCAGCCGACCTCTTTGGCAAGTTAACACAATCATTTTGTTTGTTTACAAACTGTTGGACAACGAATATTTTCTAACCGGAAAAAAACAAATTTGGCAGTTCACAACTTTCGGCGAAGCGAAGCTCTTTTAAGTCTATATTTCTTTCAGTTGAGGTGTAAGTTCTTGCCCTTTTTGGAATTTCAAATGGCTTGACCCGATCTCATTTTGCAATATTTGTCGAATGAAATATTGCGATATGTTCAGCTCACAGGCCATTTTTCGCGGGTTTCGATCAAGTCGCTTCTTTACTTTTCGAACCATTTCTGCTGATGTTGTTGTTTTCTTCCGTCCACTTCCTTGACGTCGGGCTACTTTATCAGTATCCTGGTAACGAGCGATGGTACGAGACACAAAATATTTATTCACATTTAAATTTTGGAGTGCTCTAACGACATCCACTTATGGTTTCCCAGTCAAATATAAAGAAATCACGCTTGATTTTCATCACGAATAACTTTTTTTTTGGAAAATTCTCACCAAAATGCTTTTGTACATATATATGCAATATAATGAGCTGCCAGTGGAATAAGTTTAACAGCTGTCGAACGAGTGGCTTAGAAATGACAGCAGTCTGCATTTTTTTCATCTCATGTTGTATATTATTATAATTTTCTTCTGCATTTATATTATTTTCATTTCCACTTGTGCTACTTATATATGTTTAGGTTAGGTTGGAAACAGGGGCGAAACAATCGACACATGTCACACTTCAGCCAGTATAGGCCTGTTGTAAGCTTTAGACAAGAAGGTTGTTGAAAGAAGACCGGCAGTTTACAGTCTTTTATATTTGAAATACAGTTGCCTTAACAAAATTCCTTAACTATTTTATTCCATTTACCATGATCTAAAGAAGTCGTTTCATAAAAATTGGGATCTGATATATGCAAATGCTGAGCGCTGGCAGAGAAAATGCCCCAATGTTTCGTCATCTTTCCCGCATGCTCTGCATATGCTCTTATTTGCACACCCTATCTTATACAGATGAGCTTGTAGGCAGAGATGTCCCGTAAGAATACCTGTTACACCACAAATCTCTTTTTTACGTAGAAATAAAAAAGATTCTTTATTTCATTGGGGTCGCCTCATAGGATTTTTGTTCCATACTCCTTGTACCTAAGTAACACCACTTGTACTGTCATTGCCCTGGTTAGTTTATTTAAAGCTTTATCCGTTTCTGTACTTAATTCCATTGAATTCAAAAAAATCTCTTTATTCGGATTTTACCATGCTGTGCTTGCTGTTCAATAATTTGGTAAATTGAAATTACACGTTTTTACATTATTATCGCAGACATTCGTTCAGTCATCACAGCACGAAATCATTTAAGAGCAAAAAAATAAAATAAAGTATATTGAACCATTTCTGTCTGTCCCAGATTTTTTGTTTACTTGTCGTCGTAATATCGGAAAATTATTTAATTTCAACGCGATTACATTTAATACTACCAATAAAACAACTTTTTTAAAATGTCAATCAGAAAAAATCGGGCAATCAAACAATAAAATTTCCATCCATTTCAAGGAAAGAAACAACAATAACAAGTTTGCAATTCTAAGAGAAACAATGCGAATAAAGACGAAACATAATATAAAAGGATTGAAGTCAATCATCGGGATGAAAGCTCAGCAAAACAATAAATACGAGTCAACGAAACAATAATGACAAATAAAAGGAAAATTTAAGAATTTTCCATAAAGGAAGGCAGACAGATATGAAGATGTAGCAAAGTAAATTTTTTTGATGTAGAACGTAATATAGGAATTTTATTGTTCGATATCTGAGTTAGTTACTTTAAGAGTTAGCAAAAAATCGCACATTCTTTGAGTTCGTTTTTAAACCAAAATGTCCATTTTATATAAATACTAGCTGAACCCGGTGCGCTTCGCTACCCTTTTTGATTTTATGAGTGAGTGGCATTTCTATTGCAATTAGTGAATTCGAGATAGCAACATACTTCGCCGTAATAAGCGTATTTCAAATAAATTGTTGTGTTGTTTTTTAGTGTTAGCCTAAGGCGTTGTGGGTCAATGGTTATTATTAAAATCATATCCCAATCTGATCCAATTTAAATATAATTTAAAAAAAATACTTTTACACCAAATTCCACCATACCTTTCATATTTCATTGAAATTGGTGCTTCAAATATGTGAAATCGGCCGAGAATATATATATGGGAGCTATATCCAAATCTTAACTAATTTCCAATTAATTTGTCACATTATTGTAACCAAATTCCGCCGCACATTCTGAATGGCATTGGTACCGGTCATATATATCATGTTTGGTGCATAACATGTATGAAATCGGCCGAAATATATACGTTAGCTATACCAAAACCTCAACTGATTTCAATATAATTTGGCAATTTTTTTCTGGTGCCAGATTTCGCCTCTCTCGCTTTGGGTGTATCAAGTATGTGAAATCGGCTGAGTATATATATGGGAGCTATAATCAAATCTGAGCGTATTTAAATATATAATTTGTCAAATTTATTTTTCTACCAAATTTAGCCACTCATGCCGAATTTCATTGGAATCGGAAATACGCATCATGTTTTGTGCATCAAATATGTGAAATCTGCGGAAAATATATATGGGAGCTATATCCAAATCTGAACCGATTTTAATATAATTTGACTAATTTATTTTCTAATCAAAATCCCGTTACATATTCCAAATTTCTTTGGAATCGAACATACATATCGTGTATGGTGCATAAAATACATGAAATCGGTCGAAAATATATATGTGAGCTATATCCAAATCTGAACCGATTTTAATGTAATTTGACGAAAGTATATTTGTTTTAATTTCCGCTACACATTCAAAATTTCATTGAAATTAGAGATACATAGCGTGTTTGGTGCATAAAATACATGAAATCGGTCGAAAATATATATGGGAGCTATATCCAAATCTGAACCGGTTTCAATTTTATTTGACAAATTCATTTTGGCTCCCAATTCCGTTACATATTTTAAATTTCATTAAAATTGGAAATACATATCGTGTTTGGTCCACCAAGGACATAAAATCGGCCGAAAATGTATATGGGAGCTATATCCAAATCTGAACCGGTTTCAATATAATTTATGAAATCAGTTTTTTAGATAAAATGTACCACACGCTTCAAATTTTCGTTGAAATTGGGGATACATAGCGTGTTTGGTGCATCAAATGCTTGAAATCGGCCGAAAGTATATATGGGAGCTATATCCAAATCTGAACCGATTTCAATATAATTTGACAAATTTATTTTCGGATTAAATCCCGTCACACATTCCAAATTTCATTGGAATCGAACATTCATATTGTGTTTGAGGCATCAAATGAACGAAATCGGTCGAAAATATATTTGGGAGCTATATCCAAATCTGAACCGATTACAATATAATTTGGCAAACTTATTTTCCAAATTCCGTTACGTATTCCAAATTTGGAGACTGTATCTTCAACCAATCAATAGATATGTGCATATAAAATCTAAATTTAGTTTAGAAATATTTTAAGAACACCCAGATGAAAACTATTGCATTTTCATGCACATTAATCTCGGATTTTACAAAATGTTTATCCTCAAATTATCACATATTTGTCATAATTTCCAAATATTCGATTATTATTGGGCTCTTAGAGATTGGAATGAAGATTACGAACAATGTTTATATGGTGTTAACATGATAATGTCACTGGTCATAATGTGGGGGAGACGATTGAAAGAACATTTTAACGACAACATTATTTCGAAGAATGGACAGAGGAATTGGCCTCGGCGTTCGTGGGATTTGACTCCACTCGATTATCATTTGTGGGGATACCTGAAGTTATTAATTTATGTAGATAAACCGGCAACGATTGAAACTTTAGAATCCAATGTTTAAGGCGTCTTTGCTGAAATACGCTTGAAAAGGTGGTCGAAAATTGAACCTTCAGAATGATCTTTAGGCAAAATAGTAGTGGTATATGATTTAAATTTAAAATCAGCGAGCACTTAAAAAGACTCCTTGGGATTTTGGGGTTCGTAATAGAAAGAGTCAAATTCTACAATAATATTCTATATTCCTACATGTTCATGAAACACGCTTACTAACCGATTTAAATATTACTTAAGTTTTCTTAATTGTGGATTATGTAAAAAGTTTTTCCCGGCTTAAATCCTTTCTGCTTATTATTTTCCTGTTTTTTTTTTTTATCTCGCCCCATTTATCAAATTTGTGAGGCTTTACCGATAAATATCCTTAGATTGATTAAAGTGCTTGTTCAAAGTTACCAATGCTTATTAAATATCTGATTAATAGAAAAGTACGTAAAATAAAACATTTGTACCTAATAAAACCATAACAGGGACATCAGAAACAACAACAAACACACAAAACATAAAATCTGATTATGTTTTTGAAAACAAATAAACAAAACAAGGCCACTAACAACAAATGACATTAAAAGCATGAACAGCAATACATCAAACAGTCTGTTAAACGAACCAATGAATCTTCTCACAACCAAACAGCCTTCATTCTCATCCTCGACATCCATTCACTCACACACTTTGTCACTGACGCAGCCACACCAACACCCGCACACCCGCTACCCACACACCAACATCCCCACCCACAGAAAGGCCAGCGGCTGATGCAAACCAAGCAAATACAATTCCAATGAATGTCAATCCGATTTGGGATTCACAAATGTGAATCGTACTGGCGGTGGCTGCTGTAGGAAAGGCAGTACTGACAGGAAATATTGAGAGGCACAGCATTTGGTTTCGGTTCAACAGAACATGATTTGTTGCGAACACAGGAAACAGCTCTAACAATGTTACACCACTCGAACATAGCCATTCACAACAACATCATCGAATTCCTGTGGAAAAAACCGGCTAGTTGGACCGGGGTGGTTGGGTGCGTTGCAGGAACTAATGGGAGGTAAGACTGAGCTATGGGGGAACCCAAGCAGCAAAACAAATGGAAACAACAGGATTAGGAATTTTGTTGATACGAAATTTAATTGAGATGCTCGTAAATCGAGAGAAGGTTAAATAAATGAAGTTATGATTCGGACCATAAATTTAATTTTAAATAAAGAAGTAAAACTGAAAGGCATTTGTACATCTTTATCGTTATTGCTACTCTCAAATATGTCGACAATCTATTTTAGTATGAGAGAATGTGTTTGCTTGTAGGTAGCATTACTTTCCAGCAAGAGATGGATGGCTAATAAACGGAAATAGCATTGTTCAATAGCAAATAGGATGACCGGAAAGAGAAAAATATTTATAGAGATCCTTGGGTAACAAACTAATGATACCCTTTGTTTCTATGTCCAAATCGAATTCCAAAATCAAAACAAAAAATGATGTTTTAAACATAAGTTGGAAATTTGAACAACAGGAAGTTATTTTGAAATTAAAGAGGGTTGGGCTACTTAAGATAACAACTTGAAGTATGTTTTATTGAAAACTCTTTAGGGCTGACGTCTTTATTATTTAAATTTTTGGAATGTAACTCAAGAGTTCCAACGGGGATTGACTTTATTATAAACTAGTTTTGAAAATGACACTGGACACTCCCGGTATAAAAACTACAGCATTCGTCTTAACTTCTCGTACACTCCAAAAATCCCAGTGGACAGGCCCCCCTGAGAAATATTGTATTTTTAGACATTTTTACGAGATTTTGCTTGAGAATCTCTTTTTATAGAAATTCATTCCAAAAATGTACGAAAAGTACTAAAATGTACCAAAAAATAAATAATTCATATTAGACAAACGGAATGAGGTAACATTCTGAAACTTGGAATTGAAGTTACTGCTGGAGTGCAAGATTGTTTTAAAAATGGTACTTTTATGTTCTTAAATGGTACTTTACTTCCAAAATCGTACCATTTGATATTATGTGAACGGATAAAGCTAAAACCATTAAATTTGGTATGACAATTATTGTTGGAAGGTAAGTCTGATATATGAAGGTGGTTTTGAAAATGTGAACTAAGTGTGCGCTCTGTACTATATGATACTAAATTTGGAACAGGTTGGTTCAGGGTGAACAGATGAAGCTGGTATTTTGAAAATTTTTATTGGGGTCCCTGCTAATTCTAGTATTGTGATAAAAAAGGTGGTTATGGAAATATGTACTACAGGTGCACTATTTCAGTCTATGTTGGTATCGGGAATTGAGATATGAAGGTGGTTTTGGAAATGTGTACTATAATTCTACGAAAAGTACTGAAGATTAGTTATGCATAGACGTTTTTGGAACTGTCCATAACACTATAGGCTAGGTAATTGTAATTATAGAAAATATGTAAAATAAAAATAAATGAAACTAAATGTAACATGTAGTGAAGGAATAGGGCTGAAATCCTGAAATTTGATATGGATGTTTCTGTTGGTGGCTGTGGGTGAGAGAAGTAGCTGGTTTTGGATATACATACCATACTTGTATTACATTGCACTTAATTTGGTAATGGGGAGCCGAAACTCTGATATTTTATATTAAGATCATTTTTGGTATCTAAGTTTAAGATATGGAGATTGTTTAAAAAATACGTACTCCAACTGTACGAAAAGAATTTGATAATTTGGTATTGGGTGAAGGATATGAAAGGATGAAATCCTGAAATTTGACAATATGTCACTGTTGGTGTACGAACGAATGTACGAAAAGTGTAGAATGCCACAAAATGGGGTGTTCGGATAGAAATTAAATTCTGAAATTTTGTATTTAGATAACTGTTGGTATCTGAGGTTAAGATTTGAAGGTGGATTTGCAAATGCGTACTGTGCTATTCGAAAATTACTAAAATTAACTGAATTTGGCATTGGGTGAAGCCGTGAAAATTTGTATTGCGATAACTGTGGGTGTCTAGGAATGAGATATGGAACAGCTCTGGATATGAGTACTAAAATGCACTGGACGTTACTAAATTTGGTATTGAATGAATGTTTAGAGCTGGAATACTGAAGTTAAATCTGTTGGTATCAGGTAGTGGTTTGGAAATGTATATTATAATTTTTCGAAAAGTGCTAAATGGTTTTTAATTTGGATCACTCTTAGTGTCTAGAGTGGAGATATGTAGATTGTTTTGGATGTATGTAGTATATGTTACTAAGTTTTGTATTGGGTGAAGGGATAGGGCTGGTGTCTTCAAATTTTATATTAAGGGGGTGTGCTGGTATCTCGAATTGAGATGTGGTTTTGGATATGTGGACTGTAAGTGTACGAAAAGTACTAAATAGTATTGGTTGAAGGAATAGAGCTGAAATTAGATATTGCGATCACTCTTGCTTTCCAGGGGTTTCATATGGAGACTTTTAAATAGTTACGGAAAGAAAAATTGGACGTGGGTTCATTGTGCAATTGAAATGCAAATGAAATGCTTCGGAAAAAGGAAAAACTTGAGTTATATATAAAACCATCAAAGTCTAAAAATTTAGTATGATGTGTGAAGTTTTGCCCCTCCTAATCGATTTCTACTAAATTTGACGGACTGAACCGATATTCATCAAAATCCATATTTTTTGAACTGATACTACACTGTTTATGCACAATAAACGTGAAATCGGATGAAGACTTATATATAAAAGCTATATATCCAAATCTGAACCAATCTTTAAAAAATTTTGCAGAGGTATTCCTTTGCTGTATCTTATAGTTGGCAACAAATATCGTTGTTGTGGAGTATTTTACGCATGTGAAGGAGTAAAACACAAAATCGGATAAAACATATTTATGGGACCAAGAGCTGATCGGGCGATTATCTTCACTTTCCTAGGACAGAACAAATGTTTTGTGTAAACTTTCATCTTGATGGGGTAATAAATACAGACGGACGGACATGCATAAATCGACTCAGAATGTGATTCTATACAAATCATCAAAAGGAACTATGGGTCTAATTCGCATTCTTCTCTATGTTATAAACAAATGCACAAAGACATAATACCCTGACCACAGTATTGTGTAGGGTATGAAAAGAGAACATGTGTTCCTGACTTTCTAAATCTGCGAGCGAACCTAAAATTCCAGACAAACTTGCCTTATTAGAAATCTTTTGACAGTCATAGTCAGTTTTAACATGAAAAAATACATCAACCCATTTCGTCCCAAGATTTATATTTTATTTTTGTTTTCAATAAAATTTCCTTTCCCATTTATATCAAAAATTTACTTCCAGAAACCAGTGTTCCATTTGTTCGAATTGATCACCTTTGCCACGAATTATGGCCTTCAAACGGCCAATGAAACCGTCACACGCTGCCCCAATGTTGCTCTGCGGTATTTTGGCTCATTCCCGGCGAAGCGCTTGCTTGAAGTGATCGACACTTTAGTGCCAACCTTGCTTTCCAAAATACGCCTTTATGCACCCTCTAGAATATTTTCGGGATAATAATCGGCATTTATTCTGATGCCACGATCGATTAATACGAGCTGAGAGTGCCCATCGGCTGTTATGGAGGCCCACAAAGTCACCATGGCCGGCGCTTGGGTTCTGGTGGCCAACCGAAGGTGCACATTTTCAGCTCAGCTGATCTCTTTGGCAAGTAAACACGATCATTTCGTTTGTTGCTGGACAACAAATGTTTTCTCATGGCGGTTCACCACTTTCGGCCAAGCGAAGCAACTCTTTAACTCTTTTGAGTCTATTTTCTTTTTTTGAGGTTTAAGTTCTTGCACTTTTTGGAATTTCAATGGCTTTACCCCGGTCTCATTTTTCAATGCCGAATGGAATATTGCGATATGTTCAGCTCACAAGCCATTTTTCGGCCACTGCGACGCGGGTTTCGATCAAGTTGCTTCTTTACTTTTGAAACCATTTCTGCTGATGTTGCTGTTTTCTTCCGTCCACTTCCTTGAAGAAATCACACTATCACTCCTGAATTCCATAACGAATATTTTTTTTTTTGTGGAAAATTCTCACCAAAATGCCTTTTTACGCTTGTAAACAATATAATGAGCAGTCACTGGAATAATTTTAATAGCTGTCGAACGAGTGCTTGGAAGTGACAGCAGTCTGAAATTAGTTGCAGTTTTTTCATCTCACCCTGTATGTAAATCATTCTTGTGCATACAAATTATGATTTTTATATTTAGTGTAACGGCAATAATTTCACAACATTACTTTTTTTAGGTGATTTTTTTTTAATAATGACTGGCAGATGAAATTTTGCCATTTTCATACATAAATATTTTTCTGAAAAATTGTGTATTTACTGTTCGATAAATCGAGCTGAGGAAGCGAAATAGTTTAATGAAATTATTATTTTGACATTTTGTGGATAAGTCGATGTAGAAATTCAGACACACGCTAACTTAGGTCTCAGGAAATCAAAAAGAATGATGTTGAATATATACATGGATTTTTTAATTAATAAAATGCATTACCTTCAGTTACGATTGCTTCTTTAAAAATAGGCCCTACTACCTCATCCTTGTGTCCCTGTCCTTGTGTGGAGCCAATCTATGTGTTAACATTTCTCTGCAAGAAATTAAAAATACAAATTTCCAATCACTTCACATTTAATTGCAAATTGTAAAGTTCAATTGCATTGCATTGCATTTCCCCCAAAAACCACAAACATTTATCAATCCACAAATTTTATCTTTGTGGTTGATTTTAGTTTAAATAAATTAAAAATTACATTAGCTTATTGAAATACTTTTTGGTTTTTACACAAATAAAACCTCGCAATAAATTGGAGGAGCTACAGCTGACTATGGTAGCAGGATACATTGCCATGTTCAATGTGTTTTTATAATATAAATAGTAGCTTTTCAGATTTCGAAGGTTCTGATAAATCCAAGCATTGATGATTTGAACTCGTTTTTGCGATAACCAACTAGCAAAAAATGCCAGTAGCAAAAAAAGAGATCAGAAAGTAACGGGTCATTTTTTGATTTGATCCTTTTGGCAACACTGGTTTAAACAGCTCAAACACGTTTCGTATTTTGTTTCACTGTCAAACATCTTCAGCAGAATTTTAGTGTCAAAATGCGTGCTCAGTTAAGAAGTTCATTGCGCGCGGGTTGTGCTCTGCGCCGAAGCTCATTTTTTGCTTAATGGGTACATAAATTAGCAGATTTGTCGATTTTGGAATGAAGATCATCGAGCAACATTACAAAAGCTATCAATTCGACTAGAAAATGTCATAGTTTGATGTGGTTGGTATTATTGGACCGTACTTCATCAAATATGCTTCGAATTGTAAACTATCTGTGAATAGTGAGCGATACCATGAGATGATATTTTTTGGCCAAAATCCAAGAGCCTGAGTACCATTACATGTGATTTCAACAAGACAATTGACTTATTGAGAGGCGGTGAAATTTGATTTCAGGTCCGAACCGGTCCAATTGGACGAGCTCACTTTAATTCAGGCATTGGAAGACAACATTGAAACATTTATTCGCCCGAAATATTGGAAATAGTGTGCCGTAATTTGTCTAAGCAGATGGACAATTAGGACATTGGTTCACACTAAATTATATGGACAGTACTATCAACTCAAATAAATATGTCATCTATCATTCATTTCATTTTTCTAAATTTTATGTTCATTTTTGCCTGAGTATACCAAACTGCCAACAAGAGCCGATAAATAAATCATAAAAGGAAAGTTCCTATTTACGAACCCAAAAGTGGAATTTGTTTTAAATTTTTTCACATTTCAACCAAAACGTGTCTTATCGAAATAACGGTTTTGGAACGGTTCTTTGGGCAAATCCGATTCAGGTGTGTCCGTCTTTATGTCTGCCTGGCTGGTATGCACGATAGCTCTCGAATGGAATAACCGACCAAACTTTGTACATCCTAATATTACATCAATCTTAGATGGAGTTTGGAGAAGGGCAATATCGGCCCACTCCTTTCAGTACCTCCCCCACAAAATGTCAACATTTTCACAGAAAATAGTTTACATCAAAAAACAAGAAAATATTATCCGATTCTGTTTAGACTTTGTAACGGAATTTGTCTGCCTGGCTGGTGGGCACGATAGCTCTCGAAGGGAGTAACCGATTACGTCCAAACTTTGTACATCCTAATATTACATCAATCTTAGATGGAGTTTGGAGAATGGCAATATCGGCCCACTCCTTCCAGTACCTCCAACACAAAATGTCAACATTTTCGCAGAAAATAGTTTACATCAAAAAACCAGAAAATATTATCCGATTTTGTTCAGACTTTGTAACGGAATTTGAAACATAAATGAATTTGCCAAATTATATTGAAATCGGTTCAGATTTGGATATAGCTCCCATAAATATTTTCGACCGATTTCATGTATTTGCTGCATTAAACACGCTGTGTAAGCCACATTTCAATGAAATTAAGAATGTGTGTATATATTTCGGCGGATTTCATGTATGTTATGCACTAAACACGATATATATAACCGATTCCAATGAAATTTAGTATATGTGGCGAAATTTGGTTACAATAATAAATTTGACCAATTAATTAGAAATCTGTTAAGATTTGGATATAGCTCCCATACATATATTCTCGACCGATTTCACATGTTTGACGCACCAATTACAATGAATGTGGAAGGTGTGACGGAATTTGGGGTAAAAGTAAATTTTGTCAAATTATATTGAAATCGGTTCAGATTGGGATATGATTTTTTAACAAGCATTGACACACAATGCCTTCGCAATGGTATTAGGCTAACAGTAAAAAACTACACAACAATTTAATTGAGGATACGAATATTACGGGGAAATATGTTTCTACCTCGAATGGACTAATTGCTACAGAAATGCCATTCAACTTTAGTAAAACCGAAGGACAAATCCTTCGGGTATGTATGGCATGATTCTGCTTTTCACATGGTCAGCTGGCATCTTCAGGCGTTGATAGACCGATCTATTTTTTTGTTTTTTGCACATTAAAGCATTACAATATTTTTGGTTTAAATTTTTGAATTTGTTTTATTTTTTTAAACAAACATATATTCGTATATAAAATTTGGAATGCATATAAAATCAAAATGGGGTAGCGAAGCGCACCGGGTTTAGCTAGTTGCATATAAAGTGAAGAAAGTGCTCGATACAATCCACACCTGGCACATCACAATATTTATATCAAACTTGGGTCAGATACTAGATGTACAATATTGGTACTCTACGAGTCCGGTCCAAGAAAATTGACCGAGGGGATACATACATACAACCGATTGATACTTTTTAACTTAAACTGACGCTCTTTTGTTTGTCATAAATGTTTGAGGCTCGCAGATTTAAGGCAACATCTTTAGGTTTTGTGGTCAGCCGTTGTAAATTCTTGGGTATAACTAATTTTTTAGCTTACCGGTTACTTGTTTTACTGGACATGTAAAGGTAATGTGGTTGTTATTACCAGCATTACAAAAAGTTGCACATACTCTTACCAAGGCAGTGTCAAAGTCTTGGGTACAATCAGTCATATGCAATGTTCGAGGGTATCTAAACTTCGAACATTGCATATGTGTTAAACATTATCGTACTTTTTTTGTTAAGCCAAAGTGCTAAACCTATTTTGCACAACCCCAAACCTATAACGCTCAAAATCAAAATGAAAGTGTTTCTGACACCTTATGCAAAACGAGAAAAACAACATTTCAGATTCACTCACTTAAGAAGTTTGTTTATAATGTCAGTCTTATGACAGCTTTATAGTTTTATTTGGCTGTTTGTCGTGATTTTCCTCTTCGTACGAAAAGTACAAAAAGCAAAGTTTTTCCTCTTCTGTCAGTTAGATATCCTTGAAATGATAAATTTTCCGTAAATTGTATGAAAAGTACGAATGACGAGTAATACTTGAGAAAATTAACAAAATCGCAATCTCACTTCATTAGTTTGCAATTTGCATAGAGATGATGGAAATGCATTCTGGAATAAATTGTGGGCTGTGGCATAGGGAGATTCCGACAAGAATAACAACAAAATTTTCATCATCTGATGGGGCCTCATCAAAGTTGTGGGTGGTGATGGTGGTATAAAATAAATGTAAATTGAATCGCAATATACTTGAAATTTTCTTAAATGCATATGTATTTGTGTGTGTGTTTATGTATTTTGAAGTGGGACTACATTTATTCTAACAAAGTTAAGAAAATATTGTGGTATTTTAATTAGGAAATTGTCTGTACATATTAATTTGATGATGTTGGGATGTTATTTGTTGATGTGAAAAAGTTCTTTGAGTAAAATTAAAATAACACGGTTGATTTGAGAGATTGCAGCCGATTGAATGATTAATATGAAGAGAAGCAAAATATCTTTGCAGTTGCGCAGGAACTGTTTCAAGATATATAGATTGTAATAGGATAGGATTTCCGTTGGGCATAATATAACATTTAAATCGATAATATATAGGGCTAATTAAAATGATAAATAACAAGGTATAAGTTAGATTTTGCCAATAGATATATACAATCAGCCTATGGCCATTTATATACCACCCATTTTTTATAAATTAGAAATTATAAAAAAGTATTTGCTTCTAGGCTGAATTCGGTTGTATGTTGCATTAAACACATTAAAATTTTATTGGATGAAAGCTAAAAATATTGGATATAGCATCAAATTTTAGAATAAGTTTAGATATGGCATTAAAACGGCCGATGAAACCGTCACACGCTGTCCGAA
>NW_026712344.1:6957943-7093876 GCF_030504385.1 Musca domestica | reverse complement strand
TGGGTGTGCCAAAATTCAGGTAATTTGGACTGATGGTGGACATTTGGTGCACATTTAACCCGAAATCGGATGAAGATATATATGGGAGCTATATCTAAATTTGATCCGATTCTCACCAATTTCAAAAGGGTTCGTCCTTGGGCCAAAAAAATATTGTTTAGAAAATTTCATCTCAATCGGATAAGAAATGCAACCTGCATTTTGTTCACAAGAATACATGGACAGACGGACTGACATGCATAAATCGACTCAGAAAGTGATTCTATGAAGGTTCTCAAAAGTAACTATGGGTCTATCTCGTTTCCTTCTCCATGTTACAAACAAATGCACAAAGACATAATACCCTTACCACTATGTGGTGTAGGGTATAAATACCGAATATGGGGAAATACTGCTATATGGGGCTATCCAAAAAACGTGAACCTATAGAACCCATTAGGACCCACAAATACCAACTACGGCAAAAACTATCAAAATGCCGAATATCGGGAGGTACTGTTATATGGGGCCATACCAAATCGTGGACCTATACATGCAATGTTCCGCCACCGGAGCTTGAACACACTATGACCAACAAATACCAATTTTTAGATAAATCCGTGAAAAAATGTGGCAAAAATAATAAAATTACTGAATATCGGGAGGTACCTTTATATGGGGGCTATACCAAAGAGTGGACCTATACATACAATGTCTCGCCACAAGAACTAGGGCCCATTTTCAAAAAAATCCGTGTAAAAATGTCGCAAAAATAAAAAAAATACCGAATATTGGAAGGTACCGATATATGGGACTGTACCAAAACGTGGACCGATATATCTAATTTTCCATACCAACCATCCCAGACACAATACAAATTGCTCTGCTAAACGTCAAATAATGTGGGCTGTATCGTGATTTCAACAGACAGACGGACATCGTTAAATCGACTTTGTATTTTATGCTGATTATGAATATATATATACTTTATACTTGGGTTCAACGACGAATATTTAAGGATGTTACAAACGGAATGACAAACTTAATATACCCTCCTTTCCAATGTGGAGGGTATAAAAATAACAAAATTCCTTGAAAAAAAGAATGTTTTTTATACCCTACAACATATTGTGTGGGGGACCAACAATTATGTAACAACTCCATGTTAATTGTAAGCACGCTACTGGTCGCAATTACGGATCGATACTCACCAAAATAAAAATGGAGGTAGGGTCAGGGCTGGGCAAAAGTCTACTAATTTGGACGGTCATCGGACAATATTAAGCGGGTCGTTGTCCAGCAGTTTGTAAACAAAGAAAATGATCGTGTTTACTTGCCAAAGAGGTCAGCTAAAAATGTGCACCTACGGTTAGCCTCCAGAATTCAAGCGCCGGCCATGGTGATGGTGTGGGCCGCCATAACAGCCGGTGGTCGCTCTCCGCTCGTATTAATCGGCAGTGGCATCAGAATAAATGCCAAATATTATCGCGAAAATATTCTATTAAGGCCTTGGGTACGCAAGCCTTCCAACAGGACTCAGCACGCGCCAACTTAGCACTCGCCAACCAAGAATGGTTAAAAATTCATTTCCAGTGCACAATGGCCCCCAAAATCCCCTAATAGCAATCCGTTGGACTATTGTATTTTGGAAAGCAAGGTTGGCACTAAAAAATATCAAAGTTTCGATCACCTCAAGCAAGCGCTTCGCCGGGAATGGTCCAAAATACCGCAGAGCAATATTCGGGCAGCGTGTGACGGTTTCATTGGCCGTTTGAAGGCCATAATTCGAGCCAAAGGTGACCAACTCAAACAAATCGAAACTTAATCTAAAATTTGATGCTATTTCCGACATTTTTTCTCTCATTCAATAAAGTTAAAAAAAAAACAAGTTAAAAAGCAGTAAGTACGGCCGGGCCGAACTTTTAATACCCTCCACTATTTGCAACGAATTTGGAAAATACCGAATATAGCCGTTATATTGGGGTCTATACGACGTGGATATACATAGGCATTGTTTGTCATAAGCCATTACCATATTCAAATTCGAAACAGGACCCGCACCAAAAATTTTCTGTCACAGACTGTAGTTCCCATAACCAACTTCAAATACCAAATTTTAAACAATTCCGGTTAATAATGTCGCTAAAATCATCAAAATACCGAACATAGCGAGGTGCCGTTATATGGGGGCTCTACGAAGACGTGGACCTGCACAGACAATTTTCAGTCTTAGGGTGTAGTATCCATTTGGAACTTCAAATACCAACTTTGAAACAATTCCGGTGAATAACGTCGCTAAAATCATCAAAATACCGAATATAGGGAGGTACCGTTATATTGGGGCTATACGAAGACGTGGACCTACAAAGACAATTTTCTGTCTTAGGGTGCAGTATCCATTTGGAACTTCAAATACCAGATTTGAAACAATTCCCGAGAATAATGTCGCTAAAATCATCAAAATACCGAATATCGGGAGGTACCGTTATATGGGGGCTATACGAAGACATAGACTTGCACAGACAATTTTCTATCTTAGGGTGTAGTATCCATGTGGAACTTCAAATACCTAATTTGAAACAATTCCGGTGAATAACGTCGCTAAAATCATCAAAATACCGAATATAGGGGGTTACCGTTATATGGAAGCTATATGAAAACGTGGACCTACATGGCCCATTTACGAACTTAACCTGCCTACTGGAAAAATAAACATGTGTGCAAAATTTTAGTCATTCGAAAGATAGCGTGATTACAACAGACAGACAGACGGACAGACAGACAGACAGACAGACATTTGACTGTGTTTAGTTTGGTTGTGTTAAAGTTTTTTGATGATCGGACCATATTTGGGACCTCTAGCGTGATTCCAAATTACATGTTTCTGAAAAAACAAACGTCGCATATAATCAAATCGCTTTAATTTCTTTATTTATCGTTACACCATTTACTGCATTTACGACCAATTATTCAAATACATGCATTACATGAACACTGTCATGATAAAAATACCGAATACTGTACTCTAGCTATCATATATATGATTGTAGGAATGTAAATGCGTGAATATTCATTGTTAACATTATGTTTTTCTACAGTAAAAAAAGAAAACAAGAACTTGGAAATAAATTCACATTTCAGAATATTCGTGAATATCCTACACGAAAAACGGTTGTTATCAACTGTACCAAACAGAAGGCCGCCTTTGGGTTTACTTTTGCAAAAATATGTACGTTCTTTCACATAACCCAAGATTTCATTTGGGTGTTTGTTCCGTTAGTTTCTTAGTCATACATTTCAAGGTGAGGGACATTTGTCTAGTATATATCAATCACAGGACTACTTTTCAAAGGAATGTATTTAAATTGTATAAAAACATGTTTTGTACTAATTATGGCCTAATTCTACTGGTTGAAAGGGAGTATTCAAGGTGAAATAAATATTGAAAGTACTATCACATTTCAAAAGATCAAGACGTGATGCATGTATTATTACATTAAAAGCGAAAATGGCACACAAAAGCAGTAAGTTCGGCCGGGCCAAACTTTTAACACCCTCCACCATTTGGAACGAATTTTGGAAATTTTAAAAAATAAAATTGTTAAAAAATTTTTTTAATCTATACGGTCTATACGACGTGGACCTACATAGGCATTGTTTGCCATATTCAAATTCGAAACTTGAAATAAACGGTGAATAATGTAGCTAAAATCATCAAAATATAGGGAGGTACCATTATATTGGACCTGTGCGAAGACCTGGACCAACATAGACAATTTTCTGTCACAGGCTATAGCATCCATTACTAACGTCAAATACGATATCTCAAACAATTTCGGTTGGTATTGTACCTAAACTCGTCAAAATACCGAACATAGGGAGGTACTGATATATGGGGCCTATATGAAGACCTGGATCTGCAGTGACATTTTTCTGTCACAGACTGTAGTTCCCATTACGAACTCCAAATACGTAATTTGAAACAATTCCAGTGAATAATGTCGCTAAAATCATCAAAATACCGAATATAGGGATGTACCGTTATATGGCGGCTATACGATGACGTGAGCCTGCCCAGATAATTTTCTGTCATAGACTGTAGTATCAATTTCGAACTTCAAATACAAAGGTTGAAACAATTCCGGTGAATAATGTTGCTAAAATCATCAAAATACCGAATATCGGGAGGTACCGTTATATGGGGGCTATATGAAAACGTGGACCTACATGCCACATTTACGAACTTAACCTGCCTACTGGAAAAATAAACACGTGTGCAAAATTTTAGCCTTCTATCTCAATTCGTTTGAAAGATAGCGTGATTACAACGGACAGACAGACATGGCTAAATCGACTTCGAATTTTACGCTGATCAAGAATATATATACTTTGTTGGGCTTGACATGAGTATTTCGAGGAGTTACAAACGGAAAGTTAATATACCCTCCATAGTATGGTGGAGGGTATAAAAAGGCATTAAGTTCGGCCGGGCCGAATTTCTAATACCCTCCACCATTAGGTAACGAAAGAATATTTATACCCTACAACACTATGTGTTGGGGGTATTATAAGTTTGATTGGGCCAGAATTTATGTAACACCTCGAAATATTGGTTTCCCATATAGGAAAGTATATATGGATCTTCCTAGCTCGCCGAGCTGAGTCGATCTAGCTATGTATGTCCGTCCGTCCGTCTGTCCGTCTGTCCGTCTGTCCGTCTGTCCATGTTAATTTGTAATCACTCTACAGGTCGCAATTATGGCCTGATCTTCACGAAATTTAGAATGCAGGTGGGTCTTAGGTCAGAATAGAACCCTATTTCTTTTGGAGATGATCGCATAATATTTAGGGGTTGAAATGGACCAAATACTGAAAAAATGTCGGATTTTGCTGTAGCTATACAGGTCGCAATTATAGACCAACCGACGCGGAATTTCGCATGTAGCTAGAGTTTAGGGCGGGGAAGAAGCCTACCAATTTGGGTGGTCATCGGATAATATTTAGCGGTTAAAATAGACCATATCTTTTGTGTTGAAAAAATTCAAAATTTTTCATTAAACCGCGAATATTTTAAATACCGGCGAAATCACAAAGCCATGATAAGGTTACTTCTGACCTTTACATTGATGTTAACATCCAACAAATCGGATATATAGCGAAATATGTGCGATATATATGTCTATCAAAGAAGATATGCTTGAAAGATCTCTTATATGTCGAGAACGGCTGAACTGATTTCGACAGTTCTCATTAATTCAGAATGGCCTCTTGGCAGGAAGAAAAAACCTCTAAAAAAATCGCATAAAAATATCTCTATGAAGATGAAAATATTGATTTTTTAAAATTTTCTCATATTTTTTCAATTTTGTCATATTTTTGGCATATTTTCATTTTGAATTAAACATTTGGTAATATTTCTACAGCTAACAAAACTAAGTAGTTAGGATATCAGGATATACAGATCGCATTTATGGCCCGATCCTTACGAAATTTTGCATGGGGATAAGATGAGGGTCAGAATAGAAGCCTACTCTTTTTGGAGATGATCGCCATATATTTAGGGGTTGAAATGGACCAAAAAACTGCAAAATTGTCAGCAGGTCGTAATTATCAACCGATCCTCACGCACATTTGAATGGGGGTTACCGGACATTGCAAACGCCAAATTGGAAATGAGCAAATTAGTTTAAGTTGCTATAATTCGAAAATTAGAGAACGAAAGCTGATGGTTTTCTTTTATTATTTGTCACAATATCTTGTGGAATTCTTTCGAGTATCTCGCCTATATAAACTGTATCATTTATTATAGTGTTGTAGGGTATTCAACGGTCGGCCCCGCTCGACTGTAGCCTTTGCTTACTTGTTTTACAAAAGTATATGTATTCAAACGTTTTCCACTTTAAACTACTCCAGTAAGATCGGTAGGAGAATGCAATTAGAGTTTCAAAAAACGTTATAATGGTTGGAGCTATTACATGGGGGTTTTACCAAAACGTTAGCCTTTATAGACCATTTTATACTGCAAAGATTGTAATCTATTGCGAGTCTTAAATACCAAATTTGACATAATTTTCAAATTATATTAAAATCGGTTCAGATTTGGATATAGCTCTCATATATATTTTCGACCGATTTCATGTATTTTATGCACCATACACGATATTTATGTTCGATTCAAAAGAAATTTGGAATATGTAACGGGATTTTGATTAGAAAATAAATTAGTCAAATTATATTAAAAGAAAAATAAATTTGACAAAGTATATTCAAATACGCTCAGATTTGATTATAGCTCCCATATATATACTCAGCCGATTTCACATATTTGATGCACGCAAAGCCAGAGAGACAAAATCTGGCACCAGAAAAAATTGCCAAATTATATTGAAATCAGTTGAGGTTTGGATATAGCTAACATATATATTTCGGCCGATTTCATATATGTTATGCACCAAACATGATATATATGACCGATACCAATGAAATTCAAAATGTGTGGCGGAATTTGGTTACAATAATAAATGTGACAAATTAATTGGAAATTAGATAAGGTTTGGATATAGCTCCCATATATATATTATCGGCCGATTTCACATATTTGACGCACCAATTTCAATGAAATATGGAAGGTGTGGCGGAGTTTGGTGTAAAAGTATTTTTTTTTTAAATTATATTTAAATCGGATCAGATTGGGATATGATTTTAATAAGAACCATTGACCCACAACGCCTTAGGCTAACACTAAAAAACAACACAACAATTGATTTGAAATACGCTTATTACGGCGAAGGATGTTGCTATCTCGAATTCACTAATTGCAATAGAAATGTCACTCAACTTCAAAAGATTGCAGTTTACTGCGTGGTATTTGCTATGAAAAAAATAAATCCGAAGGACAAACCCTTCGTGTATGTATGTCATGTTACTGCTTTTCTAATGGTTTTGGTTATTTATGCATTAAAGTAGTGCAATAATTTTTTTTTATTTTTTAATTTTTTTTTTAAATTTGTTTTTTTTTTTAACCAACATATATTTGTAAATAAAATTTTGAATGCATATGAAATCAAAAAGGGTAGCGAAGCGCACCGGGTTCAGCTAGTACTTAATATTGGTCTATATATCAAATATCAAATACAGAACCGTTGTATGGAAACCGTTGACCAATATGAACAATGTTCTGCCACCGGAGTTAGAACCCATTACAAACTTCAAATACCAATTTTTAGGCAACTCCGCGAAACAATGTGTGTAAAACAATCAAAATAACGAAGATCGGGAGGTACCGATATACGCGGGATATATTAAAATGTGGACATATATGTACAATGTTCCTCCACCGGAGCACGAACCCATAACGAATTACAAATACCAATTCTTAGACAAACTGGTGGAAAATGTGGCTAAAACCATCAAAATACCGAATATCGGGAGGTACCGTTACCGGCTATACGAAAACGTGGACCTATATTTAAAATGTTCTCCCACTGGTGGTAGAACCCCTAACAAACAACAAATACCAATTTTTAGGCAAATTGTTGGAAAATGTGGCTAAAACCCTCATTCGACCTCGCAAATTCATATTCCGGTTCTAAGTGAGATCCTAAATCTTTATTCTCTTAATATGATGGTTTAATTTAAGTAAAATGTCGTCGTAAGGAATATTGAAATATTATATTTTTCATTAATGTTATTTTATTTTTAAGGAGGTAAGGATCCTATCAGTCCAATATTGAAAGATTTGAATGAGCTATCCAGTTTTTATACCCTCCATTATAAAATTGATGGCATATTACGTTTGTCATTCCTTTACAACACTTCGGCACATTAAATCGATTTAATTGTGCCGGTTTGTTAAAACCAAGATAGATACACATTATTTTGTGTTGACTTCGAATTTATCGGTTAACGTACCTATCCATTAACGAAATGTACCTCTCCATTTAGAGCTTTTGCTCCTGAAAATGGTTCTCTACAGCCCCAGAATTTGCTATACCTGCCATGAAAGTTACATTTTTTCTCAAGAATTCTTGAAAACTTTGTACTGGACAAACAGAATGAGCTAAATTTCTGAAATTTGCAATGAGAGTATATAAAAGTTCTAAATTGGTACCATTTGATATTATGTGAACGGATAAAATAGAACAGTGTGGATTGTTTGTTCGGGATACCGTAGTATTTTGTTGTTGCAAAATAGTCAGGCTTTATCCCTTTTATTGTTGTTTTTATAAAAACAACGTTTGTTTATTAGTGGAGAACGATGGTAATGTTTACCAGGGGGTAAGGCAGGGAATACCTAGGTTTCGGAAAGAGCAACCAATCCTCATCAGTTCCCTTGCTTTTGTCTGGGATATTCTCCCCAGAAGTTATTTTAAAAATAACTTCTATGACAAAAAAAATTTTTACCCAAGTGACGAGATCGTAAGCTCAATAGAAGAGGAACCAAAGAATTAAATAAAACTAATTCTTTTGGAAAGTCTTCTAAATCTTGCAACCGCAATTCGTAAGGTTGAATACACATCTCCAAAAGTTTAAACATTTTCAAAGCAAATCATATGTCTCATAAAAAACGAGTCGAGTTCTCAGACCCAAGTCAAAAACGAAGATGGAAAATTTTAGTCCGCTATTCTCAACAAGTCAAAATTGTCAGCATGAATATTTTATATATTAGTCTACTACTTCTGTTCGATGCCCAAATTCCATTCAGGATAATATTCCTTATTCATCGGTCTGCGTGGACGATTTTTACGTCGACGGTATTCCTCGGAATCTGCCAAACTTCATCGCATACACAGTGATGTAGGGTATCATATAGTCGGCTCCGCCCAACTTCTGAACACATCGCTAAAACAATTCAATTTCACTTAGAAATTCGTAAGGACCTTGTCACCGATCGACTAAGACCTCAGACACCTTAACTTGGCTATTGCCACCAATATCCCAGAACAATAAATAACCTTACATCGCCCGAGAAACATATTTTTTACTTATCCGCACTAAAAGCATCAGTAAATTTTTGAGAAATGATTCAATTTGTAATAAAACTGTTAATTAGTTTTAAAAATAAAGTACGCAGTTGCTGTAGTTGTTTTACTTTTTTCGTTAAATACTCCATAAATTTTACTACCACATTCTGGTGTTTATTTATTTACTGCGCTGGTAACTGTTCCGCTCCCTACCTCTCCCCTCCTCTTTTCGACCACCTATTGCAACAAATTGTGCATTGTGGTTATTGTTTTTTTTTTCGTGGAGGTTTAAAGTAGGAACGATTTCCCAGCATGCTACTAGCTTGTGTGGATGGCTTGCAACTTGTTGACACTTGAATTAATTGTCGGTGGTTACTATTTTGTTCAAGGGTAATAAATTTGTTCTGATCATTATTGGAAGCCTGTTTGGTGTTTTTTTCTCATTATTTAAAGAGGCCATTTTTGTGAAGTAAATTAAAAATGATGCATTTTAAATGTTGACACCTCTGAGGGTGTGTTTATTAAATTCAGGCAAGGAACTAAGGATTACTAAAAAAGGAATACTATTAAAATAGGATAAGAAAAATACTTATAACAGTAAGTACTTGCGAAATTTTTTGTAATGTTGACAACACTATGGAAGCATATTCTGACACCGCAGCATGATAGAAGGGCAAAAAAAGAAAAAAGGACGTGTTCCGTCGTCTTTTTTTTCTATTTTTTCGGCTTGAAATCGGCGTTATCCTTGCTTCAAAAAGTTGTCATTCCAAAAAGTTGTCCGATATGACCAGTTTTTCGTCCCAATTATTCTGTATATAATTCAAAAATCTGTATCAAATTTGAAAATTCTATCCCAAATATTGAGAAAAATATCTCAAACTATGTAGTTCCTTTGTATGTGGTTGAAAGTTAATAAGGCCCTTAACAACATTTGGCGAAGAATTAAGACTTCCTGTAGGATTTTGATCTGCAAGCGAATAGTATGGAGTCGGTTTATCATTCCATTTTAGACCCCACAATATATATCTATATATATAAAAGAAAGTTGTGTTAGTTACTACGCTTATAACTAAAGAACCGCTGGACAGATTTTAACGATTCATACAAATTCGGAATTGTCTCCTGTCCGAAAAGGATAATATCCAAAAAAATCGCGTAAAAATGTGATATATTAACATTTTCATTTTGACTTTTGAAATGTACAATAGTAATGTTTTATTTTGCATGATTTTTTTCCATTTTGACTTACTTTTTTCTAATGTACATTTGTAGTGTTTTTTATATTTTATTTTAGAATTCAAATATTAATACCAATTTATTTAATTGACTTGATTTCTTGAGAAATTTCTTGATACATGGAAGTGTAGTACCGAATTATGTGGTGGCGAAACGGAATAGATGATGTCGAAATAATATAATGGAATCGAATTTTAAAATAGAAGTACATTCTTTAAACATTTGCTGTAAAAAATCAACGAACAAGTTGAAGATTTTTTCAATGTGTTATTCTTCTTTTGTCAATTTTTTCAATTTGTATTATCTAATTGAATTCAGTAAATTTTTTGTGAACAAAATAAAGAATAATTTTTCACTATATACAAATTTTCACCAAAAAATGAAATAAGTGGGAAATACGATGTTAACTGACATCTACCTTTCAACTCCAGGGCCGACATCGTGGTTCAGCTGGAAGATGCAAATACATTTGAACAAACAAAAATTACCGAAAAAGCCTGATGGGGCTCATTTCAAAGCGTGGAACTACTTCTTTCCTGTCACAATAATCCGTCCAATGTACAATCAGAAAAATACCGAATATAAAGGGTGGAAAATAGTAGAGCGAATGGGACTCTGAGTAAGAAAAGGATTTCTATCCTTCCAGAAATTCTTCCCAAACATTCAAGATACCTTAAATCGCTTTTGCAGATCATGATATCGATCATAAATTAAGGATAAGGGTACAACCCGATTTCATATTTATATAACCATCGTGTGATTTAAGCTATTTTTGGTGTCTTGGTCACTTTTTTAATATTTTGGCCATTATTTGGCATCTTTGTTTCTAAGGAGGTAGAGAACCTCTTCGCATAAAGTTTGAAATTTTCAGAGTAGGGCCCATTTTGGTCTTGACCACATTTATTAATTGATTTGGCTAAAAATTGTATTTATGCTACATTGGAGTATCTCCAAGTCCATTTTCACATCTAATTGGTGGTCAGAAAAGAAAATTTTGTTTTCTATTGAATTTGTAACCCCCAAGAGAATATTGGTTGGGCCACGTTTTGGTATAACCCTTATATAAATGTATCCCTGATTTCAGCAGTGACCGTGGTCTTGGCCACGTTTTTCAACTGATTTGGCCATTATTTGCTGTATTTAGGCTATAGTCCCCAGGCCCGCCGATCTATAGTGATGTTTACCGATTGGCGGACAACAACGCGGGTATCGTTTAATCGTCATTGAATTTTACTATGAACAAGAACATAGACTTTTTGGGGACTCTAATGCGCCATTTGAGGTGCCATGGTAAATGGGTGTAAAAGCGTAATTAACTTTGACTATTCAGAAATAATTTTGCCCTCCTTCCATAGTTATTTATTTCTATTTAGTCGAATCAATATTTATATTAAAATTTGTTCAACTTTATGAGCTAGATTTGTGAAATATTATGCTATGCAAAATGTGCATTAAAGACTAAAAATACGGGCCGGCAACGCGGATAGTGTGATTTCTTTATATATGACTGGAAAACCACAAGTGACGGTCGTTAGAGCACTCCAACATTTAAATCTGAATAAATCTTTTGTGTCTCGTATCATCTCTCATTACCGTGATACTAGTAGGTCAATGGTCGCTCTCCGCTCGTATTAATCGACCGTGGCATCAGAATATTATCGCGAAAATATTCTGTAGGGTGTATTATGCCTTGGGCACGCAAACATTTTGGCTGCAGACCTTGGACATTCCAACCCAAGAATGGTCACAAAATGAGGTTCCTCGCTTCATTTCCAGCGCACAATGGCCACTAAAATCTCCGGATACCAATCCGTTGGACTATTGTGTCTGGAGTATTTTGAAAAGCAAGCTTGGCACTAACAAATACCAAAGTATCGATCACCTCAAGTAAGCGCTTCTCCGGGAATGGGCCAAAATACCGCAGAGCAACATTCGGGCAGCGTGTGACGGTTTCATTGACCTTCGTGCCAAAGGTAACCAATTCGAACAAATCTAAACTTATTTTGCAATTTGATGCTATTTCCGACATTTTTTGCTTTCATTCAATAAAATTAAAAAAAAAAAAATATTGCGTTTGACTTTGTTGCAGTTTTTTTATCTCACCCTGTATATACGTGCTTTGTGGAGTCCAAAATGTATTTTGCGAAGTGTTATAAATGGAATGACAAACTTTAAACTTACTATGGTAAAGGGTATAGAAAGCATAAATGTTCCAAAAAATGCTGAAATGTTAAATAATTTTTTTGATCAATTTTCCTCGGACTTTTTCTAGTTGACGCCTGAAAGTGACATAAAATTTCGTTTTAGGCGGAATTTGTCAGAAAGGGAAATGTCATACAAACTTTTTATTATAAACCTTAGAATAATTCATTTATCTAGGTTCAAAATGCATATACTAGACCCCACAATATATATATATATATATATATATATATATATATATATATATGTATATATATATATATATATATATATATATATATATATATATATATATATATATATATATATATATATATATATATATATATATATATATATATATATATATATATGTATATATATATATATATATATATATATATATATATATATATATATATATATATGTATATATACAAGGTGAATAATTCAAAACGAAAGGAAATTAAAGTTCGCAACGTAATGTAAATGAAATATAAATATTATGACAATGTTTAAGGGCAACATCAAATCGAAGGAAATAAACATAATGAATTATTATTATTAATAAAATCGTGTTCGAGATCTGAGTTTGAATGAATTGAGGGAATGAAATAAAGAGAGAATATTGTTGTTGTTGTGTTTAAAAACGGATAATTGTATTGGGCTAATAATAATAACGTTACAGACTTTGATTTAACTTGAAGTTTTTGCATACTCCTAATATAATCTGAATGATCTCAAAGGGGGATGAGTATTATATTGCTTTCAAACATAATATTGTGAATTTTACCTTTAACAATTCCTCATCAAAATTATGGAAGACATTATCCGGACATTTGGAATCAACCTATCCATGTCCCCCTTTCTTCCTTCCGCCTTGCTGGCGCGCACGATAATTTTCATAGTAGATGACCAATTTGGTTTCAATTTTAAACGTCTCCATAAAAGCTTAAATCATATAAAAGAGCATATGTCTCACAGAAACACTTTGTAATTTTCTAAACTGTACTGAAATTCTGTACTTCAATTTTAAGTTACCGACAAAAACGGGTATTTTTCGGTAAATTAAAAAAAATGGTTATAGAGTCCCAATACTGGCCATTTGCTTGCATTTTCAAAAATTTTGTATCTATACACCAAAACCTAATAAAGGCATCTTCTATATCTATAAAAGAGGAAAATGTTTGTATGTTTGTTTGTTTGTTTGTAATTTATGGACTCGAAAACCGCTGAATAGACTTTCCTGAAAATTTCCATATATACTGCAACATCGCCTGAAAGTAACATAGGCTATATACATTTTTGAATTTCCACTTGAAACTGGAGATATAGCATCAGAATCGGAGGTACCTCCCAAAAATTTAGATTTTATATGCACATATCTATTGATCGGTTAAAGATACAGTCTCCAAATTTGGAATGCGGAATTTGGAACAAAAATAAGTTTGCCAAATTATATTGTAATCGGTTCAGATTTGGATATAGCTCCCATATATATTTTCGACCGATTTCGTTCATTTGATGCCTCAAACACAATATGAATGTTCGATTCCAATGAAATTTGGAATGTGTGACGGGATTTAATCCGAAAATAAATTTGTCAAATTATATTGAAATCGGTTCAGATTTGGATATAGCTATATCCAAAGATTTGGATATAGCTATATCCAAATCTGAACCGATTTCAATATAATTTGACAAATTTATTTTCGGATTAAATCCCGTCACACATTCCAAATTTCATTGGAATCGAACATTCATATTGTGTTTGAGGCATCAAATGAACGAAATCGGTCGAAAATATATATGGGAGCTATATCCAAATCTGAACCGATTACAATATAATTTGGCAAACTTATTTTGTTCCAAATTCCGCATTCCAAATTTGGAGACTGTATCTTTAACCGATCAATAGATATGTGCATATAAAATCTAAATTTTTGGGAGGTACCTCCGATTCTGATGCTATATCTCCAGTTTCAAGTGGAAATTCAAAAATGTATATAGCCTATGTTACTTTCAGGCGATGTTGCAGTATATATGGAAATTTTCAGGAAAGTCTATTCAGCGGTTTTCGAGTCCATAAATTACAAAGATTTGGATATAGCTATATCCAAATCTGAACCGATTTCAATATAATTTGACAAATTTATTTTCGGATTAAATCCCGTCACACATTCCAAATTTCATTGGAATCGAACATTCATATTGTGTTTGAGGCATCAAATGAACGAAATCGGTCGAAAATATATATGGGAGCTATATCCAAATCTGAACCGATTACAATATAATTTGGCAAACTTATTTTTGTTCCAAATTCCGCATTCCAAATTTGGAGACTGTATCTTTAACCGATCAATAGATATGTGCATATAAAATCTAAATTTTTGGGAGGTACCTCCGATTCTGATGCTATATCTCCAGTTTCAAGTGGAAATTCAAAAATGTATATAGCCTATGTTACTTTCAGGCGATGTTGCAGTATATATGGAAATTTTCAGGAAAGTCTATTCAGCGGTTTTCGAGTCCATAAATTACAAAGATTTGGATATAGCTATATCCAAATCTGAACCGATTTCAATATAATTTGACAAATTTATTTTCGGATTAAATCCCGTCACACATTCCAAATTTCATTGGAATCGAACATTCATATTGTGTTTGAGGCATCAAATGAACGAAATCGGTCGAAAATATATATGGGAGCTATATCCAAATCTGAACCGATTACAATATAATTTGGCAAACTTATTTTTGTTCCAAATTCCGCATTCCAAATTTGGAGACTGTATCTTTAACCGATCAATAGATATGTGCATATAAAATCTAAATTTTTGGGAGGTACCTCCGATTCTGATGCTATATCTCCAGTTTCAAGTGGAAATTCAAAAATGTATATAGCCTATGTTACTTTCAGGCGATGTTGCAGTATATATGGAAATTTTCAGGAAAGTCTATTCAGCGGTTTTCGAGTCCATAAATTACAAACAAACAAACAAACATACAAACATTTTCCTCTTTTATAGATATAGAAGATGCCTTTATTAGGTTTTGGTGTATAGATACAAAATTTTTGAAAATGCAAGCAAATGGCCAGTATTGGGACTCTATAACCATTTTTTTTAATTTACCGAAAAATACCCGTTTTTGTCGGTAACTTAAAATTAAATTACAAAATTTCACTACAGTTTACAAAAATTACAAAATGTTGCTGTGAAACATATGCTCTTTTATATGATTTAAGCTTTTATGGAGACGTTTAAAATTGAAACCAAATTGGTCATCTACTATGAAAATTATCGTGCGCGCCAGCAAGGCGGAAGGAAGAAAGGGGGACATGGATAGGTTGATTCCAAATGTCCGGATAATGTCTTCCATAATTTTGATGAGAAATTGTTAAAGGTAAAATTCACAATATTATGTTTGAAAGCAATATAATACTCATCCCCCTTTGAGATCATTCAGATTATATTAGGAGTATGCAAAAACTTCAAGTTAAATCAAAGTCTGTAACGTTATTATTATTAGCCCAATACAATTATCCGTTTTTAAACACAACAACAACAATATTCTCTCTTTATTTCATTCCCTCAATTCATTCAAACTCAGATCTCGAACACGATTTTATTAATAATAATAATTCATTATGTTTATTTCCTTCGATTTGATGTTGCCCTTAAACATTGTCATAATATTTATATTTCATTTACATTACGTTGCGAATTTTAATTTCCTTTCGTTTTGAATTATTCACCTTGTAGTTTGCCGAAATGTTTGTTGAAATCTCTCATGTTATCGTAAATTCAGTAATAAACGCGGTCGTTACAATTCCCAAGATGTTAGCTGTTTTGTAAATTGTGTCGTTGTTAATTGCAAACTGATGTAGAGATGCAGATTTTGCGGTTTCGAATTCGAATGGGGACACCAAGAAACCCCCTATAAAAATTAGTACATCTTCATATAAAAATGAAAATTATTGAAACGATCAAACGGAGCAAAAGGAAATTTTGAAGTGGAGGTGATGAGATGGCTGCCTCAAATGAATATTAATAAATATTCATATAATTAGCGTAAACTGTTAAATAATAAGTATGTCAAATGGAGGACGCGTAGGTATGTTGTTGTTCATTTGGATAAAGTGTGTCATATGCATTTGCGATTCTTCTTTATATAGGTTACGCAGTTGGGCTGCAGATTGAATAAAATTAAGTTACACTGATACGGTCCATGGGAATATTAATGCAGGGTGAGATAAAAAAAACTGCAACAAAGTCAAACACAATAATTATTACATTTTTTTATTTTATTGGATGAAAGCAAAAAAATGTCTTAAATAGCATCAAATTCTAGAATAAGATGGCCTTCAAACGGCCAATGAACCCGTTACACGCTGTCCGAACGTTGCTTGAGGTGATCGACACTTTGGTATGTTTTAGTGTCAACCTTGCTTTCCAAAATACTCCAAACACAATAGTCCAACGGTTTGGCATCCGGAGATTTTGGTGGCCATTATGCGCTGGGAATGAAGCGATGAACCTAATTTTGTAACCATTCTTGGGTGCACTTGAGTTCTGGTGGCCCACCGAAGGTGCACATTTTCAGCTGACCTCTTTTGACAAGTAAACACGATCATTTTCTTTATTTACAAACTGCTGGACAACGAATGTTCTCTCATCAGAGAAATCCAAATTCGGCAGTTCAGCGCTTTCGGGCAAGCGAAGCAACTCTTTACCCCTTTGGAGGCTCTGGCTTTTCAATATTTGGGGATATTGCGATATGTTCAGCTCACGAGCCATTTTTCGGCTACTGCGACGCGGGTTTCGATCATGTCGCTTCTTTACTTTTCGAACCATTTCTGCTGATGGGGCTGTTTTCGTCCGTCCACTTCCTTGACGTAGGGCTACGCCAGCAGTATTACGGTAACGAGCGATGGTACGAGACACAAAAGATATATTTACATTTAAATGGTGGATTACTCTAACGATTGTTTTCCAGGCAAATATAAAGAAATCACACTATCACGCTTGAATTGCATCACGAATAACCTTTTTTTTTCTGAAAAATTGTAATCTAAATTCTTTTGTACGTTTGTAAACAATGTAATGAGCTGTCAGTGGAATGATTTTAACAGTTGTCGGACGAGTGGCATAGAAATGACAGCAGTCTGAAGTTGGTTGCAGTTTTTTCATCTCACCCTGTAGTAAAGGAGTTTAGGGACTAGGTCTAAGTTTAGAATTTAAACAATTTAGATTTATATATTTATTTTTTTTTGAGAACTGTTTTTTTATTAAAGAGGTATGAAAAATACTAAAATGTACTAAACCAGTAAAGAAAGTCTTAATGTTGGGCGGGGCCGATTTTATGATACCCTACACCACTTTGCTAATTTAATAGAGCTGCGCATAACAATTAAAAGTTTTTATGGGAGAATTCGACCATACACGCTATGATTACAATTATAATTTAAAGTTCAAAGGACTAAATATGCCGAAGCATTTGTATCTTTTAAATTCGGATTTGTATTGCCCATTTAGCGCACAATTAATTTGAAATCGGATAAAAATATATATGTGAGCTATATCCAAATCGGAACCGATCTCGATAAAATTTGGCAAAGATATTTCTGAGCTGTATTTGATATATTTCCCTGAATATCGTTGTTACGGAGTGCATATTACGGCTATGGGTAACAAATATGACAAATCGGATGAACAGAATATATGGGAGCTATAGCTATATCTGAACCGATCTTCACCAAATTTGACATACTAGCTTCTAGGCTCAATTCGGTCGTAAGTGCCAAATTTCATCCAATTTGGGCAAATATTAGACGTTTGATGCACAATCAAGGTAAATCGGACGAAGTTATAAATGGGATCTATATCCAAATCTGAATCCAAATCGATTTCGATAAAATTTAGCAAATGTATTTCTGAGCTGTATTTGATATATTTCCCCAAATATTGTTGTCACAGAGTGCATATTACGGCTGCGTAGGATAAAAATAACAAATCGGATGAACAATATATATGGGAGCTATAGCTATATCTGAACCGATTTCGATCAAATTTGGCATACTTATTTTCAGGTCCAATCTGATCGTACGTGCAAAATTCCATACTATTCGGACTGATATTACACATTTGGTGCACAATAAAAAGCAAATCGGACGAAGATATATATGGGAGCTATATCTAAATTTTGGCCGATTATCTCCAATTTCAATAGGGTTCGTCCTTGGACCAAACAAATGATCTGTGCAAAATTTCGTCTGGATCGGGCAATAAATGCGACCTGTACTTTGTTTACAAAAATACATGGACAGACGGACGGACATGCATAAATCGATTCAGAATGTGATTCTATGCAGATCATCAAAAGGAACTATGGATCTATCTCGTTTCCTTTTGCCTGTTACAAACAAATGCACAAAGACATAATACCCTGATAGGGTATAATTAATACCTTGCATTGGACAAACGAAATAAACTAGAATTGTGAAATATGGAATGAAAATCACTGATGAAGTGGAGGATACATGCACATTTTTATTTTTTGGAACTTAAAGGTTATGAAAAGTTCTAAAGTGGTACAAAACAAAGTGGTACCATTTGGTATTATGTGAACAAATACCAATTAGGTTTGAGAGTCAAGGTTGGAAAGTAAATTTGATACATTGGTTTCGGAAATCTGTACTTAATGTGCGAACTATACTAAATGGTAATCTTGAACAGATCGGTTTAGGCTGGACGTAAGGCGCTGGAATTATAAATTTTGAAAATAGTACTATATTTGGTACTAGGTGAAAAGGTAGTGCTTGCAGTTTAAAATTTGGATTAGGGTGGCTGTTCATGTGTAGCCTGGACATATAGAGGTGGTTTGGGGAATGTGTACTACAATTGTACTAAAAGTACTAATTAGTACTAAATTGTGACTTGTTTGAATGGATCGAGATAAAATTCTGAAATTTGGTATTTACACAACTGTTGGTCTGAGGTTGAGATACGGAGTTGGGCTTGGAAATGCATACTATATTTGTGCGAAAAGTACTAAATGGTACTAAATTTGCTATTGGGTAAAGGAATAGAGCTGGAATTCTCAAATTGTATATTAAGGTCTCTGTTGGTATCTGGAATTGAGATATGTAGGTGGTTTTGATAGCGGACACTATAAGTGCAGGAACAGTACTAAACTTTATTTGATACAGTTTTGTATTGGTTGAACGTATAGTGTTTGAAATCTAAAATTTGGTATTGGGGTCGCTGTCCATGTGTCTGGAGATGGTTTCTGAAATGTGTTCTTTATTTGAACGAAAATTGTTAAATGTTACTATATTTCGTATTGGGTGAAGAAATAGAGCTGAAATTCTTACATTTGATATAAATATTACTGTTAGTATATGAACATGGTTTTGGAAATGTATACTATGGTGGTTCGAAAAGTATTAAATTGAATTAACTATGCCGTGAAATTTTATATTGCGATAACTGGGATTGAGATATGGAACGGTTAGTACTAAAATTATAGGAAAAGTACTAAATGGTACTAAATTTGGTATCGAGTATTAAATTACGTAATGGTATTAATTTTGGGTCACTCTTGTTTTCTAGGATAAAGATATGTAATTGTTTTGGATATTCGTACTTAGTGTTACTAAATTTGGTATCAGTTAAAGGGATAGAGCTTAAATTCTGAAATTGGATATTAAGACCACTGTTGGTTTCTAGGGCTTAAATATGGTGACGTTGAAATAGTTTTGGACGGAAAATTGGATGGACCCACATCCATATGCAATTGTTTTACTAATATCCTCCTCGATGTACTTTTCAAGACATTTTGGAGTAAAAGATAAACATGATTCTATTATTTCTTTCCCGAAAATAAACTACTATAAAGGAAGAAATATATAAAACCTTAACAGTCTGAAAATTTAGTACGTCGTATAAAGTTTTGATCAAAAAACAAGTAAGCAAAGGCTACAGTCGAGCGGAGTTGAATACCCTACAACACTATAAACGATACAGTTTATATAGGCGAGATACTCGAAAGAATTCCACAAGATATTGTGATAAATTATAAAAGAAAACCATCAGATTTCGTTCTCTAATTTTCGAATAATAGCAACTTTAACTAATTTGCTCATTTCCAATTTATTGGTAGATGTTGCACGTAAATGGTCTTCCTAGATCTGGAACCAATATTTCCCAAAGACCTCTAATATCTCAGAAGTGGCAAAAGATTAACAATTATTATTGGTTTTTGACTGAAACGCATCTATATGAGATACCGACATTTGACTATATTCTTCAACGAAATCAGCGTTAACGAAATAGTCGGAAGTGCGTCTTTCCTGTATTTGTGAATTCTCCAAAAAGTCACTGGAATGGACATTTTCGTATTTTATCTACAAAAGTTGGCAAGCTATTCAAACATTGAATATTTTTATATGGCCATCCAAAACTTCTTGGCTTTTGCAATGTCCGGTAACCCCCACTCAAATGTGCCTGAGGATCGGACGATAATTACGACCTGCAGACAATTTTGCAGTTTTTTGGTCCATTTCAACCCCTAAATATATGTCGATTATCTCCAAAAAGAGTAGGCTTCTATTCTGACCCTCATCTTATCCCCATGCAAAATTTCGTATGGATCGGGCCATAAATGCGATCTGTATATGATATCCTGATATCCTAACTACTTAGTTTTGTTAACTGTAGAAATATTACCAAATGTTTAATTCAAAATGAAAATATGCCAAAAATATGACAAAATTGAAAAAATATGAGAAAATGTTAGAAAATCAATATTTTCATCTTTAGAGAGATATTTTTATGCGATTTTTAAAAGTTTTTTCTTTCCTGCCAAGAGGCCATTCTGAATTAATGAGAAATGTCGAAATCAGTTCAGCCGTTCTCGACATATAAGAGATTTTTCAAGCATATCTTCTTTGATAAACATATATATCGCAAATATTTTGCTATGTATCCGTTTTATTGGATGTTAACATCAATGTAAAAATCAGAAGTAACCTTGTAAGGACTTTGTGATTTCGCCGGGATTTAAAATATTCGCGGTTTAATGAAAAATTTTGAATTTTTTCAATACAAAAGATATGGTATATTTTACCCGCTAAATATTATCCGATGACCACCCAAATTGATAGGCTTCTTCCCCGCTCTAAACTCTAGCTACATGCGAAATTCCGAAATGACCCTAACCCCACCTTCGTGCAAAATTTCGTAAGGATCGGGCAATTATGGCCCGATCCTTACGAAATTTTGCACGAAGGTGGGGTTAGGGTCATTTCGGAATTTCGACCTGTAGCGTGATTACAAATTAACATGGACAGACGGACAGACGGACGGACATACATAGCTAGATCGACTCAGCTCGGCGAGCTAGGAAGATCCATATATACTTTCCTATATGGGAAACCAATATTTCGTGGTTTTACATAAATTCTGGCCCAATCAAACTTATAATACCCCCAACACATAGTGTTGTAGAGTATAATTATTGTCCAACTGAACAAATTGTGCATTTTGAGTACTAAAAATGTTAAAAATGACTTTTCGTTGACGACTTAGCGTACACTTGCTTGTAATATATTATTGTGTAAAAGGTTTACGGGAATAAGTCATTTTTGGGCGATTTTTAGAACCCACATTATTTTAAATAAGTACTCCCAAAATAGTATTTCACATTAAACTTGCGTAAATATTTTTTTAATTCTGTCACTTGTTTCATTCATGCAACTTTTACTTCTTCCAGAGAAAATAAAAAAAACACACACACACACATATAAAAACAAACTTTTTCAATATGGGTCAATGACTTCGTTTGTATTGGCACCACGTTTTTAAGTCTACGTAGTCTCATGGATCATGTAGATAAAAAAAGAGTTTTGGTTTACCAACACGTCCATATTCTCAAATATTTTATTGAATTATCCTTTTTGCCATGCGACCAAAAAAAAGCAGAGAAAAGAGATGTGACCCAAAGTATCACTTCTACCAAATATTCAGAGGCTCACGTACTCAGGTCTTTCTGGGACAAATAAACAAGAGTATGACGGCTCGTCTGTTACAAGGGTGTGGTGTGGTATGAGTACGGTTCAACTAAAGTATCTGTGCCACCAGCGTCAAAAGTGAATATGGGAACTTTTAAATAGCCTTTTTTTGGTTATTCGGGTAATTTTATTTTCTGTTTATTTTTGCGGACAACATGGCGGTTATTGTTTGGTTATTCTTTTCGCAGAATGTACACAACAAAATTATTTCATGTTATTTTTGTTTGAAAGGCGGTGAGTCTCCGAGAGGCACAGTTGAATTTGTGGCCATATATGAAAGGGTGTTCTACAATTTTACGCTGTAAAGTTCCACAATCTGAAATGAAAAGATTCGTCGGAAAGTAAGGCAGGACCAAAAGCTGCCGTACATGGATGGTCTTACTGAGATTGGAGGGAAGATGTTCTCCCATTAAATTTAAATGATAATACAAGAGTTTATATGGAATTCATGTAGCTTTACGACCTCGAAACACAGGTTTTTCAAAGACGCTTTTTCAACCTTCAAATTTGGGTTTGAAAACAAAAAACATAGATTTTTTTTTTGGAATTTTTAGGGTTTAAAAACCCTATATGTGTTTTAAGGGGATTTGAATCCTCTAAATGAAGATTTTTTAGAGTTTTTCGGGACCATCAAATCACATTTTTTAAGCTGTGCAATAGTAACGCCTACGACGTATTTTTTATGACCTTTAACGAAATTTGTTAGTAAGTAGATTTAAAATTCAAACGAGGATTTTTAAGCAATATACAGGACACTAAGGACGATTTTTTTTTTTGCCGAATTCTACCCCTTTTTTAAGAACATTCAAAGTATTTTTTTTTAACAATTTTTAGGATTTTTAAACAATTATGAGAACCTTCAAACGTGGATTTTTGAAACAAATTTTTAATCTTTACGTGTGTATTTTTAGAACTTTTTAGAATCCTCAAATTTGGATTTATAAATATTTTATGGATCAGCCAACCTATAACTTAAACTTAACCTTTTAATTAATATTTTGGAAACTTAAGTTTTAAACAATATTTTGAACTCTTAAACTAACTTCAAACAATTTATAACAACTTTTTCTTAATTCTTTAATGACCTTTCGAAACAGTTTTCAAAGAATTGTAGGAAAACTAAATTTGTGAAGAACTTCCAATGGAAGGAATTTAAGGACCATAAAACATGGATTTCAAAGGCTTTTTATAATCTTTAATTCTAAAGGTCTTTAAAATCCTCAAAATATCACTAAAATATTTCAGATTTCGATTTTGAACAACTTTTTAAGCTTTTGAATTTTCAAGAGCTTCTAATGCGAATTTTTGCTTTTAAACATTGTTGGACCCATCATACCCCTAGGAAAAGAAGGTATTTAAATGCAAAAAGAAGGCATAAGTGCAAAAAACTTGATCTTAAATGTATAATAGTAGTTAAACAAAAGACTGACTGACTGAGATCAATGCCCAGACGTTTGATCAGGTTGGGTTTTTGGAAATTCGTACTAAAATGGTACGAAAAGTACTAAAATGTACTAAATATTCAACACTTTGAATTGGAATGAGCTAGAATTCTAAAATTTTAAAATGAGAGTCACTGGTTGAGTGCAGGATAGATGTATCAAAGAGATTTTAGTAATTCGAACTTTAAGGTTACAAAAAATCTAAAATGATACTAAACAACATATAATATGGTACCATTTAGTATTATGTAAATGAATAAAGTTAAACACATGAAACTTGGTATGAGAAAGTTCCAAATAGAAGTATATTTGGTACAATTGGTATAGGGTGAACAGACAGTGCTTGAAATCTGATATTGGAGTCACAATTCATGTGTAGCCTAGACATATGGAGGTGGTTTTGGAAGTTGGTATTGGGTGAACAGACAGTGCTTCAAATCTGAAATTTGGTATTGGAGTCAAAATTCATGTGTAGCCTGAACATATGGAGGTGGTTTTGGAAATATGTAGTACAATTGTACGAAAAGTACTCAATGGTTATATTTGGTATTGGGTGAAGGGATAGAGATAAAATGGTATCTGTGTTCGAGATTTTGCGGTGAATTGGAAATGCATCCTATATTTGAATGAAAAATACAAAAAAATGGTATTGGGTGAAGGGATAGAGCTGGAATACCGAGATTTGATATTGAGGTCTGTTGGGATTGAGATATGAAGTTGGTTTTGGAAATGTGTACTATAATTGAACAAAAAGAACTAAGTAGTACCAAATTTGGTATTGGGTGAAGGTACAGAGCTGAAATCCTGAAATGAGAGAAGGAGCTGGTTTCAGATGTGCGTACTATAATTGTACAACAGCGTACTAATGGTACAATTAAACGTTACCAATTTTGGTTTACTTTTGGTGTCTAGGATCTGGATTTTGGTCCCTTGTGCAATGGCTTCAATAATTTAATTTTGAAAAAAATTTTGAAGACTTTTTGGTGTAAAAGATACATATTTTCCTGTTGCACTGAATTCAAAATTTTTGGTGGACTTTTCGCAGACGAAGTACCGGATACTTGCTCCTATTTTTATACTCTTTTGGATGTTGTAAACGTCTGAGTGTTTTGAAGATTTTACACATTTTATATGGTTTCGACTATTTTCAGGTCTTAATATGTTTGAGTTTTATATCGTTCTCTTTGGTCACACCCTTAGATTCAAATAAAAAGCCCCAATGACGAGACCTACCGCATCGTTCTGTATATTGCAATTTCAAGTGACAATGTGTTGCATATTCATTGCTCGATTGGCTGTTGCTAGCCGTTTCATCTGCTTCTCATTTTTCAGTTGATGGTTGTTGTCATTATTGTTTTCAATATTTTTCGGTATTATATGCACAACAATATCGGACTCTACGGTCCGCTTCGCCTTTTCTGGCAACTCCGAAACTCTTATGGCCAGAAGAGTACCCGACATTTGGGGTGGGTGGTGATGGGTACTTCACTTTTCCCGTTTTGTTGTGAACAATTTTATGGTTATTTTATTAACTTGTTTTTCGTTCCATTTCTCTGTTTTAATGCTATTGCTGTTATTGTTGTTGTTGCTGTTATTGTCGTCATCGTCATTGGATTTGTGGACTTTTTGTGAGCTGTGTTTTTGCGTATTTACTTGTTGAAATGCCTTTTTTTGGTGTTGTTTTTTTTTTCTTTGGTTATTTGATAAAGAACGAAATGGTTAACCCAAATCTTGAAATGACTTGTTTTCAAAGATTATTGAAATATTATTTCGCAATAAATTTAACAATGAAAGTTTTGTGCAGGGGTTCTTTTTGTTGCAATATTTGCTTTATTGTCTTCATTGAATTGAATACCCAAAAATGTCTACTTAAATTTATGATTATATTGATCGGTAGTATGGTTGGGCGTTTAATTGCTAATTAAGATAATCAATAATTTACCCTTTCTGGTTCCATCCACATTTTAATTATAAGGTACGAATGATATATAAGTGGTTGGAGAATACATTTTTAAGATAAAATATGCATTTTTGATCCTTCATTAGTATATTCAAATGTAGATTTTTCCGGTATTTTAGGGCTTCTCAGATGTAAAATTTGGGATAATTTTAAATACCACCAAATAAACATTAAAATAATTGAAAGACTGCTTAGGACTTTCTCGGAATCGGGATTTGTTAATGGCTTAAAGTGGATTAAAAAAATAATTGGAAAGTAGTTTTTAGAGCGAGAGGGAGAGACATCAGTGGTTCACAATTTGTTATCCTAACCAAAACACGAATGTTAAATTGCAGCAATATCGATTGAAAACATATGATAAAATCCCCCGAAGAAGTAAAATAAGGGGGCAGGGTTCTACGGAAGCTATATCAAATTTGGGGCCCATATCAACATTATTTTGCAAGGACATCAGGTATCCGTTTGGAACACCACATTCAATTAATAATGTACCTATGGTCTTCAAATTTCTTTATATCGGAGGGTAACGTTATATGGGGACTATGCCAAAAAATAAATCAATTCTCACAATTTTATAATTACATTATTGTTTCCTCGCTATACTAATAATACTATACTACAAACGTATAGAAACATTTTTGTCACACCTTCCTATACATGTGGACCCCTGTGCAGTATCACAAATAACTGTTGTCGGAGAACATAGCTCGATGGAACTTCCACAATCTCATCGAAATATAATTAAGTTTAAGGTACAGATTATTTTAACAGTTCTTAGCAGATACTTCCATTCTAGAAGGATTTTGCTAAAGGCATTATTCAAGAACCCAATTTTCAACTAGTGGAACCTTCCGTTTTACAGGGATTCTGGCCACGCATCATTAAAAAACCCCGAATAATGTACAGGCTTTCCAAAATAAAATTTATTAGACACTAAATGTCACGAGAAATGTAACTTTTTGAAAATTCGTACTAAAAGGGTACGAAAAGTGCTAACATGTACTAAAAATGGAATAATTTGTATTGGGCAAGCAGAATGGGTTACAAATTTGGAATGAGAGTCACTGATGGAGTGCCAGACATATTTACCAAAGGATTTTCGAAAATTCGAACTTTTAGGTTACGAAAAGTTTTAAAATGGAACTAAACTTCGAAAATGGTATTATATGAACGGATAGAGATAAACACTAGAAATTTGGTATGAGAATCGAGGTTGGAAATTATGTTTGAGAAAAGAAAATGGTTTTGGAAATATGTACTAAGTGTGTTTTGTGATAAAGAGGTGCTTTTGGTACGAAAAGGTGCTAAATTTGGTATTGGGTGAAGGATAAGAGCAGAAATCCTCAAATTAAATATAGATGTGATTGTTGCTGTCTGAGGTTAAGATATGAAGGTGGTTTGGAAACGTGTACTGAAATTGATCGAAAGGTGCTAAGTGGAACAGAATTGGGTGAAGGGACCGAGCTGGAGTCCTTAAATTTGATACTGAGGTCTTTGTTGCTATCTGGAATCAGGATTTAAAGGGGATTTTGGAAATGTACTACATTATTAAGAAAAGTACTAAAGAGTACTGAATTTGGTATATGGTGAAGGAATAGAGCTTAAATCCTAAAATTTAATGTGGATGTCATGTTTGCTGCCTGTGGTTGAGAGAATGAGCTAGTATTGGATATGCGTATCATAATTATACTAAGCGGTACTATATTTGGCAATAAGGGTAAATATAGAGCTTAAATCCTGAAACTTGATATTAAAATAACTGTTTGTATCTGTGTTCGAGATTTGGCGGTAGTTTGGAAATGCGTCCTATATCGGGTGAAGGTTTAGGTCAGAAATCCTGAAATTTGATATATGTAGATATCACTATTGTTGTCTGGGATTAGATATGGAGGTAGTTTTGGAAAGGTTTACTTTAACTACATGAAAAGAACTAAATGTTACAAACTGGTATTGGGTGAAGGGATAGAGTTTAAATCTCGAATTTTGATACTGATGTTATTATTGATAGCTGTAATTGAGAGAAGATGGTGTTTTTTGGAAATTCGTACTATGAAGGTACGAAAAGTGCAAAATGCCAGAAAAACTGCCGTTGGGTGTTGGGATAGAAAAGAAATTCTGAAATTTAGTATCGAGGTCACTGTTAGTGTCTGAGGTTGAGGCAAGGGATAGAGCAGAAATCTTGAAATTTTTGTGGATGTCATTCTTGGCATCTAGAGTGGAGAGAAGGCGAAACGTATAATAAATTTGGGATTGGGTCTAAGTATAGAGCTGGAATTCTGAAATTTGAATGCGTACTTTGATTGTTCGAAAAGTACTATATGGTACTATGCTTTCCATTGAGGTAACTCTTGGTTTCTAGGATAAGTGGTAGGCAATTTTTATTATGAAAAGACGTTAAAATATTTTTGTCGTAAAAATGAGATATTGTACGATTCTGCAATAGGTTAACTAATATGCTCATCCGTAAAATTTAAAACTTAAGATTTTGAAGACTTTTTTGTTAAAAAAGTAATCATTTTTCGATCCTTTTCGATAAAGGAAAACCTGAATCTGAACTGATTGAATGAACATAAAATTATAAGGTGGACTTTTTGCTGTAAAAAGTAGCGGGGAAATTATAGTTTCATCCAATATCATACTTCAACAAGTCTAATGTCGTAATATGCATTTGTTAACGATCATAATTGGAACGATTTGCTTCACACAAATTCAAAATATAAACGTTTATTTTTTACGGTCAAAATTCCTGAATGTGCACAGAGCTATAGAGTCATGGTACTGCCCAACTTTTGTCCTTTACTTGCTGGTTTTAATAGAAAATTCGGCTGAGGAACATTTAAGCCCCATATTCAAACCAAAACTTTGACCTACTTTTCTTGTCTCCTTGGTGATTTGGCAAGAAAATATATAGTGATATCACTATTGAAAGAAAAGAAGACGCTAACTCCGCTTCTGGCGAAGTTTGGAAGATGTCACTTGAAATCACGCTGTCAGCTTTGAACAGGTAAAAAAAACATTAAGTTCGGCCAGACCGAACTTTCAATACCCCCAACTTAGGGTAAAGGAAACATTTTTATATAAAAGTATCTGAATTCAATCTTGTTTCACTTTAAACTTCATATACCTGTAAGACCGTTTGCTTTATGTAGTTAAATTTCTCAAAAACCCATAAAGTGATTGAGGCCGTTATATAGGCCATACCAAAACGGGAACCTCTATAGGCAATTTTATACTTCAAGGATTGTCATCTATCAAATGTGACTGGGATTATAAAAATACCGAATATCGGTGGATATAGTTATATGTGTGCTTTAGAAAAACGTGGAACTAAATATTCAATGTTTTTCCACAGGGCTGGAACCTATTATTATTTTTATCAAAATATCGAATTTTGAGAGGTACCGTTATATGGGGGCTATACCAGAACGTGGGCCTATACATTTATATCGCCATACGAGCTAGAATCCATTTGATTAACAAATACCAATTTTTAGACAAATTTGTGGGAAAATATGGCTAAAATCATCAAAATACCGAATATCGGGAGTTATCGTTATAAGGGGTCTATACGAAACCGTGGGCCAATACATACAATGTTTCGCCACCGGAGCAAGAGGCCATCACGACCAACAAAGACCAATTTTTAGACAAATCCGTGAAAAAAGTGGCAAAAATTATTTAAAAAAACCGAATATCGGGAGATACCGCTGTATGGGGTCTATACCAAAACGTGGACCTATACCTTCAATGTTTCGCCATACGAGCAAGAAACCATTATACCCTACAAATACCAATTTTTAGACAAATTCGTGAAAAAAAATGTGACAAAAATCGTCAAAATACCAAAACGAGGACCTATATATACAATGTTTCGCCACCGCAGAAAGAGGCCATCACGACCAACAAAAACCAATTTTTAGACAAATCCGTGAAAAAAGTGGCAAAAATTATTAAAAAAAACCGAATATCGGGAGGTACCGCTGTATGGGGTCTATACCAAAACGTGGACCTATACCTTCAATGTCCCTCCACACGAGCAAGAGTTGATTATACCTTACAAATACCAATTTTTGGACAGATCCGTGGGAAAATATGTCGAAAATCATCAAAATACCGAATATCGGAAGGTACCGTTATATGGCGGCTATACCAAAACGTGAACCGATATATCTCATTTTTAATACCAACCATCCTAATAATGTGGGTTGTATCGTGATTTCAAAAGACAGGCAGGCGGACAGACAGACGGACATTGTTAAATCGACTTAGAATTTTATGGTGACCATAAATATACATACTTTATGGGGTCTACGAGGAATATTTAGGGATGGTACAAACGGAATAACAAAGTTAATATACCCACCTTTCCAAGGTGGAGGGTGTAAAAAAACGAATCTTCAAGGAACAGACTAAATTATAGATTGTATCAAATAATACCTCATAATAAAAAGGATACCCAATCAGACTAAATGTACTAACAAATTGCAGTGCTATATTTAAGTCCTATCCAATATAATATTGTACCTACATGTGCTCATCGATTTTGTAAGTAGGTGAGATAAATGCACACTCGTCCTGGTGAATTTTCTCAAAATTCGTAACGATTTCGAATATATTTTGTCATTGTTCGTTTTTATCCCTCTCCATTTCAAACAAGTTACAACATGGACATTGCATTAAGGCAGACACTCCAACTGCTATTGCCTGCCCTCCAGAAGCAGTTTGCCTAAGACACTCTGGGCTATTTTGGCCTTTGTTTTAAAATGCCGCTTAAGCGGCCATTTTAAACGGTCATTAAACGCTCAAATTATACTAAACGATAGTTCTCTTCATTTAATTTCATTTCAATTACACACAAACATTTTTCCATAAAATTTTTAATAACAACTTTTTAATTACTTATTCATGTTCACAGTTCTTGGATGTTGTTTGCCTGCTTGCTGCCTGTCGGCCGCTGCTACCATCATCATTGTTGTCCCTTGCCAGTTTTCGCCAATTCGAACACTCGCTTCGCTGGAATTTTAGTTGGGTTAAGCCATCGTTGAATGCACATACAACACGTAAGTAGTAGTTGTCGTTGTTTGCAAGACTGGGGTAGAGACAAAATTGGAGTTATATTTTGTTGTGAACGGCTTGAGCTGTTGGGAGCTATAAGGGAGCGGAAAATCCTACGACCATCGACAACACAACTCTAAATCTACAAAGTAGTGGAGCATTACATTTTAAACTGCATAAGCGCCGTACAATGAGTGCTCCACAACACGCACAATAACTCACACACACCCAGAGCAACACACACATAGACACAGTCGAATGCATTGCATTGGCATAATCGTACTTACACACACACACACACACACAAACTCTCAAACAGGAAAAAAGTTTCTGGGCTAAAAGCAATTACTATGTTTAATTCTCGGTACTTGGGCCACTAACTGTTCTAAGTAGTTGTGCAATGAACGCCATTTAAGCCTGTAATGCGTTAGCAGTATTTGCCAGCGGTCACGATGGAAAAAACTTGTGAGCGTTATGCCTGCTTGAGTTTAACCAAAAGTTGGGGGACTGTGTTCCAAGTTTGGTAGTTGGTATGACATCAGGCAGTTTTAATAGCAACAAAAATATTTAACAGATTTGACCCTTCTATGACAATTTATATTTCACAGATAGGATTGATATTTCGAAAGGGAAATAATAGCAAATAAATAAGAACGTTTGAATGTTTGGGGGTGAGAAAAAAAATTAGGAGGATAACACTTCTGGCGAATTTGGAACTCCAAATGTTTTAAAAATATATCCAAAACAAGTAAGCAAAGGCTATAGTCGTGCGGGGCCGACCATGTGAAACCCTACAACACTATAATATGTTAGAAGCCCCCTTATGTCCAAATCCATTCAGAAAGATTTCGCTTTTGAAATTATGTCACCAGGGACATTTGCCCAATATTTACTCACACCGTCGTGCTTTTAGTTGTGTGGTCCATTTTACAGCTAAATATTATCCAATGGTCATCCAAAAGGCTAGAACTCTTCTCTGTCCTTAACTCTCTTCTCAGACGTGTCGATTGGCTTCAATTGTGTAATTACGAATTTTTTTCTGCTTTTGGTTCATTTGGTTCTCCAAATTTAGACTCATCTATATGATATGCTTATCTACGATATTTGGCTATATTCGTCAACGAAATCAGCATAGAAAGCCAGAAGTTCGCCTTTCGTGTATTTCGGATATCGCCTGTAAGTAATGTTGGTAATTTTCCACACAAAAGTAGTGGTCCATTCTACCCGCTGTCCTCAACTCTAACTTCATGCGAGATTTCTTGTCCATTAGATTTTATTTGAGACCTTTATAACGGCTGCAAAACAGAAACATTTTTAGATGTTGGTCCATTTTAACCCCTAAATATATTGCAGACATCTTTGAAAACAATAGACCTAGCTCTTCTGAGCCTAACCCTGCCCTTGTGAAAATTTTCGTGAGGATCGGACGATAATTGCAATCTGTATATAATAACCCCAACTTGTGTTGTAAGGTGAAAAAATATTACAAAATATACACTTCAATATTTTAAGTCAAATTGAAAAAATCGCATGCGATAAAAAATATGAAAAAATAAAAAATGTCACAAAATACTTCAAAATCTATATTAATTATATTTCGCTATATATATACACGATATATTTACTATCGGCATCTACGTAACGGTTAGAATTGACCTGTTCGCCTATTTTTGATTTCGCTGTTATTAAAAATATTCGCGGTTTAATACAAAATTTGACTTTTATTTAACAGAAATGTTATGGTCTACTTCACCACTAAATATTACCCGATGACCATCAAACTTGGAAGGCTTCTGTCCAGCCCGAAGCTCTAGCCCCATGCTAACTTCCACTTCGATTGGTCTATAATTGCGTCCTGTAGAGCAACTGCAATATCAGGAAATTTTTCAGTTTTTGGTCCATTTTAACCCCTTAATATTATGCGATCATCTCCAAACAAAATAGGGTTCTATTCTGACCATATCCACACCATTCCATTCTAAATTTCGTGAAGATGGGGCCATAATTGCGACCTGTAGAGAGATTACAAATTAACATGGACAGACGGACGGACGGACATACATAGCTAGATCGACTCAGCTCGGCGAGATAGGAAGATCCATATATACTTTCCTATATGGGAAACCAATATTTCGAGATGTTACATAATTTTTGGCCCAATCAAACTTATAATAACCCCAACACATAGTGTTGTAGGGTATAAATATGGATGTAGATTAAAACTCTTCCCAGGGGACTTTGAAATGAAACTATAAAGAAGAAAATCTATAATATGACCATGCATGGCGTCAAAATGAAAGCATTCTATAAACTACCTGGATAAGCGTTCCAATGGCAATTAACAGTCTGTAGCCGACTTAAAAAACTATGGTACATAAAAAAAAAATAACAGTATTCTTTCGAAGTCATAGCGTACCCAAATGGTAAGAAAAGTACTAAAAATTTCCAAAAAAAAATAATATATGGTAGTGGACAAACGGAATGAGCTAGAATTCTGGATTTGTTGAGTAATAAGGCTGGGTTTATGGAATTTTGCACCAAAGGGGTACGAAAAGTATTAAAATGTGTTAAAAACTTAATACTTTGTATTGGACAAGTAGTATGACCTAGAATTCGGAAATTGAGAATGAGAGTCGCTGATGAAGAGCTGGATAGGGAAAAACAATGCAAAAGACGGATCTGTACAACATTTTAGCTTCTTATCTTAATTTGTGGGCTGAATCGTCTTACGCTAATCAAGAATATACTTCTTGATCAGGGTCTAACAGCATGTCTGTCGCGCCTGTCCACGAACTAAACACACTAAACACATTGCAGGTCGTATTTATTGTTAAATTGTGATGAAATTTTGCATAAGAAAGCTCAAGTACAATGGATTTTAGCACCTAGTATTAAGCCTATAAGTAAATTTGTTAAATTTGGAGAATATCGGTTCTGATTTAGATATATCTGTTTTTGTGATTTTACTTTTTAGTCCTCCACATTCATTATAATCAATCCATGATAATGATATTCGGCACAAGATATCACATACAGCATAGAAATACCCTTGACAAATTTTTTCGAAATCGGTTTAGATTTGGGTATAGCTCCTATATATATTTTCTTACGTTTTCAAATGAGTAATGTGAGTCAAATTTGTAATGTTCTCCAAATGTGTAATGTTAATCTAAATGGGATGAATTACTAAATAGATTACAAAATTTAGCCTAGAATTAAGTATGTTAAACACGGCGAAAATCGTTGACGGCTTAGACACGAAAAAGGGAAATGTTGTATCACATTTTCTTTAATGTGAAAAAAGTTTCCGCATCGAAGTCATTAAAATTTTGTCATGTATATATTATACTCTACGTACAGGGTGAGATAAAAAAAAACTGCAGAACAAGTCGAACGCCATAATTTTTACATTTTTTTTTTAATTTTATTGAATGAAAGCAAAAAATGTCGGAAAATGAATAAGTTTAAATTTGTTCGAATTGGTCACTTTTGCCACGAATTACGGCCCTAGAACGGCCAATGACACCGTCACATGCAGTACCGAATGTTGTTCTGCGGTATTTTGGTCCATTCCTGGCGAGGTGCTTGCTTGAGGTGATCGACATTTTGGTATTTTTTAGTGCCAACCTTGCTTTCCAAAATAATCCGGACACAATAGTCCAACGGATTGGTATCCGGAGATTTTGGTGACCATTGTGCGCTGGAAATGAAGCGAGGAACCTCATTTTGTAACCATTTCTGGGTGGCGCGTGCTCAGTGCGATGGTGCTGAGTCCTGTTGGAATGTCCAAGGTCTGCGGCCAAAATGTTTGCGTGCCCATGGCTTTAATACACCCTTAGAATATTTTCGCGATAATACTCGGCATTTATTCTGATGCCATGGTCGATTGATACGAGCAGAGAGGGACCATCGGCTGTTATGGCGGCCCTCAACATCACCATGGTCATGGAACCATGTCCTTAGGAATCCATAGCTTCCATGCTAAATCGTCTGCCACAGGGTCACCTACCGCATGTTCTGATCTTCTATAAACATATCCATCAATCACTTTCAAGTCAGGAGTTGAACTAACTACTCAACTCTTTTTACTAAGTTTTTATATTCCTCCGAAGAGAAATGTTCGGATTGTAAGTCAACAAAAACGCCACGTTCGTCCAACACTTCTGACAGACATCCTATTGTTGACAAGTCCTCAGTGTTGGTACGCGAAAGCGCATCCGGAACTATGTTCTGCGACCCCTTTCTGTGCTCTATTCTGAACCGGAACCCTTGATGTTTTAGAGCCCATCTAGGTAGCCGTGTGCTTAAGTCGGACTGGGACATGAGCCATTTAAGTGAAGCGTGATCGGTAATCACCTTGAACTTATGTCCCTCGACATAATCTCTGAATTTTTTTATACAAAGCATTGCTGCTAAGCATTCTTGTTCGGTGACGTTGTAATTCGCTGTACGCTGTAATACCCTGTACATTAGTTGTAAATATACTGTAATAAAGAGTTTATCATTGCAAAAGACTGTGAAAGGTAATGATAATATTCTCTTAATATAATGGAACAGTCAGAAAAATATTTAGATTTTCATTTTGTATTCGGGATCATCCGGTCTAATTTAGGACTCTGAAGCTTCAGATGTAACATTCAAATAATTTTCCGGGAAAATGCGGTATACCATATTCGGGGTAAATACAAACCCATGGATGTATCAATCTGAGCCGATTTTAAAAACTCAAAGTCGTAGTTATATTATTCTAGGCTTGGAAAATAATCTAATTATAGCACATGGTACCGAGAATACATTATTCGTCTTATATGAAGACATTAAAATTAAATGCAGATAATCTGATAAAAGTCTTATAAAATTGAAAACTATCATTAAAAAATTCTTTCACGTTGCTACATAAAAATATTCGTACTTTTGTATAAAAACAAATGGTGGGAATTGATGGCATACAAAAGTGTGTGTGAGTGTTCGAGTTTTATTTCATTTCACGTCTTTGCTTTCTTTCTCTTCTGCTTTGCCAGTAGTGCAGAGAAATGAGAAACAGTTCTTAGCATAATCATAAATTCGTTGTTTTTATTAAAAATTTCCAAAACAGTGACACTTTTTACACGCTCATAAAAATGTATGTTGGAGAGTATGAATATGTCTGGGTGGCTGTGTGTGTTTGTGAGCTTCAAAATTCACATTTGCATATTTATGTGTGAACGTACATTTATGTGTACTTTTCAAGCTGTGTTTACAAAGTGAATGAGCAGCACGACACAAAAATAGAAAAAAAAACTACAACGTTTGTATGAATTTCATCGGGTTGCTAATGCCCGCACCCTACATTTTCAATTCGTTTTCTTCACATTCATTTACCGTTATAAACTACTATTACCGGTTTCTTATTATTCAATATCAAATTTATATTCTATTCAAGTCGAATTATATAATTGGAACACGTCAAGGTGAACATAAGATTTGTAATTCGTAACAACAAATTTAAATAAAATAGACGTGTTGACACACTAAATAGCTACACATGCCAAATGGTTATCAAAAATAGTCGTAGAACGGTGGCCAGTAAGGGAAAGATGAAAGAAACCTGAGTTTGGCTGAAAAAGGGAAAGGAATGAATAAATATTATTCTTCGTTCTAGCTACTTTTTTATAAAAATGTTATTTCTCTTAAATATTGGCTGATCAGAATTGCCATGTATTTTCAAGACGACTTTTAGCTTTACTTACTATAGACTATTTAATTAAAGAGAGCCTGCCATTTCAGAAATATGTAAATAAGCGTACCAGAAGTTACGTAAAATATATTTGTCACTAAAATCCTATACATTTGGGACTATAATCAAATCATTAAAATACAGGGTTGCCCATATTCGACGGACCTTTGGGCCCATTCTAATCCACGAGGCTTGTCCGCAGGCAACATTCTTTGCGTCAATTGAATTTTGTACCGGAACAAATGCAAATCAATGCGAATAATCCGTTATAAAGTGGACCGAGCCATGTCCAACTGCTGAGAACGGCAGCGATATTCTCGGCCGATCGCCTTGGTCGACTTTTATATGGCCTCTTTGGATTAAAAAGAGCCTTACCAGTCGAAAAAAAATTTTTAAATGCTTTAAAAGCACTTTGAGTTTTAACAATTGACTTCTTCTTTTTAGTTGAATGTAAATTTCAACTATTTCAGAGCGCTCGCATGGCGTGTATTGGTTCATGGTAAAAATCTGCTTGGACTGACGCTTCAAACGTGGTATGTCATTAAGCGATGTGACATCTCTGTCAAAAGTTATGGCGTTGCCAGATGGGTCCGTCGAATATGGGCAACCTGTATTAAAGTACGTCACAATTTGACGTGTGGGAAAGTTATGTTTTTTTTTTTAAATTATTAAGTTTTTATACTTTTACCACAGTATGGGGAGTAAAATAAATTTGTCACACTGTTTGAAGCACCTTGAAATATATATTTTTAACTCGACTATGTATGTATTTATACCCTACACCACAAGGTGGTCAGGGTATTATGTCTTTGTGAATTTGTTTGTAACAGGCAAAAGGAAACGAGATAGACCCATAGTTCCTTTTGATGATCTGCATAGAATCACATTCTGAGTCGATTTATGCATGTCCGTCCGTCCGTTTGTTCGTCCGTCTGTCCATGTATTTTTGTAAACAAAGTACAGTTCGCATTTATTGTCCTATCCAGATGAAATTTTGCACAAATCATTTGTTTGGCCCAAGGACGAACCCTATTGAATTTGGAGATAATCGGTAAAAATTTAGATATAGCTCCCATATATACCTTCGTCCGTATGGAATTTTGCACGTACGATCAGATTGGACCTGAAAATAAGTATGCCAAATTTGATCGAAATCGGTTCAGATATAGCTATAGCTCCCATATATATTGTTCATCCGATTTGCTATTTTTGTCCTCCGCAGCCGTAATATGCACTCTGAAACAACAATATTTGGGGAAATATATCAAATACAGCTCAGAAATACATTTACTAAATGTTATCGAGATCGGTTCGGATTTGGATATAGCTCGCATATATAGCTTCGTCCGATTTACTTTTGATTGTGCACCAAACGTCTAATATTTGTCCAAATCGGATGAAATTTGGCACTTACGACCGAATTTAGTCTAGAAGCTAGTATGTAAAATTTGGAGATCGGTTCAGATATAGCTATAGCTCCCATATATACTGTTCATCCGATTTGTCATATTTGTTACCCACAACCGTAATATGCACTCCGTAACAACGATATTCAGGGAAATATACCAAATACAGCTCAGAAATATCTTTGCCAAATTTGATCGTGATCGGTTCCGATTTGGATATAGCTCCCATATATATATTTATCCGATTTTAAATTAATTGTGCACCAAATGGGCAATACAAGTCCGAATTTAAAAGATACAAATGCTTCGGCATATTTAGTCCTTTAAATTTTAAATTATAATTATAATCATAGCGTGTATGATTGAATTCTCCCATAAAAAATTTTAATTGTTATGCGCAGCTCATAACGACATAAAGTCGTTACTGATTTTAGATGTATTTTAACCCGAATTTGCTGTAAAGTGGCAGTCTGTTTTACCAATATGTAACAAATAGCCTTGCAGAGTATGTTAAGTCTGAGTTTTGGTATATTTGATAATTTGTCTTACATTTTTCATTGGGAATGTTTTAAATTTCATATTTGAAGTTCCTAATGGGTACTACAGCCTAACAAAAAATTTCATATGCAGGTCCAGGTCTTCGCATAGCCCCCATATAACGGTACCTCCGATACTCGGTATTTTGATGATTTTAGCGACATTATCCACATGAATTGTTCCAGATCTCGTATTGTAAGTTGGTAACGGGTACTACTAAACTATGACAGACAATTGTTGTGACAGTCATCAAATTTCGAATGTATTTCAACAAAGATGCGAGGCATTAGACAAGGTATTATTTTTGGAAAAATTACAAAATGTTGTACTGCTGGAGGTGAAACTCTGAAATTTGCATTTTTTTCTGAAGTAATAGAACTATTTTTTTAAATTAGTATGAAAGTCTCTTCTTGAGTTAAGGTGTTGTTTGTATGGAATTTTGTACTTAAAAGTAGTAAATAGCACAAATGTATTAAAACCGCGGTTCTTGGACCAACATTTGAAACATTTGGCCTCAAATATATTGATATTTCGAACTTTTGTTGCAAAACAACAGAAAGGCAGAGCTTTTTTTCTTGAAAAAAGGTATTTCATGTCGTACCTTTGCGTTTGACAGTCTTTGCGAGAATCTATTATAAATAAGTAAAATTCGATCGGACTAAACTTTTGATATCCTTCACCATTAGGGACATTTTTATACACTCCACTATAGTATGGAGGGTATATTAAGTTTGTCATTCCGTTTGTAACACCTCGAAATATACATTCTCGATCGCCCTAGCTTCGAACGAAAAGAAGTAGGTTGATAAAAATTGTTATCAAATGCTATAGAATATAGGCCATATAGGTTCACGTTTTGGTATAGCCCCCATATAACGGTACCTCCCGATATTCGGTATTTTGATGATTTAAAATGATGGCTTTTGATTTTGTTTTAGTTATCGTGAACCTATATTGACCATTCTCTTTCACTTGTTCATCTTAGTTTTTTTTAAGTTTTGAAATTTTCAGTTTCGTTATCTGTAGAAACTACATATTTAAAAAAATTGGCATGAGAAGTCGAAAACCAAACTTTAAACAAATTCTTTATGAAATGTGGCTAAAATCGTAGAAATACCGAATATGTTGAGGTACCATCATATGGGGGTTGTACGAAAACGTAGACCTATATACGGCAATGTTCTGCCACCGAATGTGAAACTCATTACAAACTCTTTCCACTTAGGAATACATTCAACAAGTGTAGCAAAAAAATAAGCTAGATATTACTGATGATCAAGTAACTCATTTCTCTCATAAAAATTCGTGCATGAAATAATATTAGAAATACTTTGTGGTTCGCCTTGACCAGTTAACCCATATTCTCAACTAAATAGTTTTTGAAAGATTTTATGTTAATTTTAATTTCAACTGTTTATGTTGCATTTTAAGCACATATATCTGAAGTAAGCCGTAGCACAAAAAGGTTAATGCACAAAAAAAAAACACGCACACCTCACAAAGTCTATGTTAAGTCGTGAATTCCTTTTTTACCCCAATGTTTTTGTTGTTGTCATTGTGAAGGATTTTCCAGCGTTTGCAAATCGCGTAGAAATGAAAGTAAGTACTTGCACTTGTTGTATTTTCAAGAGAGAGAACGAGAAAATATTAACCTTGCACATGAATGGGGCATGGTACGCATATGCACACCACTAGTATATGGTTGGTAGACTTGACAGGAAGGGCGAAAAAAATCATGGCGACATCATGTAACTGGGTCAAGCAACATGTCACATGCATGTTTATTTGGTGGTTGGGCAAATGCGCTGGTAATTAAATAATAAATTGAGAGTAAAACAATGATTTTCATTTAAAGATTGTTGATTTTAATTTGATTTTTCACAAGAGGAGATTAGCACAATTCCAATTGAACATTTCAAAAATATTCAGTCAGAAGAGCAGCCTAATATAATAGCAGCCCCAAGAATTTGTAACCCAGCAAAAGTTTTGTGCAGTGTTAGTTTCACTGGTTTTTTTGTAAAGTTGAAAATAACTTGTGAAACATCCGATGTTCACTTAATATAAAACAAGTAACCAAAGGCTATAGTCATGCGGGGCCGACTATGTTATACCCTACAACACTACAATATGTTAGAAGCCCCCTTAAGTCCAAATTCATATTGGAAGATTTCGCTTTTGAAATTAGGATTTTGACTAGGGACATTTGCCCAACATTTATGCACTCCGTCGTTGTTGTAGTCCATTTTACAGATAAATATAATCCAATGGTCATCCAAAATGCTAGAATTTATCCCTGTCCTTAACTCTCTTCACAGGCGTGTCGATTGGCTTCAATTGTGTGATCGGAAAAACATTTCTATTTTTGGTTAATTTGAACCATTAAATATTTTGCAATCATCTCCAAAAGCAAGAAGCCCCTCTGTATCTCCAAATTTAGACTCATCTACATGATTTGCTTGTCTACGATATTTGGCTATATTCGTCAACGAAATCAGCATAAACCAGTAAAGAAAGTCCTAAAGCCGGGCGGGCCGAATTTATGATACCCTACACCACTTTGCTAATTTAGTAGGGCTCCACATAACAATTAAAAGTTTTGATGGGAGAATTCACTCATACACGCTATGATAATAATTATAATTTAAAGTTCAAAGGACTAACTATGCCGAAGCATTTGTATCTTTTAAATTCGGACTTGTATTACCCATTTGGTGCACAATTAACTTGAAATCGGATAGAGATATATATGGGAGCTATATGCAAATTTGAACCGATCTCGATAAAATTTGGCAAAGATATTTCTGAGCATTTGGACAAATATTAGACGTTTGGTGCACAATAAAAGGTAAATCGGACGAAGTTATATATGGGAGCTATATCCAAATCTGAACCGATCTCGATAAAATTTAGCAAAGGTATTTCTGAGCTGTATTTGATATATTTCCCCAAATATTGTTGTTACAGAGTGCATATTACGACGGCGGTGGGCAAAAATAACAAATCGGATGAACAATATATATGGGAGCTATAGCTATATATGAACCGATTTCGATCAAATTCGGCGTACATATTTTCATTTGGGTGTATATGCAAAATTCCATACAATTCGGGCTGATATTACACGTTTGGTGCACAATAAAAGGCAAATCGGCTATATCTGAAATTTGACCGATTATCTCCAATTTCAATAGGGATCGTCCTTGGGCCAAACAAATGATCTGTGCCAAATTTCATCTGGATCGGGCAATAAATGCGACCTGTACTTTGTTTACAAAAATACATGGACAGACGGACGGACATGCATAAATCGACTCAGAATGTGATTCTATGCAAATCATCAAAAGGAACTATGGGTCTATCTCGTTTCTTTTGCCTGTTACAAACAAATACACAAACACATAATACGAAATCGATCGAAAATATATATCGGAGTTATATCCAAATCTGTACCTATATCAATATATTTTGGTAAACAAATTTCTTAGACAAATTCCATCACAAATTTCATTGAAATGTGGCGTACATAATGCATCATTCATGTATCGGCCGAAAATATATATGGGAACTGTATCCGAATCTGAACTGATTTCAATATAATTTGGCACATATATTTTCTGATCAAATCCTGCACTCATTGCAAATTCGGGGACTGTATCTGTAATCGATTAACAGATATGTGCATATAAAATCTAAATTTTTGGGTGGTACCTCCGATTCTGAGGCTATATCTCCAGTTCCAAGTGGAATTTCAAAAAATTATATAGCCTATGTTACTTTCAGGCGATGTTGCAGTATACTTGGAAATTTTCAGAGAAATCTGTCCAACGATTTTCGATTCCATAAATTACAAACAAACAAACATTTTCTTCTTTTATAGAAATAGATGTTTTGAAAAAGTAACTTAAATCGCCAAAATACTGAATATCGGAAGGTACCGTTACATTGGCGCTATACGAAAACGGGGATTGACATGACCCATTTAGGAACTTAACATGCCTACTAACGAAATACACATGTGTGCAAAATTCTAGTCTTGTATCTCAATTTGTTCCTCGTAAAGAAACGTTATTGCAACAAACAGACAGGCAGATGGATATCTATATCGATTTAGAAGTTTACGCTGATAAAGAATATAAACACCCTGCTGGGTCTTACATGATTATTTCGAGGAGTTATAACGGAATGACAAAGTTAATACAATCTCCATAGTATGGTGGAAGGTAAAAAAATGCATAAAACGCTACAAGTCTGTCAGTAACTTCATATGCGGGCTTTATTAAAGCATGGACCTCTATGACTCATTTTCAATGCAAACAAACAAAAACGCAGAAAAGTTCGGTTCGGCCGAACTTTTAATTTCCGTCATATGGAAGAAACTTTAAAAAATCCGTTTATATTGCCTCTTTAATTTTACAAATCCCGAATATCAGGTGTTTCAGATATATGGGGCTATACCAAAACGTGGACCCCTGCAGCCAATAATCTGCCACAGTTCCATATAATTCTACTGAAAAATTGAAACTAAAATCATTAAAAATAAAATCATACGGAATATTGAGAGGTCCCATTATTTAGGGGCTATACGTAGACGTGGGACTACATAAGAAATTTTCTGTCATGGGAAGTAGTATTCATTGTGAGCTCTCAAGTTCTAATTTGAATTAATTTTTTTATTTGATTGGGGGCTATACGTGGACCTGGATTATTTGCCGTATAATGCGGAGCCTATTACTAACTTCAAATACAAAGTTTGAAATATTATGTGGAAAAATGTAGCGAAAATCTTGAAAATTCCGAATATTGGAAGACTATAGGAAGGCGTGGATCTGAACAGGAAATTTTCATTTGTGGAATGTAGCAATTGCGAACTTTAAATTCCGAATTTGAAATTATTCTGATAAAAAGTGTAAACCAAATCATGAAAATACGAATATAGAGATTTTCGTTTGTATGGAGGATATACGAAGCTCCGGACCTTTATGGGCAATTTTCTGTCATGTAGGTAGTACCCAATACAAACTCCGAATCAATATTGCGGTTTGAGAGATAAAATCCGACCAAAGTATTCCCTTAATTGTGCCTAAAATCATCAATGAATATTCTCGGCCCATTCCTTCTTTTTTCGTACCCCTATGAATGTTAAAAATTGGATATCTCATACAGAGCGAAGGGAATAACCGATTTCATTAAAACTTGTTAATTTCATCAAGGAAGTGAACGGAAGAAAACAGCTACATCAGCAGAAATGGTTCGAAAAGTAAAGAAGCGACTTGATCGAAATCCGCGTCGCAATATTCCGTTCGGCAAATATTGAAAAATGAGCTCGGGGTAAAACCATTGAAATGCCAAAATGCAAGGAATTGCACCGCAACAGAAAGAAGACTCAAAAGAGTTAAAGAATTGCTTCGCTTGGCCTAAAGTGGTGAACTGCCGAATTTGGTTTTCTCCAATGAGAAAACATTCGTTGTCCGGCAGTTTGCAAACAAACAAAGTGATCGTGTTTTCTTGCAAAAGTGGTCAGCACCTTTGGTTGGTCACCAGAACTCATGCACCGGCCATGGTGATGGTGTATTATCTGACCGTGGCATCAGAATAAATGTCAAATATTTTCTAGCGAAAATATTCTGGAGGATGTATTAGAGCCTTGGGCACGCAAACATTTTGGCCGCAGACCATGGACATTTCAACAGGACTCAGCGCCATCACACTCAACACGCGCCACCCAAGAATGGTTACAAAATGCGGTTTCCCGCATCATTTCCAGCGCACGACGGCCACCAAAATCTTTGGATACCAATCCGATGGACTATTGTGCTGGAGTATTTTGGAAACCAAGGTTGGCATTAAAAACTACCAAAGTGTCGATCACCTCAAGCAAGCGCTTCGCCGGGAATGGTCCAAAATAAAGCAAAGCAACATTCGGGCAGCGTGTGACGGTTTCATTGGCCGTTTGAAGTCCGTAATTCATGACAAAGATGACCAATTCGAACAAATCTAAACTTATTCCAAAATTTGATGCTATATCCGACCTTTTTTGCTTTCATTCCATGAAATTTTAAAAAAAATGTAAAAATTATTGCGTTTGACTTTGTTGCAGTTTCCTTATCTCACCCTGTATATTTTGGGTGTCCGTAATGTTAATTTCGAGGAGTTGCAAACAGAATGGACACTTATCTTACCCCTCATACTAAGGGGGAAGGTATATAAATTGCAATTGCCTTCAAAAAAAAAAGTGTTTTCTCACAACACCTTATTCGAATTAATGTATTAAAATAGGATGGCGAACATTTATAAAGGATTCATATGAAAAGATTTAAACAATCTAGCAGCACCTTCAATTACGTGAATTCAAAAATTTTACAAACAGGTGCCGAACAACTCGCAAATAATTCTACAGACTTTCATGAGTACATTCGTTACCCTCTTCCAGATTGTTACTATTGGCAAAACTTTGCATGGTTTTTGGCATTGAAATGCAACATAAATTTATTAACGAACCTAATACCAATTCTATGAATAGTAAATTTTCTTTCCTATAACAAAAATCTAATTTTCAAACATTATTCAAAAAAGTTGAATCCCCTGAAAAAATCTCCACTTCTAAAGGTAAAATAATATTTTGAAATTTTATTTCCTTCACTCTCGCCACTTGCAACTTATTTATTCATACTGTGCGTGTTATGTTGATGGATTAAAAATTTAAATCAATACCATAAAAAGTGTAATTTACACTTTTGCCAAAAGAGAAAGTCTGGAAAATATGACTTATGTTGATGATATTGTGGTTTGTAGCAAACACAAATTCCACCACAAGAACATCGATGATATAACGACGATGAAGACGACGAAAATGGTACACCTAAGCGTCAGTCATTGTGTTGGCATTATAAATTCCACAATGTATTCTTAAAAGATATTATCACCGGTGTGCTGGTTTCACAAGTGTATGAGAAATTTTATAAGATTTATTTTTACGACTTCTTTCCACAACGTAATGATATCAATGATGTTTTAAATGTACGCACAGCGGAGGGGAACAATTGCATTTATTGCTACATATATACGTACATTTATTCATTCATATGTATGGATATGTAAAAAATGTGATCCATGAGGTTTTGGGGTTCGTTTTCGTTATAAGTTGGTGGGTACATTTGTAACATCTCGCAATATATAAGTGAGACCCATAAAAATAGGGTTACGCCTGATTTATGTACATCCGTCTTCTGCTCGATCACTTATTAAAATTTGGATCAATGAGATTTGATCCCTAGATAATTATACCCTACAACACTATGTGTTGGGGGTATTATAAGTTTGATTGGGCCAAAAATTATGTAACACCTCGAAATATTGGTTTCCCACATAGGAAAGTATATATGGATCTTCCTATCTCGCCGGGCTGAGTCGATCTAGCTATGTATGTCCGTCCTTCCGTCTGTCCGTCTGTCCATGTTAATTTGTAATCACTCTACAGGTCGCAATTATAGCCAGATCTTCACGAAATTTAGAATGGAGGTGGGGTTTAATGTCAGAATAGAACCCTATTTCTTTTGGAGATGATCGCATAATATCTAGGGGTTGAAATGGACCAAAAACTGCAAAAAATCCTGATTTTGCAGTTGCTCTATAGGCCACAATTATGAACCAATCGACGCGAAAATTTACATGGAGTTAGAGTTTGGGAATGAGCAGAAACCTACCAATTTGAGCGGCCATCGGACAATAATTGGCGGGTAAAATAGACCCTAACTTTTATGTTAGAAAATAGGAAAATTCCCACTAAACCGCGAATATTTTTAATCCCAGCCAAATCACAAATACATTAAAAGATCACTTCTGACCAATACAGTGATGCTAATAGCCAAGAAATCGGATTTATAGCAAAATATGTACAATACATATGTAAAAGAATTGACTTTATTTATTCTGCTTATAAATCAAGAACCGCTGGGCCGATTTTCACAATTCACATCAATTCGGAATGGTCTCTTGCCAGAAAAGGATAAAATCTAAGAAAATCGCGGGATAATATACCAATAAAAAAGTTATATCTTTTGTTTAATTTTTTTCCATTTTTGTCATATTTTTTTATCGCATGCGATTTTTTCAATTTGACTTACAATTTTGAATTTTAAATTTTCTAAATTTTTACACCCCCCAACACTACACGAAATTTTGCATGGGAGTAGGGTTGGAATTGAAGCCTATTGTTCTTAGGATGTGCATTTACAGGTTTAAATGGCTAAAAATGTTTTTTTTTTTAATTTTTAGTCGTTCTATAGGCCACAATTGAAAACTAATCGACACGGAATTTCGCATCGGAAGAGAGTTGAGGACAGAGAAGAAGTCTAGCATTTTGGATGACCATTGGATTAAATTTAGCCATAAAATGGACCACAACTTCCGTGTGCAATTGTTTTGAATACTTCACAACACTACGGAGTGCGTTAATATTGGCCAAATTCTCCGGGTCAAAAATCTAAGGGTAACTTCTGGGCAGGTCTTTTTGCATTCTTTCAAAAACGAAATCTTCCAAAATGGAGTTGGATATAAAGGGACTTCGAACATATTGTAGTGTTGTAGGGTATTACATGGTCGGCCCTGCACGATTATAGCCTTTTCTTACTTGTTTAATTATTAAATTCAAAGAACGAGTCTGACAAAGAGCCTGTCGAGCGAGAGTACTGCTAATTTCACTACATAGTTAATTATAACTGGGAAAGACAACTCGAAAGCAAAGAAGACGATCACATCTTGTTACTTATTCGATTATCTCGAGTTTCGTACTTTGTTTCAGTTTTTGTGGGTAGGCGTGTGCCTGGTTTTCGGAAATTCGTACCAATAGGGCACTAAAATGTACTAAAACTTTCTTTTGCACAAACGGAAGGATCAAGAATTCTGAAATTTAAAATGAGAGTCACTGATGGAGTGCAGGATACATATACCAAAGGGGTTTTGGAAATTCGAACTTTAAGGTTACAATAAGTTCTAAAATGGTACCATTTGGTATAATGTAAGTCGATAGTGATAAAAACTGAAATTGTTGTGAGTAATTTGGAAATTTTGTACTAAGTGTGCGAAAATGGTGCTAAATTTTGAACAGTTTGGTTTAGGGTGAACGGAATTTTGAAATGTTGTATTGGGGTCCAGTTGGTGGTAGGTTTGTAATAAAGAGGTGCTTTGGAAATCGTATCCATGTATCCATTGTAGAAAATATACTAAATTTGGTATTGGATGAAGGTACTGTTGAATCGATGGTTGAAAGAAGGAGCTTGTTTTTGATGTGCGAGCTATAATTGTACTAAAATGGAAACTTGGGAGATTAAAGGGCACAATTTGATGTTAAGGTCACTATTAGCATCTAATGTTTACATAAAGAGATGTTTTGAAAATGCGTACTATAATTGTTCGAAAAGTACGAAACGCTAATGAAACAGGTTGAGGGAGATGGGATAGAGCCGAAATTCTGTATTTTGATATGGATTCGACTTTTGGTTTCTAAGGTTTACATATGGAGATGCCCAAATAGATTTGGAGAGAAATATTGGATCCATTGGGCAATGATCTTACTAATACAGGGTGAGATGAAATAACTGCAACCAACTTGTGGCTGCTGTCTTTTCAAAGTCACTCATCCGACAGATTTTAAAATTATTATAACAATGTAATAAGCTGTCACTATAATTATTATTATAGTGACAGCATTTTGGTGTGAATTTTCCAGAAAAAAATTATTTGTGACGCTTGATAGTGTGATTTCTTTACATGTGCCTGGAAAACCACAAGTGGCTATCGTTAGAGCACTCCAGCATTTAAATGTGAATAAACATTTTGTATCTCGTACCATCGCTCGTTACCGTGATGCTGGTAGCGTAGCCCGACGTCAAGAATGTGGACTTAAGAAAACAGCAACAGAGGTTCCTCGCTTCGTTTCCAGCGCACAATGGCCACCAAAATCTCCGCATACCTATCCGTTGGACTATTGTTTCTGGAGTATTTTGGAAAGCAAGGTTGGCACTAAAAAATACCAAAGTGTCGATCACCTCAAGCATGCGCTTCGCCGGGAATGGGCCAAAATACCGCAGAGCAACATTCGGAAAGCGTGTGACGGTTTCATTTGACGTTTGAAGGCCATAATTCGTGCTAAAGGTGACCAATTCGAACAAATCTAAACTTATTCTAAAATTTGATGCTATTTCCGACATATTTTGCTTTCATTCAATAAAATTAAAAAAAGAACAAGTAAGCAAAGGCTATAGTCGTGCGGGGCCGAACATGTTATACCCTACAACACTGCAACATGTCAGAAGCCCTCTTATGCGAAATCCATTTTGGAAGATTTCGCTTTTGAAATCATGTCACGGTGCACTGCAGATATTACCCTTAGCATTTTGACCAGGGTCATTTGCCCAATATTTACGCACTCCGTCGTGCTTTTAGTTTTTGTATCCATTTTTATCTAAATATAATCCATTGGTCATCCAAAATGCTAGATTTCTTCCCTGTCCTTAACGCTTTTCTCAGGCTGTCAAATGGCTTCAATTGTGTGAACAGGAAATTTTTTCTGTTTTCGGTTCATTTGAACGCCTAATATTTTGCGATCATCTCCAAAAGCAATGAGCCCCTCTGTATCGCCAAATTTAGACTCATCACAAAAAGAAAATCATATTGCGATATTTGGCTATATTCATCAACAAAATCAGCATAAAAAAGCCAACAGTTCGCCTTTGTGTATTTCGGATATCGCCTGTATGTAATGTTGGTATTGTTCAGAAAAAAATAGTGGTCCATTCTACCCGCTGTCCTAAAATCTAACTCCATGCGAGATTGCGTGTTCTATTTATAACCTTTATAACGGCTGCAAAATCAGGAATATTTTTGGTTGATGGTAAATTACAACCCCTAAATATATTGTGGACAACGTTGAAAACAATAGGCCTAGCCCTTCTGAGCCTAACCCTACACTTTTCGTGAGGATCGGACGATAATTGCAATATGCATATAATAATCTCAACCTGTGTTGTAAGGTGAAAAAATATACACTTCAATATTATAAATCAAAATGAAAAAATCGCATGCGATAAAAAATATGAAAAAATAAAAATATGTCATAAAATCATTATTGGCATCTCTTTATGCGGATTTTTTAGATTTTATACTTTTATGCCAAGAGGGCATTCTGAATTCACAACATTTGTCAAAATCGGTCCAGCCACTCTTGAGATATAAGCATTCTAGCTAACATCCCCTCCTTTTGTATATATATATATTGTATATATTTCGCTATATATATATATATATATATATATATATATATATCTGATATATTTACTATTGACATATACGTAATGGTCAGAATTTACCATTTCGTCTATTTGTGATTTCGACGGGATTAAAAATATTCGCGGTTTTGTGGAAAATTTGACTTTTATTTAACACAAATGTTATGGTCTATTTCCCACTAAATATTACCCGAAGATCATCAAAATTGGAAGGCTTCTGCCCAGCCCTGACTTTTAGCCCCAAGTTAACTTCCGCGTCGATTGGGCTATAATTGCGACCTGTAGAGCAACTGCAAAATCAGGAAATTTTTCAGTTTGTGGTCCATTTGAATTTCCTTAATATTATGCGATCATCTCCAAAAATAATAGGGTTATATTCTGGCCCTAACCCCACCTCCAGTTTCAATTTCGTGAGGATTGGGCCATAATTGCGACCTGTAGAGTGATTACAAATTAACATGGACAGACGGACGGACGTACATACATAGCTAGATCGACTCAGCTCGGCGAGATAGGAAGATCCATATAAACTTTCCTATGTGGGAAACCAATATTTCGAGGTGTTACATAATTTTTGGCCCAGTCAAACTTATAATACCCCCAACACATAGTGTTGTAGGGTATAAGTCGAAATGAACCAAAAACTGAAAAAATGTCGGATTTTGCAGTATCTATACAGGTCGCAATTATAGACCAATCGACGCGGAACTTTGCATGTAGCTAGAGTTTAGGGCGGGGAAGAAGCCTACCAATTTGGGTGGTCATCGGATAATATTTAGCGGGTAAAATATACCATATCTTTTGTGTTGAAAAAATTCAAAATTTTTCATTAAACCGCGAATATTTTAAATCCCGGCGAAATCACAAAGCCATGACAAGGTTACTCCTGATCTTTACATTGATGTTAACATCCGACAAAACGGATATATAGCAAAATATATGCGATATATATGTCTATCAAAGAAGATATGCTTGAAAGATTTCTAATATGTCGAGAACGGCTGAACTTATTTCGACAGTTCTTATTAATTCAGAATGGCCTCTTGGCAAGAAAGAAACGTCTAAAAAATCGCATAAAAATATCTCTCTAAAGATGAAAATATTGATTTTGTAACATTTTCTCATATTTTTTTCAATTTTGTCACATTTTTGACATATTTTCATTTTGAATTAAACATTTGGTAATATTTCTAAAGCTAACAAAACTAAGTAGTTAGGATATCAGGATATCATATACAGATCGCATTTATGACCCGATCCTTATGAAATTTTGCATGGGGATAAGACGAGGGTCACAATAGAAGCATACTCTTTTTGGAGATAATCGCCATATATTTAGGGGTTGAAATGGACCAAAAAAACTGCAAAATTGTCAGCAGATCGTGACGCACTTCTGACTATTTCGTTAAGGCTGATTTCGTTGAAGAATATAGTCAAATGTCGGTATCTCATATAAATGCGTTTTAGTCAAAAACCAATAATAAATTTTAATCTTTTGACACTTCTGAAAGATTATAGGTCTTTGGGAAATATTGGTTCCAGATCTAGGAAGACCATTTAAGTGCAACATCTTCCAATAAATTGGAAATGAGCAAATTAGTTAAAGTTGCTATTATTCGAAAGTTAGAGAACGAAACCCAATGGTTTTCTTTTATTATTTGTTACAATATCTTGTGGATTTCTGTCGAGTATCTCGCCTATATAAAAAGTATCGTTTATTATAGTGTTGTAGGGTATTCAACGGTCGGTCCCGCTCGACTGTAGCCTTTGCTTACTTGTTATTCCTACCTTTCTTTTATACAATTTAATGTTTTTAATGCTTAAAAATGACCATCAAATAATAGGAATCAGGAATTGCTACAACTTAGGGACATTCACATTTTCATCTGCCCATTCCACTCGAACTGTTCGTAACAGGTGACTCGGTTGCCATTTAGGTGCTAATGACTTTATCACTGACACTCAACGTTTATTAATTAAATAATCCGCCAAACGTGATGTGGGTGCAGTGTGTGTACATTTGTCCACATGAATATTAGCTATGACTTTAAAACCACAACCATCAATCTGTTTCACGTCTTAGCACCTTTCGACCGATAATGGCAAGGTATGAAAATGTGTAAACACATTGGAGGCATTTGTAAATTAGAAAACTTCAATTTAAAAGTATTTGCAGTGTTCAAAAATCAGGGCTACAGACGTTGTGTAAGAAGGATTAACAATGTTTTTTATACCCTCCACCAAAAAAGGTATGGAGGGTATATTAACTTTGTCATTCCGTTTGTAACTCATCGAAATAATCATTTTCGACCCAACAAAGTATATATATTCTTGATCAGCGTAAAATTCTAAGACGATTTAGCCCTGTCCGTCCCTCTGTCCGTCTGTTGTAATCACGCTACAGTCTTAACGAATTAAGATAGGAAGCTAAAATTTTGCACAGATCTCTTTTTTGTCTGCAGGCAGGTCAAGTTCGAAGATGGGGTATATCGGTCCACGATATCGTATAGTCCCCATAAAACGATACCCCTGATATTCGGTATTTTGATGATGTTAGCCACATTTTTCAATGGAATTGTCTGAAAATCCACACTAGTACTTCCTTGTGGGTACTTTATACCTCGGCAGAGAATTATCTATACAGGTCCACGATATCGTATAGCCCCCATATAACGATACCCCCGATATTCGGTGATTTGATGATGTTAGCCACATTTTTCAATGGAATTGTCTGAAAATCCACACAAGTAGTTCCTTGTGGGTACTTTATACCTCGGGTGAGAATAATCTATATAGGTCCACAATATCGTATAGCCCCCATATAACGGTACCCCCCGATATTCGGTATTTTGATGATTTACCCACACTTTTGAACGGAATTGTCTGAAACTCCACAGAAGGTGTTCCTTGTGGGTACTTTATACCTCGGCAGAGAATTATCTATATAGGTCTACAATATCGTATAGCCCCCATGTAACGGTACCCCCCGATATTCGGTATACCTCGGCAGAGAATTATCTATATAGGTCCACAATATCGTATAGCCCCCATATAACGGTACCCCCCGATATTCGGTATACCTCGGCAGAGAATTATCTATATAGGTCCACAATATCGTATAGCCCCCATATAACGGTACCCCCCGATATTCGGTATTTTATGATTTGACACACATTTTTCATCGGAATTGTCTGGTGATTTTAGTGTCTTATTCGCCAAATTTTTCTCAAATTACGCATTTAGAGTTCGTAATGGAAACTCCAGTCTGTGACAGGAAATTGTCTATGCAGGTCCAGGTCTTCGTATAGGCCCCATATACCAGTATCTCCCTATATTCGGTATTTTGACGAGTTTAGGTACAATACTCACCGAAGTTGTTTGAAATGTAGTATTTGAGGTTCGTAATGGATGTTATTGAATATGACAAAAAATTGTCTACGCAGGTTCAGGTCTTCGCACAGCTCCGATATAACGGTACCTCCCTATATTCTTTACTTTGATGATTTTATCTACATTATTCGCGTTTATTTCAAGTTCCGAATTTGAATTTGGTAATGACTCATGACAAATAATGCCTGTGTGGGTCCACGTCGTATAGGCACAATATATAACGGCAATATTCGGTATTTTTAAAATTTTAAAAAAAAATTTTCAGGATTTTATTTCCAAATTCGTTCTAAATGGTGGAGGGTATTCAAAGTTCGGCGCGGCTGAACTTACTGCTTTTTAACTTGTTCAATCATTATTCTGGTGTAATGCAAACAAGGTTTCTTATTTGGTGCAAGTGCTGCTGCTGATCTTTTAAGAATAATTTTTTAAGATTTTCCTTGCAAAAATCCGTAAATATTATTACAAAAATTTTCCAAAGATTTTTTTAGGAATCTTGGAATTTTGAACTTTATAAATCCTGGACTGTTTTAAAACATATTTCTAAGATCTTCGCGGCTCTAAAAAGTCTTGAATTGTTGAAATATATTTCCATATATGAATCGAGGACTGTTGAAAAATACATTTTGAAGGAATTCCATGTTATATACTAATTATTATCATTTTATGGAAATATGCATGGTACAATAAGGAGGTAGAACAACTTTGTAAATCTAAAGAAATACAGCTTTTTAAAATGAGTCTAATATTGCGGAAGATGAATGAAATGCCTGGATATTCTCTCAAAAATATGATCCTAAGCGTTCAATCTTTTAATTCCGTTGCAAATCTGGCTAATATCAGATTTAAAGTTTCTTCCAATCCTTAATTTTGAAAATGTTTTGTTTTTATTTTTCTAAACAATGAATACATACACAAAATTGGCAGAAGTTGGGCACACTTAAAAAAAATTGTAATCAGCTGATAGCTTTGCCTTACCTTTTTTTGTACCATAGAAATATGTGTTTAAAAACTTCTTTCTACATGAAGTTTTTAAGAATCCAATTTTTATATTCTACAACACTATGTGTTGGGGGTATTATAAGTTTGATTGGGCCAACAATTATGTAACACCTCGAAATATTGGTTTCCCACATAGGAAAGTATATATGGATCTTCCTATCTCGCCGAGCTGAGTCGATCTAGCTATGTATGTCCGTCCGTCCGTCTGTCCGTCTGTCCATGTTAATTTGTAATCACTCTACAGGTCGCAATTATGGTCCGATCTTCACGAAATTCAGAATGAAGGTGGGGATAGGGTCAGAATAGAACCCTATTTCTTTTGGAGATGGTCGCATAATATTTAGGGATTGAAATGGACCAAAAACTGAAAAAATTTCTGATTTTGCAGTTGCTCTACAGGTCGCAATTATAGACCAATCGACGCGGAAGTTAGCATGTGGCTAGAGCTTAGGGCTGGGCAGAAGCCTTCCAATTTTGATGGTCATCGGGTAATATTTAGTGGGTGGAAAGGGCTATGGCATTTGAGTTAAATAAAACCAAATTTTCCATTAAAACGCGAATATTTTTAATCCCGGGGAAATCACAAATAGACGAACAGGTCAATCCTGACCGTTATATAGATGCCGATAGTAAATATTTCGGGTAGATATAGCGAAATATATACAATGTATATATACAAAGGAAGGGGATGTTAGCTAAAATGCTTATATCTCAAGAATGGCTGGACAGATTTTGACAAATTTTGTCAATCCAGAATGCTCCCATGGCATAAAAGGATAAAATCTAAAAAAACGCATAAAAAGACGCTTGTAATGATGTTAATATAGATTTTTTAGTATTTTGTGACATATTTTTATTTTTTCATATTTTTTATCGCATGCGATTTTTCAATTTGACTTATAATATTAAAATGTATATTTTGTAAAATTTTTCACCTTACAACACAGGTTGGGGATATTGTATATATATTGTAATTATCGTCAGATCCTCACGAAAAGGGTAGGGTTAGGCTCAGAATGGCTAGGCCTATTGTTTTCAAAGATGTCCGTAGTATATTTAGGGGTTGAAATTGATCAACAAAACATGTTCCTGATTTTGCAGCCGTTATAATACAAATAGAAACCAAAGGATACAAAATCTGGCATGAAGTTAGAGTTTAGGACTCTGGGTAGAATGGACCACTACTTTTTGTAAAAAATACCAGCATTACTTACAGGCGATATCCGACGATAGCCAAATCATATAGATGAGTCTAAATTTGGAGATTCAGAGGGGCCTCTTGCTTTTAGAGATGGTTCAAATGACCCAAAAACAGAAAAAAATTCTGATACACAAGTGAAGCCATTCGACATGCCTTGGAAGAGCGATAAGGACAGGGAAGAATTCTAGCATTTTTGCACAACAACTAACAACACGACATAGTTCGTAAATATTGGGCAAATGTCCCTGTTCAAAATGCTAAGGGTAATATCTGCGTGACATAGTTTCAAAAGCGAAATCTTCCAAAATGGATTAGGACATAAGAGGGCTTCTAACGTGTTGTAGTGTTGTAGGGTATCACATGATCGGCCCCGCACGACTATAGCCTTTGCTTACTTGTTTTAATTTAAGCTTTCCATTGAATTGCTCAAAAATTCTGTCATTTTAAATAATATTATTTTAATGAATAAAACAGTGTTCACATGCTTTATTTTATTTATTTTTTTTTTTCTGGGATATTCTCCCAGTAGTAATTTTTATGAAAGAATAATACTATGCAACACAAAAAATTATTGCGGTGAAAATCCGGCAGATTATGAAAGTAGAGCTAAAAAGAAGACACGTGTATCGTGTATTTCCAACCAAAATATTTCTCGTGTTTTTATCTGCAATATTTGCCAAATACACGGATTTCGAGGAAACTTAATCCGAAAATATCCAAAAGTATGGATAAGGGGGGAACTTGCCGCCTATTTTTAGATTACTTTGCGATGTAAGCTTTCAAAATTTTAGGTTACTTTCTTAAATAGTGGTATGTTTTCCATAATCAAGAGTTTTTTGACAAAGAAAATATATTTTTTTGTAATTATTGTGGATATGTTTTTTTATATAGTTTCCCAAAGATTTTTAAAAAGTAGTTTCCATTGAATTGATTCCAAAACAATAACTTATTTAAGGTTTTCCAAGCTATTATTTAAGGGCCACAATCATTTCGGATACACAAATACGTTTCAAGATATACAGTCAGAAAATTCAGTATTTTTTCAAGATGTTTTAAGAATATTTTTTCAACGATTTCTGAAAATAGTGTATTTTTGTAAAAAAAATGGATTTTATAAAAAAGAAAATATTTTACACAACGTACTGTGGCGGGAATGTTAATCATTTGTTCAAGGACTTCGTTGATTTTTAAGGAATATCAAATGTATTTTGTGAATAAGGCAATCCATAAAATGTTTGTTTTGTGTGCCATCAACATTCCGAAAGAGGGCAATTTTTTATTACTGCCTACATTTGCATATAATACCAACTCTCGAAGTAGACACAATTGAAAACATATAAGCAAAGGCTATAGTCGTGCGGGGCCGACCATGTGATACCCTACAAGACTACAATATGTGCGAAGTCCCTTTATATGCAAATCCATTTTGGAAGATTTCGTTTTTGAAATAATGTCAAAGAGCCCTGCCCAGAGGTTACCCTTAGGTTTTTGACCCGGAGAATTTGGCCAATATTTACGCACTCCGTAGTATTGTGAAGTATTCAAAACAATTTCACACGTAAGTTGTGGTCCATTTTACAGCTAAATATAATCCAATGGTCATCCAAAATGCAAGACTTCTTCTCTGCCTTAACTCTCTTCCGATGCGAAATTCCATGTCGATTAGTTTTCAATTGTGGCCTATAGAACGACCACAAAATTAGAAAAATTTAAATTTTTTTAGCCATTTAAACCTCTAAATGCACTTCCTAAGAACAATAGGCTTCAATTCCGACCCACCCCGATGCAAAATTTCGCGAGGATCGGACGATAATTTCGACGTGCATATAATACCCTCAAAACGTAGTGTTGGGGGGTGTAAAAATTTAGAAAATTTAAAATTCAAAATTGCAAGTCAAATTGAAAAAATCTCATGCGATAAAAAATATAACAAAAATGAAACAAAAGATATAACTTCTTTATTGGTATATTATCCCGCGATTTTCTTAGATTTTATCCTTTTCTGGCAAGAGACCATTCCGAATTGATGTGAATTGTGAAAATCGGCCCAGCGGTTCTTGATTTATAAGCAGAATATATAAGATCAATTATTTTACATACGTATTGTACCTATTTTGCTATATATCCGATTTCTTGGCTTTTAGCATCACTGTAATGGTCAGAAGTGATCTTTCAATGTATTTGTGATTTGGCTGGGATTAAAAATATATTCGCGGTTTAGTGGAAATTTTCTTATTTTCTAACATAAAAGTTAGGGTCTTTTTTACCTGCTAATTATTGTCCGATGGCTGCTTAAATTAGTAAGTTTTTGCCCAGTCCCAAACTCTAACTCCATGTAAGTTTCCGCGTCGATTGGTTCATAATTGTGACCTATAGAGCAACTGCAAAATCAGGAATTTTTTCAGTTTTTGGTCCATTTCAACCTCTAAATATTATGCGATCATCTCCAAAAGAAATAGGGTTCTATTCTGACCCTAGCCCCACCTCCATTCTAAATTTCGTGAAGATCTGGCTATAATTGCGACCTGTAGAGTGATTACAAATTAACATGGACAGACGGACAGACGAACAGACGGACATACATAGCTCGGCGAGCTAGGAAGACCCATATATACTTTCCTATGTGGGAAACCAATATTTCGAGGTGTTACATAATTTTTGGCCCAATCAAACTTATAATACGCCCAACACATAGTGTTGTAGGGTATAAATATTGAAAATAGTGTAACTTTAATTCACTCTTTTCACAATTAACACAAGAATGTAAAAATAAAACTCATTTTAAAATCATCTCTACAAATTACACACTTTACAAACTTGCTCATCTCTTACGCACAAACGTATGTACCACAATTGCACACACAAACATTTTCAAATGATTTAGAAGTCACTTGACAATGTGAAGAAATGCTTGGCATGAACAAGTGAAAAATAGCCCACCGGCAAAATGTCCAACTAACCAACCAACCGACCAACCATTCAATTGCACAAGTTACACGTGCTGCCAATCAAAATCGTGTCGATATGATGACACTAAATGACAATAGTTTTAATTTGGCTTAAAAGGCCTATTTTATGGTCATTTAGTTGGGAATTAGATTTGTGGCGATTATTGTACAGTGACAGTGTGTGTGTGTGTGTGTGTGCTTCTGTGTTATTAAGTTGTCTTTTATATTGGGTTTTCTGGTTTTTAACTTCTCTATACATTTTTTATTGTTGGTCCGTCACTGGTTGGTTCTCTCCACTCACCCCAAATATCAGTTCACATTGTGTCCAAATCAATGGTGTTTTGTTCGAGTTGCTACTACTTGGCTTATGATGGCGATAATAATCCAGTATGATAGTCACGTTTGAATTTTAATGCATGTTCTTTGGTTTAGTGTGGTTTTATAGTCATGAACATACGTACATACATAGTGGATATGTATGCAGGCCCAACTACTGGACAACAGAGGACTCGACTACACGACACGAAACGACACATGCATATGTTTGGTTACAAAATTCTCGTAAATGTTTTCCATTTAAACCAAAAAAAGCCAAGTTAATGTGACATGTGTTAGTTGTCACTTAAATGGAACTTTGTTAATTCTAATATAGTTTTCGTTTTGAAGGGTACAATGAATATATCGCATAGACATAATTGGTGTGAAGTCGTGACAATGCAGTAACATTTTTATTAGCAAAAAATGGAAACGCCCAATTTGTATCTTTTTGTAGGGTAATTACAAAATTGTTAAATGTGTTTTCTATGGATATTTGTAGGTAATAATTTATGCACCAATAACATTGTAAAACTACCATTTAAAAGGGATGGGAAATGGGTCTAATTAATTTGTTAGTGCTATAATCCTAAAGAGCCTTGTAAATCATTTTGCGGAGTTCACGGACCTTTTTTGGAACGTCATCTTCAGTATGAGAATGAGGATTTTCTTGTAGAATATTAAATTATCCTAACTCTTTTATTTTCATGTCCTATTAGTTCTTCATATACTGAACCACATAAAGGCATCAAAATGCCATAATACGGAGTTTATAATAAGTTTGTCAGTTCGTTGGTAACTTTAAGAAAGAAGCATTTTGGTACATATATTCTTAATGCTTTTATGGTATACAAACAAAGTGCAACAAAGCCAAACGCCATAATTGTTACATTGTTTTTAAATTTTATTCAATGGAAGCAAGAATAATGGCCTTCAAACCGCCAATGAAACCGTCACACGCTGCCCGAATGTTGCTCTGCGATATTTTGACCCATTCCCGGCGAAGCGCTTGCTTGAGGTGATCGATCGACACTCTGGTATTTTTATACCCTCCACCTTGGAAAGGAGAGTATATTAACTTTGTCATTCCGTTTGTAACATCCTTAAATATTCGTCTTAGACCCCATAAAGTATATATATTCATAATCAGCATAAAATTCTAAGCCAATTTAACGATGTCCGTCTGTCTGTAGAAATCACGATACAGCCCACATTATTTGACGTAGAGCGCAGAGCAATTTGCATTATGTCTAGGATGGTTGGTATTGAAAATGAGATATATCGGTCTACGTTCTGGTATAGTCCCCATATAACGGTACCTCCCGATATTCGGTAATTTGATGATTTTTACCACATTTTTTTACAGATTTGTCTGAAAATTGGTATTTGTTGGTCATAATTGGTTCCAGCTCTGGTGACGAAACATTGCATGTATGGGTCCATGTTTTGGTATAGCCCCCATATAACGGTACCTCCCGATATTCGGTATTTTTATGGTTTTGGCCACATTTCTTCACTGATTTGTCTAAAAATTGGTATTTGTGGGTCATAATGGGTCCTATTTCGTGTGGCGAAACATTGTAATTATAGGTCCACGTTTTGGTGTAGCCTCCATATAACGGTACCTCCCGATATTCGGCATTTTAATGGTTTTTGCCACATTTCTTATAATGTTTCTTTTACTCTAAGGTGGAGGGTATTAAAAGTTTGGCCCGGCCGAACTTAATGTTTTTTTATCCGTTAAGTGCTAACCTGGTTTTCCAAAATACTCCAGACACAATAGTCCAACGGATTGGTATCCGTAAATTTTGGTGGCCATTGTCCGCTGGAAATGAAGTTAGGAACAACATTTTGTAAACATTATTGCGTGGCGCGTGCTGAGTGCGATGGTGCTGCGATGGTTAGAATGTCCAAGGTCTGTGGCCAAAATGTTTGCGTGCCCAAGACTTTAATACACCCTACAGAATATTTCCGCGATAATTCTGATGCCATGGTCGATTAATACGAGCGGAGAGCGACCATTGGCTGTTATGGCGGCCCACACCATCATCATGGTCAGCGCTTGAGTTGTGGTGGCCAACCGAAGGTGCACATTTTCAGCTGACCTCTTTGGCAAGTAAACACGATCATTTTGTTTGTTTACAAACTGCTGGACAACGAATGTTTTCTCATCAGAAAAACCAAATTCTTTCGGCCAAGCAAAGCAACTCTTTTTAGCTCTTTTGAGTCTATTTTCTTTCTGTTGCTATGTAAGTTCTTCCACTTTTTGGAATTTCAATGGCTGAACCTCGAGCTCATATTTCAATATTTGCCGAATGGAATACTGCGATCTGTACAGTTTACGAGACATTTTCGGCCACTGCGATGCGGGTTTCGATCAAGTCGCTTTATTACTTTTCGAACCATATCTGCTGATGTTGCAATTTTCTTCCGTCCACTTCCTTGACATCGGTAACGAGCGATGTTACGAGACACGAAAAAAATGTACTCACATTTAAATGCTGGAGTGCTCTAACGATAGTCACTTGGTGTTTTCTAGCCAAAAACAAAGAAATCACACTATCACGCTTGAATTCCATCACGAATAACTTTTTTCTGGAAAATTCTCACCAAAATGCTTTTATACGCTCGTAAACAATATAATGAGCTGTCACTGAAATAATTTTAACAGCTGTCGGGCGAGTGACTTTGAAATGACAATATTCTGAAGTTGGTTGCAGTTTTTTCATCTTACCCTGTATATAAAATTTTGGGATAAAATTTTCCTCCATTCAATACCGAATTTAGTACTTTTCGTACAAGTATAAGATGCATTTCCAAGCCAACACCAAATCTCACACACAGATACCATCAGTAATCTAAATATAAAATTTGAAAATTTTATCTCCATCCTTTCACTCAATACCGAATTAAGTACTTTTCGTAAAATTATAGTACATATCTCGAAAACCACATTCATATCTCAATTTCACATACTATCAGAGGCCATGATATCAATTTTCACATCATCAGTAATCTAAACATCAAATTAAACATCATCTTTATCCCTTCACCCAATACTAAATAGAGTACCATTCATTACTTTTCGTATATATGGTACACATTTCAGAAACTACTACCTTATGTACATGCTACACATGAATGGCGACTCTACTACCAAATTTCAGATTTCATGCACTGTCTGTTCAACCAATACCAAATTTTTCCAATTATAGTAGATTTAGCAATTGTAGTACACAATTCCACTTCATCCAAACCTACTACCAAGAGGGACCCCTACACAAAATTTCCAAATTCCAGCTAAATCCGCTAACCCTAAGCCTAGCTGTTCCAAGTGTAGTAGAATTTAATACAGTTCGCACACCTACTGCACATTTCCAAAACCACTTTCACGTGTCAAACTTACTCTCCAACCTCGATTCTCATACCAAATTTCAAGTTTTTAGCTCTATCCGTTCACATAATACGAAAAGGGACCATTTAAGTGGCTTAGTACAATTTTAAAAATTTTCGTAACTTTAAAGTTAGAATTTACAACCCTTTTGGTACATCCAACCTGCACTATATTCTAGCTCATTCCATTTGTCCAATACAGAACATTACATTTTTAGTACGTTGTAGTACTATTCGTATCTTTCCAATAAGCCAGCCTTGTTACACGTCTGCGCACCAAGACTGACCCTTGTGCAAAATTTAAAAATTCTAGCTTCAGCCGTTTCGTCTGGATGTTAATCCTCCGTTTGTCAGTTAGCCAGTTAGTTATAGTGCGCACTAACAGACATACGGATGGACATCATAAGACAGAAATACCCTGAAACCGATTTCGTCCTAGGGGACCTAGGGTCTAAAATCATTATTTCGATGAGACAGATAATGGGGGTATCAAATGATAGATCTGAGATCTACAAGTGGTGAAAATCTTGTAGACGCAGTCGCTACTTTTCCAGCCGCAAAACAGAAATTGGTGGGAAAATGTTATTGAGATTTAGACATATATTGTCAGTTGACAATTTGAATGCTCAAAATGCATAATTCTTTGAGGATTTTTGTCACTTTTAGTGTAGTGGTTCCCAAAGTTTACTGGATTGCGACTCTTCGACTCTTCGCTGCGTAAAAAATAATTAATAAATATTGGTCGTAGTCATTGGACATTGCAGATACAAGTTCGTTTAAGATGGAAAAATATCCGCTAAATATGTTTATTTATATGTTCGAATTTTCTTTCTGAATATATTGTCAGTACCTTTCTCATGCATAACCAACGTATCTCGTTATACGAAGAGATGTATAAAGATTGCCTTTTTCTTAAAACAACTTCTGAAACAAACGATCTTATAAGGGGACAGAGATTTTAAAAACGCATATGTAGTATTTGCGCTTTCGGTCGTGTGTACCTAAAGAAGGTACTAATCCGTCCTATATTTCGCGGCCCCGACAACATACTTTAGGAAGTACTGCTATGGAGTGTGTATTAACTTTCTCATTCCGTTAGATTCTTCTTTTCTTGAACAGTCATAAAATTCTATGTAGCTTTAGCGATGTTAATTTGCATATCTGTTGTAATCACGCAGATAATCGGTACCATGGATTTTACGGTATTTGAAGACTTTTCACCAACCAATTTCACTGGCAAAAGCGAAAGTGGATTCAATATATGATCCCGATACTTTTTTGTCAAAGATTTTCTTTACCTCATGGAAGTTCGGCCCCACCTGATCTTAATGATTTTTTACTTGTTACCTTTAAGTATCATTGTTAGAAAGTTAATATGTTCCAGATGTGTTGTTAAGTTCTAAGATATGTTGTTAAGTTCTAAGACATATTTTCGTAGTTGGTAATTTGAGGGAATTTTTTAGGGTGTAGTATCTATTGGCCGAAACTGTTTGATAAAGATAACAAGTATAAAAGCAGTAAGTTCGGCCGGGCCGAACTTTGAATACCCTCCACCATTTGGAACGAATTAAAAAATTTTCAAAAAAATAAAATCCATTAAAAATTCTTTTAAAATCTTTAAAATATCTAATAAAGGAAGGTGCCGGTATATGGGGGGATATACGATATTGTGGACCTATTAAGACAAATCTATGTCTGCGTGTAAAGTACTCACAAGGAACTCCTTGTGTGGATTTTCAGATAATTCCATTGGAAAAAGTGACTAAAATCATCAAAATACCGAATATAGGGAAGTACTGTTATATGGGGGATATACGATATTGTGGACCTATATAGACAATTCCGTTTCAGGGGTAAAGTGCTCACAAAGAACTCCGTGTGTGGGTAAAATCATAAAAATAGAGAATATCGGGGGGTACCGTTTTATGGGGGCTATACGTTATCGTTAACCTATATAAAGAATTCTCTGTCGAGGGGTAAAGTGCTCACAAAAAACCCCTTGTGTACAAAGAACCCCTTGTGACCATTCCGTTGAAAAATATGGCTAAAAACATCAAAATACCGAATATCGGGGTACCGTTATATGAGGGCTATACGATATCGTGGGCCTGTATAGATAATTCTCTGCCGAGGTATAGTACCCACAAGGAACTACTTGTGTGGATTTTCAGACAATTCCATTGAAAAATGTGGCTAACATCATCAAAACACCGAATATCGGGGGTATCGTTATATGGGGGCTATACGATATCGTGGACCTGTATAGATAATTCTCTGCCGAGGTATAGTACCCACAAGGAACTACTTGTGTGGATTTTCAGACAATTCCATTGAAAAATGTGGCTAACATAATCAAAATACCGAATATCAGGGGTATCGTTTTAAGGGGCTATACGATATCGTGGACCGATATAGCCCATCTTCGAACTTGACCTGCCTGCAGACAAAAAAGAGATCTGTGCAAAATTTTAGCTTCCTATCTTAATTCGTTTAGACTGTAGCGTGATTACAACAGATGGACAGACGGACGGACAGACGGAGGGACAGGGCTAAATCGTCTTAGAATTTTACGCTGATCAAGAATATATATACTTCGTTGGGTCTAAAATGATTATTTGATGAGTTATAAACGGAATGACGAACTTAATATACCCTCCATACTTTTTTTGGTGGAGGGTATAGAAATGTAGATTGGTTTTACCTTTGTTGGCATCAGCATGGTATTATTTTGGTAAAGTTACCTTAAAACGGTTCAAGAAACACAGATAGAAAGTTACAATTGAATCTTTTTTTTTATATTGTTATTCATCAAATCTCCTTAAATTACTTATTTTAAAAAGACCCATACAATAAGGAAAATCAGGGTCATTCAAAATATGTTTCCTTTGCAAAATGTACCTTATTTGAAGGTTCGGACACCGTTTTTAAATATTTTTAATTACGACCATTCAAATAATATTGTATTTGAAAAAAAAAACATTTAAAATCTTTTTTAATTAAAACAATATCCGCATTGTAATCTTAAGTTAAGCACAAAATTTACATTACTACTTACACAAATTCCACAGAAATTGTACAAAACTTAACAAGTTAATGCAACGGATTACTTGACTTATACTACTTGTCAATGGCGCATTAAACGAGCTTTGTATGATGTCTCGAACACCAAACAAAACAACAGAAATGCGCCGGAGAACGCAACAGCGACAAACGTACAGACACATTCACACACACACACACCGATATGAAATCAACATCGAACACCGAGATGGACAAGTCAAACAAATTACCAATACACGGAATACCATCAGCATCATCAACAGCTATAACGCCCCGAAGGAGCACAAATCCATGGATCTTGTGGGGATTGCAGGAAAAGAAATGGACAAATTGGAAGGAATCTTTGCAGCGCTATGCTACTAACAAGAGCGAACAACGGCAATGTCCGTCATTGGCAGATACGAGTGAAAGTCAAAGCAGCAGTTCCATTGCCATCAACATCATCAACAGCATCAGCTATGAAGGAATTGTAAACAAAAGGCAATTGATTGACCAAACAGCAAGAATGGCAGCATCCACCAAGAGCAACAACATTGTAGCTGTGAAACAAATTCTAACGAAATCGAACGATTGCAACAACAGTTTAGAAAAGGCGGCAAAGCAATGCCAGCATTATTTGCAACTTAAGTGTACCCTTGTTATGGTAAGAGAAATTCCCGAAAGAATGGATTCTAGGCGGAAAAAAAGAGAAACACATATTGTGCTCAATAAAGAAAAAAGAACGCTGATGGGAGTATGTTAGCAAGTTTTGCGCGAAATGTCCGCCTCTACGGATAATGGATGTTCCAAGGATGCGTTACTTTGCTAAGAATTATTTTCTACGAAAAAAAAACTTCCTTTCTATAAAACTAGCTGAAGCACTTCTTGAGTTTAAGGAGATTCGATAGCTATTTGCACATATCTGCCTGCCTTTTCGATCATGGTAATCATTCAAACATTTTACAGGTTTTTTATATTGATAACTAACATTTGGCTCAGGATCATGTTGTGTTTGTAAGTTTAATGGGATTAAAAATAGGATGCATCGTTCCATGTGTTGTTATACCCTCCACGTACCACTCATTTAAAATTATTGTTAAAGGTTTGATGTATTTGGGTTTCTCGTTGACGTACAGTCAATTCAGCCACTTCGGTTTACTTTAGATATAAACCAAGTTCCCAACCAAAATTGGGTTTTGTTTTGGAGAAAACGCAAAGAAAAAGACTTTATTTTGAAATTTTTAAAGAAATATTATAACCTTATTGATATTAAAAACAATTAAGCAAAGGCTATAGTCGTGCGGGGCCGACCATGTGATACCCTACAACACTACAATATGTTAGAAGCCCCCTCATCCATTTTGGAAGATTTCGCTTTTGAAATTATGTCACGGAGCACTGTCCAGATATTAGCCTTAGCATTTTGACCAGAGACATTTTCCCAATATTTATGCACTCCGTCGTGCTGTTAGTTTTTGTGGTCCATTTTACGGCTTAATATAATCCAATGGTCATCCAAAATGCCAGAATTCTTCCCTGTGCTTAACCATCTTCTCAGGCGTGTCGATTGGCTTCAATTGTGTGATGAGGAATTTTTTTCTGTTTTTGGTTCATTTGAACACCTAAATATTTTGCGATCATCTCCAAAAGAAAGAGACCCCTCTGCGTCTCCAAATTTAGACTCATCTATATGATTTGCTTGTCTACGATATCTGGCTATATTCGTCAACGAAATCAGCATAAAAAGCCAGAAGTTCGCCTATTGTGTATTTCGGATATCGCCTGTAGTTAATGTTAGTATTTTTTCACACAAAAATAGTGGTCCATTCTGCCCGCTGTCTTAAATTCTAACTTCATGCGAGATTTCGTGTCCTTTAGTTTCTATTTGTGACCTTTATAACGGCTGCAAAATCCGGAACATTTTGAGTTGCTGGTCCATTTCTACCCCTAAATATAGTGCGGACATATTTGAAAACAATAGGCTTAGACCTTCTGAGCCTAACCCTACCTTTGTGAAAAATTTCGTGAGGATCGAACGATAATCGCAATCTGTATATAAATAATAATCCCAACCTGTTTTGTAAAGTGAAAAAATATTACAAAATATACACTTCAATATTATAAGTCAAATTGAAAAAATCGCATGCGATAAAAAATTTAAAAAAAATAAAAAATGTCACTAAATACTACCAAATCTATATTAACATCATTATTGGCATCTTTTTATGTGATTTTTTTTAGATTTTATACTTTTATGTCAAAAGGGCATTCTAAATTGACAAAATTTGTCAAAATCGCTCCAGCCATTCTGGAGACATAAGCATTCTAACATCCCCTTCCTTTGAATATATACATTGTATATATTTCGCTATATATATCCGATTTTTTTACTATCGGCATATACGTAACGGTCGGAATTGTCCTGTTCGTCTATTTGTGATTACGCCGGCATTAAAATATGGAAAATTTGACTTCTATTTGTCACAAATGCTATGGTCTATTTCAACCACTAAATATTACCCGATGACCATCAAAATTGAAAGGCTTCTGCCCAAAGCTCAAGCCCCATTCTAACTTTCGCTTTGATTGGTCTATAATTGTGACCTGTAGAACAACCGTAAAATCAAGAAAAATTTTTGGTCCATTTCAACCCCTAAATATTATGCGATCATCTCCAAAGGAATAGGGTTCTATTCTGACCTTAACCCCACCTCCATTTTCAATTTCGTGAGGATCGGGCCATAATTGCGACCTGTAGAGTAATTACAAATTAACATGGACAGACGGACGGACGAACGGACATACATAGCTAGATCAACTCAGCTCGGCGAGATAGGAAGATCCATATATACTTTCCTATATGGGAAACCAATATTTCGTGGTGTTACATAATTTTTGGCCCAATCAAACTTATAATACCCCCAACACATAGTGTTGTAGGGTATAAAAACAATGTTTAAAAAAGGTAAAGGAACACGTACATTCTCCATCCTTTGGGGCTTTGACCCTGAACTTTAATTGTCAAATTTCATGTACATAGAATGAAATTGTATGGTAGCAAACGGCCATACGTTTTAGTTAAACATATTTGAAATTGCTCATTTCCAGTTGTGCAAATAAACAAAACTAAAAGAAAATCGGTCATATAAAAATACGGAAAAAACTGGAAAGAAATGTAATTGATTACAGTTCTTCTTCATCATCTGGTTCATTGCATAGAAGCAATTGATGCAGACTCGCTGGGGATAGGAAAAACAAAACTACAAAAAAAAATGGAGAAGAAAAATACGACTCGACACTGATCTCTGTTGTCACTCATTGTTTATTTAGTTATGTAATCCAAACAATTAGTACTGCCGGAATAAAGAAAGCAAAAAAAGTGAAAGCTCTAAAAAGCGCATTTCGAATTAGCAATGCACAAACAAAGAAAAAAAAACGAACAGAATAAAAGCAATGGAAATTGATGGTTTCCTGTAATTAAATGTTGTACAAATGTAACTAATGAAGGAAGGTCAATCGATAAAAGAATGTACAAATACGTATGTATGCATGTGTATGGATATTTTATTGCATTTGCACTTTAAGGAAACGTCTATAAAAAAGAGAGCAAAAAGATTCACATTAAAGAACATAAATTTTATTCGTAACATAAAGAATTTTAAGGAATATTAATTTATAATCGTTGTAATCATGTCGTGTTCAAATTTTCCACACCAATAATGGTTAAAACAGCCTATACTATTTAGGAAATACATAAAATGGAAAGGCAATGAAAATACAATAAACTGATGGAATAATAAGCAGAAAAAAACAATTAAGACTTTTTTAACAACTGTACCGAACTAACTTCATTAATAGCTTCCCTAAAATTACTATTATTATTAAATTTAGAAGTATTTTGTAATATAACACTGTTCGACAAAATCCATTTTTTTTCAATAATTACGAGGAAATGTCAGTAGATTATGAATGATTATGAATTTTCACTCTGATCAATTGGGATATATAGCCAAAACCTTTACAGTAACTAAAATCAGGGGATCATTTTATATCTGCTGTACCAAAAGTTGAAGCTATATTGATAATTTTTTTGAAATAGCGTTTCTACATAATAACAACTCAAAATGGCGAAAGTACATGGAAAATGTGGCAACAGCGTAAAAAATACTTGAAATCAGAATTATTTTACAATGGGAATGTCCCAAAAGTGGACCAATATGACCCATTTTCTGTGCCAATGATTCTGGATGTATAATTCAAAGATCTCTATAAAATCTCAAAGCTATGTCCTAAATGTTACGAAATATATCTCAAACTATGGATCTCAAAACTATATAAGGGCCTTAAAAACATTTGGCCTAAGAACCCATAACTCCTTTGGTCTTTTGATCTAAAAACGAGTTCTATCAAGCCCACGAGGCATTTTCCATAATCCAGACTGGATATTGTGTAATGACATTATAAGAAAATTTGCAGCGAATTGTGAAAGAGTGCAATATTTTTGAAAAATTAACAATGTTTGCTATTAACAACAACTGATGTTATTTTACATTGTATATATAAACATAAATTTCATTTGTTCAGACATTCACAAAAAATATTGATCTTGAATAATTCTTTCTTCGACACTTTCCTCAAAAAAATAAGTAAAAAGGTAAATTTTGACTCGTATTGGACTCCGGGAAAATTAACAGTAAAAAAGAAAGCACATACTTTTCACTTTTAGTATATAAATTTTCTAATTTTTATTAAAACTATTGTACCTAGACAAAATTTTACTTTCAGGCGTCAACTCGAATAAAGTCCGAGCGAAAATTTATCGAAAAGGGTAAGGAATATATTCGGTTTTTTTGTTGTGTTTTGAGAATATTGATGCAAATGTGTTTGCCGCACACTAAAAATAGGGATTTCCTTTCTTTGATAACATATAGTAAAATTTGAAAAAGAATAAAGATAAAGAAATGATGCTTTGTTGCAGAGTTTTTCAGTACAGTAGGTATCTTTGGACTGTTCATATGGAGACGTTATAGGGGTGTAAGTCCGTCCGTCTGTCTGGTTAATGCACACGATAACTCTCGGGAGTATCCGGTTTGGTACAAACTTGGTACATCGTAATATAAAAATCAAACTAAGATCGGGGTCAGAGATGGGCAATATCGGCCCACTCCTTCTTCTACCTCCCGCACAAAAGTTGAATTTTTTCATACAAAAAAATTACAGCATAAAACAAAGGAAAGGTCAAAAGTATCCAACACCACTACACGTATTTAGTAGAGCTCCCATAACAAAAAAAGTTTATATTGGGAATTTATGTGAAGTAGATCATACCAATTGTGAACCTTATTTGAATGCGTATCATGGCTTTAGATTAGTCACAATTTGGGAACTATATCCAATTCTGAATCGATTTTCAACAAATTTGATGGAGGATTTTGTACTTCTAGTACCAAACAACAGTGCTGTTTAGCATGAAATTACTTCGATAGGGATTATATTAGAAAATATCTATTGGACCAAGTTTCACGAAATGGAAAAATTCGGTGGAATATGAAAAAGTCTACACATTTTGGCTGATATTACATATATGATGAACAAAACCCGTAAAATCGGACGAAGGCGTATATCAAAGCTATATAAAAATCTGAATCAAGATATTTTCGGGCTATATTTGATGTCCGGTATCAAATATCATTGTTGTGGAGAGCATATAACGCATTTGAGGAACCGATTTTCACAAAAAATGAAGTATTTTCTTGTGAGCTGAATTCCGTGGGAAGTGCCAAAATTCAGTCCCCTTGGGCCGTTTGGTGCCCAATAAACCTGAAATCCGATAAAGATATATGTGAGAGCTATATCCAAATCTGAACCGATCTTGACAAAATTTGAATATACAAAAAAGAGGACAAGTTTCCGATTGGATATAGGTTCAGATTTGGATATAGCACCCACATATAAACCACACCTCAAACTTCCGGTGAATAATGACGCTAAAATCATCAAAATACCAAATATCGGGAGGTACCGTTATATAGGGGCTATACGATGACGTGGACCTGCACAGACACTTTTCTGCCATAGGCTGTAGTATCCAACTTCAAATACCAAATTTGAAACAATTCCGGTGAATAATGTCGCTAAAATCATCAAAGTACCGAATATCGGGAGGTACCGTCATATGGGGGCTATACGAAGACGTGGACCTACACAAACAATTTTCTGTCTTAGGCTGTAGTACCCATTACGAACATAGAATACCATATTTAAAAAAAAATCCGGTGAATAATGTAAATAAAATCATTATAATACCGAATATCGGGAGGTGCTGTTATATGGGGGCTATACGAAGGCGGAAAATTTTCTTTTGAACTTCAAATATCAAATTTGAAACATTTCCGGTGAATAATGTAGCTTAAATCACCAAAATACTGAAAATAGGGAGGTACCATTATATGGGGGCTATACCAAAACGTGGACCTAAGTGACCCATTTTCAATACCAAAAGTCCTGCAGACATAATATGCACTTGAGTAATATTTTATCAAGAATTTTATGCTGATCAAGAATATCCCTATTTCACAGCAGATCTTGTGTTGGTCGAAATAAGGGGAAGTGTGAAACATGAAGTGAACCGGATGCTTATTTGGGATTTAATAATCGTTTTGGTTATTCGAAAGTTTGACCCTTTGTGGAGAAGGTACCAGAAAGAACGTTCCGATCTCTACCATCTTTATAACAGATCTTGTGTTAATAGCAATATTGAGCTGTGCAAAGTCTGAATGGAATCGGATATTACTTTCGCGTCTTATGAGCTTCATAGTTATTCAAAATGTTGACCCTTTGTGGATGAGGTAACAGAAGAACCGATATATGTCATCTTCAAACCAGACCTTGGGTTAATAAAAATATTATGATATGTGTAATTTAAAAAACAAACGGAGTAAACCGATATTGTCCTTCTTCGCACCTGACCTAGAACTGATGCAAACATTAAGATTTGCAAAGTTGGAGCAAAATTGGATTATCCGTGCAGTCTAATATTTCCTTTGAAAATTTCGACCTTTTGTGGGGGAGGTACCAAAAGGAGTGGACCGATATGACCCATCTCCGGACTCGGCCTAAGTTTGACAATAAAACTACGATGTACCAAGTTTGGACCAAATCAGATTTTTCCTTCGAGTGTTATGGTGTGCATCAAGCAGACAGACGGACGGACATCGCTAAATCGACTTCAAATGTCCTGAAACGGATTTGGTCCAAAGAGACCTAGTGTCTAAAACCGTTATTTCGATGATGCACGTTTTGGCCGTATCAAATGATATATATCCATTCTAGCCATATGGCTGTGGGTATACAAATTTCCGTTTCTTTCCATTTCGAAAGTTGTCAAATGTTGGCCAGAAAAAACGATTATGCACCAATTTGCGAAATATTCCACATTTTGCATACTTTTATGCGAAACCCCCACTCTAAACCCCCCCCGCCCCCACTAAAAGGGCAAACATGATTTGGGTTCAATTTTGTCACTTCACCAGCAAAGAGTTCTCTGGATTTAAAAATAAAATTAAGATTAGAAATAACGCTGATATTTACTTTAAATTTACATTGCAAACTCGAAAATCCACTTTTAAAGTTAAAACTCATTTAACAGTAGATAATCGATATATCCACACATTTATGATGTGCTAACCAACTACTTCGCGTTCATATTTTTAAACTGATCGATTTTTCACATTAAATCCTTACTCAAAATTGAGAGGTTATAAATAAAATGATTTTGAAAGTCAACTGCTTGTAGCCAATGGGTTACTAATCGATTCAAATTAACCTCATTTCATTCGAATGCACTCTAGTGTGAAAAATTACACCCAATACTCAAACCGACCGTGCGACCGACACGAGACAAATTGCAAACGTAGCCCAAGATACGAATTGCAAAATGCAACATCTTTAAAAGTCCTAAGAAGAACTTAAGGTTTGTGTGTTCATAGGAAGGAGGAGAGTAGAGGGCATGTGGCGACAAATCATGCCTCAAGCAATGAGAGCGGATAATCATCCTATCTGTCTGATTCCGAGAACAGTAGACATGCACTGGCATAACGCCTTGCATGACTGAGCATTAAGTTGAAATTAAACGATGCCATTAAAGAAGAAAATTGTCGCTAATACTGTCACAGCGTGCAATAGCTGCTGCACTAAAAGAAATGGTGATTACAAAGCAAAAGGCAAATTAAATGAGAAAACGTAGAAACATAGCCGTAAAGGAAAATCATCTAAAAGCAACCAAGATAACTGCTTTTATGAATGGTTTGCAACAAAAAAGTATCGGGTAGAAGAAATTGCTTTTACTTTCTTTTTCTTGCAGTTTGTGGAATTACCATAGCGCTTAATTGATAAATCTCAGTTAAATGTTCGTGACATGCTTAAAGATATGTCCCAGGCGCCAGGAACACGATAAATGATAATAATCATAAAAAATAAATATTTTTTCTACTCTCTTGAAAGATGTCGCTGGATGTGAAGCAAATAAAAAGAGAGAACACAAAAACAATTGGTAAACATAAAATGTTAGTTTTTAGAATACCGAATCAATTTAATAATCAATATATTTTAACAAACAATTAATACAAACCTATGGATCATAATATCACTACGAGGACAGTTTGGAAACGTCTTAGTCTATCGCAGTATAAACAGAAAAAAGTTAAGTGTTTTGGAAACTTCCTGCTCTGTTATGAACACATGTTAAATTTTGTTTCGATCTGACAACTCCTTCATATAGAAACAGGTGTTCAAAAAATACATATCCGCAATTTTTTTACAATGGAAAAATTAGGAATGTGTGCTGTCATTAAATATTTACATAAAAATGCTTAATCGGGACAATAAATTCATAATGATATTCACCATATCACCATGTTAGGTGAAAGTGCTCCTTCATATACAATAATAAACAAGTGAGCAAAGGCTATAGTCGTGCGGGTCCGACCATGTGATACCCTACAACACTACAATATGTTCGAAGTCCCTTTATATGCAAATCCATTTTGGAAGATGTCGTTTTAGAAATAATGCCAAAAAGCCCTGCCCAGAGGTTACCCTTAGGTTTTTGACCCGGAGAATTTGGCCAATATTTACACTCTCCGTAGTATTGTGAAGTATTCAAAACAATTGCAAACGAAAGTTGTGGTCCCTTTTACAGCTAAATATAATCCAATCGTCATCCAAAATGCTAGTCTTCTTTGTCCTCAACTCTCTTCCGATGTGAAATTCCGTGTCGATTAGTTTTCAATTGTGGTCTATAGAAAGACTACAAAATTAGAAAAAAAATTAAAAAATTTAAATTTAATTTTTAAAATATTTTAGCCATTTAAGCACATCCTAAGAACAATAGGCTTCAATTCCGACCCACCCAATGCAAAATTTCGTGAGGATCGGACGATAATTGCGACATACATATAATACCCACAAAACGTAGTGTTGGGGGTGTAAAAATTTAGAAAATTCAAAATTGTAAGTCAAATTGAAAAAATCGCATGCGATAAAAAAATATGACAAAAATGGAAAAAAATAAAACAAAAGATATAATCTTTTATTCGTATATTATACCGCGATTTTCTTAGATTTTATCCTTTTCTGGCAAGATACCATTCCAAATTGATGTGAATTGTGAAAATCGGCCCAGCGGTTCTTGATTTATAAGCAGAATAAATAAGATCAATTCTTTTACATATGTATTATACCTATTTTGCTATATATCCGATTTCTTGGCTATTAGCATCACTGTAATGGTTAGAAGTGATCTTTTAATGTAGTAGTGTTGGGGGTGTAAAAATTTAGAAAATTCAAAATTGTAAGTCAAATTGAAAAAATCGCATGCGATAAAAAATATGACAAAAATGGAAAAAATGAAACAAAAGATATAATCTTTTATTCGTATATTATCCCGCGATTTTCTTAGATTTTATCCTTTTCTGGCAAGATTTATAAGCAGAATAAATAAGATCAATTCTTTTACATATGTATTATACCTATTTTGCTATATATCCGATTTCTTGGCTATTAGCATCACTGTAATGGTCAGAAGTGATCTTTTAATGTATTTGTGATTTGGCTGGGATTAAAAAGATTCGCGGTTTAGTGGGAATTTTCCTATTATCTAACATAAAAGTCAGGGTATATTTTACCCGCTAATTATTGTCCGATGGCCGCTCAAATTGATAGGTTTCTGCCAAGTCCCAAACTCTAACTCCATGTAAATTTTCGCGTCGATTGGTTCATAATTCTGGCCTATAGAGCAACTGCAAAATCAAGAAAATTTGTCCATTTCAACTAAATATCGTGCGATCATCTCCAAAAACAATAGGGTTCTATTCTGACCCTAACCCCACCTCCATTTTCAATTTCGTGAGGATCGGTTCATAATTGCGACCTGTAGCTTGATTACAAATTAACATGGACAGACAGACGGACGGACATACATAGCTAGATCGACTCAGCTCGGCGAGCTAGGAAGACCCATATATAATTTTGGCCCAATCAAACTTATAATACCCCCAACACATAGGCAACGGGTTTTTGGGACTGTAAATGTATTTTATTGACTATCTGACTATAAAGGGTAAAACAATAAATTCAGAGTACTACTATTTCAATGTCGAAAAATTTAGATTTTGTATGCACATATATTTTGATTTGTTATAGATAGAACCTTCTTGTTTAAAATGTGCAACGGAATTTGGTACAAGAATAAATTTTCCAAATTATCGATTCAGAATTTAATATATCTCTCATACATATTTTCGGCCGATTTCATGTGTTTGATGCACCAAAAATTAATTTGTCAAACTACAATGAAATCAGTCAATATTTTCGACAGATTTCATGCATTTTATGTGCCATACACATTAACGTATCTCCAATATAAATGACATTTGGATTGTGTGATGAAATTTGGTGTAAACAATTATCTTTTTACAAGTTATATTGAAATTGGTTCAGATTTGGGTACAATCAATAAATAAAATTTCGGCTGGACAATATCGGCACACTCCATCAAGTACCTCCACCCTCAAAGGGTCCAAATTTTGAAAAATTATAACTCTTATAAATGCGAAATAAAAGTCCCATTGTCTCTAAATTTCACAAATCAAAATTTTTTTGCCAACATAAGATCTGGTATCATGAACGAGTCGAACGGAATCTCCCACACAACGGTCAAAAATTTCGAAATACAATGATGCTCACAAAAGGTGAAATGAACATTCTTATATTTCTACCAACACAAGTGTGGACATTGTAACATATCCGCCTATTCTTGCTGCTGCCACCCCTACAAATGGCCAAACGTTTATTTTGAAAAATTTTATCTCTCATAAAATGTAAAGGTACAAGCAACCCCATATTCGTTGTTCTTATGACTTTCCCCAATGTTTAATGGAATTGTCTAAAATTTTGCTTTTGAAGCTTCTAGTGGATGTCTAACTGCCAAAGAAAAAGTTGTTGATATAGGTCCTCATTTTGAGTTTGTGTATATCATGGTGGAAGATATCAAATGTTCGGCGCGACAAACCTTACTACTTTTTACTGTTTGCATAATACTATTGCAATATAATTTGACAAAATTTATCTTAGACCTAACTCCGTCACACACTCCACACTTCATTTTAATTTTGGCATACATAGCGTGTTTGGTGCATCAAATACATGAAATCGGCCGAAATAATTTCTTGTGAAAATGTAGACCTTTTTGAAAGGAGTGAATCGATGTTATCCATTTCCGAATTCAATCTAAGTTTGATAATAATATTACGATGTACCACAGACAGACTGGGGGAAGAACACCACGTGTTAGTCATATCAAATGATATAGGTAGCCATAGGGATGAGGGTTTAAAAATGTGTAAATATAATATAACGCTCAAATTGCCGTAAATTTTGGTTTATATATAATCTTTTTATTTTGTTTTTATATAGCCCTAACCAAAAGGTTTAATTTCTAGAGAAACTTCATGATATACTTGTTTCCAATGTGATAGATTAAATGATATTGAGTTGTTCTACTTTTGAAAACTCTCTGTTCTATACAAATTGAAGTAAGCAAATGCTATAGTCGGGCAAGGTCGACCATTTGATACCCTACAACTTAATAATATGCGATAAAGTTTCTGCAGATCTGAAACCCTTTTGACAGAATAAATATTCCTATAGGATAGGCTTCCGCACTGAAACTAAAACTCTACACCTATAAAAATTCCTTAGTGAAGAAATCTGGTCCATTTCTAAACCTAATTATTTTGCGAACATCTTCCAAAACAATAGACTTATATTTTAATCCTAACTCAACCCCCATGTAAAACTTCGTGCAGATTGGACGATGATTGCGACCTGAATACAATACAAAAATATAACAACATGTACAATTCAATATTTTAAATCGTATATATTTAAATATGACCAAAAATAAAGAAATATTACAGAAAAATATTCACATTTTTATTAACATATTTATATGTGAATTTTCTAGATTGTCTAAAAAGGAAGTTGTAAAAGCGAATTGTAAAAATCCGTCCAGACGTTCTTGAGTTATAAGCGGTTTAACAAACATCCTCTTTTTTGATATATAGGTTGGTATATATTTAACTATATACATATGTGATGAGGAACTATGTAACGGTCAGACCTTTTCCTTGACCTTTTCGTGCATTTGTGATTTCTCCGGGATTAAACATAATCGCGGTTTTTTTGGAAATTTTTGTATTTTTTGTTCATTTTAACCCCTAAATATTTTCCGATCATTTCAAAAAGCAACAGACTTCTATTCTGACCATAAGTCACCTCCACGTTCATCGGGCCATATTTACAAGCTGTAGCGTTATTACAAATTAACATAAACTGCCGGACGAACGGACATACGGAGATAGATCGACTCGGCTCGGTGAGATAGGAAGATCCATGTGTAACATCCTACGTCTTAGACCAATATTTCGTGGTGTTACATACATTTTACACTTGGTATTGACATGTCAGTATTTCTATAAAAAAATTTTATAAATTTTATACCCTTCACCATATATTAGCTTTGCCATTCCGTTTGTAACTCCTCGAAATACTCATGGAATACCCTACAAAAAAAATATATTCTGGATCAGCATAAAATTGTAAGTGGATAAGTATAGCCCATGCTGCAAAAAAGGCTCCTGTACGTGTCGATATATCGTATGCGACCTTTTTAACGACATATGCAATTCACCTTCGGGAGACATTACAATTATTTTAACATATTTTTCGTGACATAAATGTAAAAATATTTTTCTTCGCTATCAATCAATAAATATTTACACCATTTAACAGAAGCAAATTTCAATCGAATTTTTTGTTTAACAATCAAACGTTGCTGTGGAATTAATTGGCCGGTTTGATAGTTGGTCAAACAATAATTCGTCCCTTTTAATAGCTTTCACTTGCAGATTTATCATAGTTTTCTGTTTTCCCCCAAACAAAAACTCGGTTAACATTCAAACGTGTGTTGTTTACTCGCAATTAACTCGATTCTTCACCATTTGAATTCTTGGATTTTTCTCTGAAAGAAAATTTCAGATCATTAAGCTCGTCTCGAAAGAGAAAACAAACACTTAAGATAAACGTTTATGTTCTCGTGAAAAAATTATATCGCCGCGTTGCGGTCTTGTGTGTTGGTGAACATCATTTCAGCATTCATGCTTTCAAAGGATTCAAAAGGGGATTTCGACCACACGTGGGAGAATATGTAAAAAATTGGGTTTCAGAGTTGATGAAAATCATTATTTTATTTTACTCAACCTGACACATCAACACATCAAATAAATTATGAAAATCAAAATACACAAACACCAGCACACACACACAGACACCAACTATCATGAATATTTCACGGGCAAGTGTGAACGTTACGTGTTTGAACGTGAACATTGACCGGTGGCTAGCCAAGCCACCAGTGGTCAACAAACCTACTCAACTAGCTGCCCATGGACACACATTAACGCACATATGTACATACATCCATTTATTTCTTTGCGACCATTGAGGTATTTCGTTACCCTTTTTACGTATGGAAGCCAGCTGGCTGGCTGACTTCATTTACAAAAGGATATAAATACCCATACGCAAAGGCGAGTTTATAGATGGACGGTGTGATAAGGAAGTAAATAATGAAATAAAAGAGCGTAAATTGTTTTCGGTTTAACGGCGATTTTTTTCTGGAAACCATTAAAGACGAAAAAAAGAACACGGTATACCCTAATTTATTATTAAGTGAAAAACGGACTAGAGAAATACTGGAGGAATAAAAAAAGATTTCTTTTGTTTTGCAAAATTCTAAATGGCATAGAAATATTTAAAAACAAGTAAGCAAAGGCTATAGTCGTGCGGGGCCGACCATGTGATACCCTACAACACTACAATATATTAGAAGCCTCCTTATGTCCAAATCCATTTTGGAAGATTCCGCTTTTGAAATTATATCATGGAGCACTGCCCAGATATTACCCTTACAATTTTTTATCGGGGACATTTGCCCAATATTTACGCACTCCGTCGTGCTGTTAGTTGTTGTGGTTTATATAAAATATAGAATATAATCCAATGGTCATCCCTAAATATTTTGCGATCATCTCGAAAAGCAAGAAGCCGCTCTGCATCTACAAATTTAGACCCATATATATGATTTCCTTGACTACGACATTTGGCTATATTCATCAACGAAAATAGCATAAAAAACCAGAAGCTCGCCTTTTGTGTATTTGGGATATCACTTGTAAGTAATGTTGGTATTTTTTGCACACATGGTCCATTCTATCCGCTATCCTAAACCCTAACTACATGCGAGATTTCGAGTCCTTTAGTTTCTATTTGCGATCTTATAACGCCTGCAAAATCAGGAACATTTTTAGTTGTTGGTCCATTTCAACCCCTAAATATATTGCGGTCATCCTTGAAAACAATGGCTCTTCTGAGCCTAACCCTACCCTTGTGAAAATTTTCGTGAAGATCGAACGATAATTGCAATATGCATATAATAACCCCAACCCGTGTTGTAAAGTGAAAAAATTTTACAAAATGTATACTTCAATATTATAAGTCAAATTGAAAAAATCGCATGCGATAAAAAATATGAAAAAATAAAAAAATTTCACAAAATACTACAAAATCTTTAATAACACCATTATTGGTACATTTCTATGCGATTTTTTTAGATTTTATTCTCTTATGTTAAGAAGGCATTCTGAATTGACACAATTTGTCAAAATCGCTTCAGCCATTCTTGAGATATATGCATTCTAGCTAACATCCCCTTCCATTGTATATCAACATTGTATATATTTCCCGATATATATTAGATATATTTACTATCGGCATCTATGTAACGGTCAGAATTGACCTCTTCATCTATTTGTGATTTCGCCGAGATTAAAATATTCGCGGTTTAATGAAAAATTTGACTTTTATTTAACACAAATGCTATGGTCTATTTCACCCACTAAATATTACCCGATGACCACCAAAATTCGAAGACTTCTGGCCAGCCCTAAGCTCCGGTCCCATGCTAACTTCCGCGTCGATTGATTTATAACTGCGACCTGTAGAGCAACTGCAAAATCAGGAAATTTTTTAGTATTTGGTCCATTTCAACCCCTAAATATTATGCGATCATCTCCAAAAGAAATAGGGTTCTATTCTGACCCCAACCCCACTTCTATTCTAAATTTCGTGAAGATTGGGCCATAATTGCGACCTGTAGAGTGATTACAAATTAACATGGACAGACGGACAGACGGACGGACGGACATACATAGCTAGATCGACTCAACTCGGCGAGCTAGGAAGATCCATATATACTTTCCTATGTGGGAAATAAAAATTTCGAGGTGTTACATAATTTTTGGCCCAATCAAACTTATAATACCCCCAACACATAGTGTTGTAGGGTATAAAAATACAAAGCAGTGTGTTTACAACACACATGCAAAATAAAATTCTAAAGTAGAAAAAGTGTTTCCTAACCCTCACCTTAGACAAACCAAAAAAAGGTGCTTCCAAAAAACTAAAATCTATCGAATTTGCCAAGTGATAAGGGCTGTACCAAATCGTGAATCTATACCACTAGGTATTCTGCATTAAAACTACTAAAAATGCCAAAATTAGCCACTTTGCGTTCGTGTCTGGCCAAAGGCCTTCTAAGGCCAAAGTTATGTTTCTTTGACTCATAGAAGTCGATGAGTTTTTAGTTGAAAATGTGCTGTGAATTGATTTTTTTTAATCGATATAGTCCATTTTCTCATATAACCAAAGATGTGAAAAGTTTGAAAGAAATCGCCTACCCCATTTAAAATTTATAAGGTAATTTATTATACCCTCAGCAATATGGCTACAGAGGTTATATATCATTTGATACGATCAAAACGTGCCTAGTCGAAATAACTGTTTTAGACCATAGGTCTCTTTGGACCAAATCCGTTTCAGAGCATTTGTAGTCGATCTAGCAATGTCCGCCCATCCGTCCGTCTGTCTGGCTGGTGCACACGATAAATCTCGAATGGAGTATCCCATTTGGTCCAAACTTAGTACATCGTAATATTTTTGTCAAACTTAGATCGAGTTCAGAGATGGGCAATATCGGTTGACTCCTTCTGGTACCTCCCCCACAAAATGGCGAAATTTTCAAAAAATTTATATTTTTTGCACATAAAGATAAACTATAATGTGATTTTGCTCCAACTTTGCAAATTCTAATATTTGCGTCAGTGCTAGGTCAGGTGTGAAAATGGCCAATATCGGTCCACTCCATCAAGTACTTTCCCCACAACTGGTCAAAATTTTGAATAATTACAACTTTCATAAAATGTGATGTAAGAGTCCGATTGTCTTCAAATTTCACACATCCCAATATTAATATTAACCCAAGGTCTGGTGTTAGGATGGAATATATTGGTCCACTCCTTCTGGTACCTCCCCCACAAATGGTCGAAATTTACAAGAACATTTTTTTACACAGAAAAAGAAACGATAATCCTAATTTGCTACATCTTTGCAAATCCTAATATTTGCGTCAGTGCAAGGTCAGGTATGAAAATATCGGTCCACTCCATGAAGTACCCCCCCCCCCCCCACAAGTGGCAAAAAATTTCAATAATTTCAACTCTCATAAAATGTGATGTAAGAGTCCAATTGTCTTCAAATTTCACACATCCCAATATTTGTATTAACGCAAAGTCTGGCGTTACGATGGAATATATAGGTCCACTCCTTCTGGGACCTCCCCCAAAAATGGTTGAAATTTCCAAAAAAAAAAAAAAAAAAATCTGCACAGAAAAAAAGCTATAATCCGGATTTGCTTCATGAAGCTCATAAAAAGCGAAATTGACATCCGAGACTTGGTACATTCCAAAATTTCCATTAACACAACACAGTCCAAACCTAGCACGTCGCAATATTTATATCATATTTATTTAGGTCCTATGCGAAATGGCCAATATTGGCCAATTCCTTCGGAACCAACTGCTAAGGGGTTAATCATTTGAATAATCATAATAGAAGTCAAAATATTTTTAAATAATCGAACATTGTCTGAGGGTATACATCTGTTTGCAAAAGTTACCAAGGTCTAGCAGGCCATTGTCTTATATATTATTCAAGTTTTTCCTTTCTCCGAAAGAATAGTAGGAAAATGTATTTTTTACACCAAAAAGTCTTCAAAATCTTCTATTTTCCAGTTTATGGAGGAGGATGTTAGTAAAACCATTTCACATTGGAACCACACCCATTTTTTCTGTTCAAAACCTAGAAAACAACACTGATCTTAATATAAAATTCCTAAATTTCAACTCTTCCCCTTCACACAATACCAAATTTAGTAGCATTCAGTTATTTTCGTACAATAAAAGTACGCATTTTCAAAACCATCTTCATATTTCAACCTCAAATACCAACAGTGACTCTAATATCAAATTTCAGGATATCAACTCTGTAATTTCCCCCAATGCCAAATTTAGAACCATTAAGTACAATAATGAAACGCCTTTTCAAACCCACCTCCAAATCTTAACCTCAGACCCCGACAATGACATGTATATCAAATGTAAGGAATTCAGATCTATACCTTCACCAAATAACAAATTTATTACTTTTTGTACAAATATAGTTCACATTTCCAGATCCATCTCCAAATACCAACGCAGATCTTAATATCAGTTTTGAGGATTTCAGCCCTATCCCTTCACCCAATGCCAAATTTAGTAACATTTAGTACTTTTCGTACAAATATAGGACGCATTTCCAAAGCCCCCCTCCCACATCTAAAACTCAGCCACCAAGATTTACCTATCAATCTAACTATCAAATTTCAGAAATGTATCCTTATCCCTTCAAACTCGACCAAATTTAGTACGACTTTGTACTTTTGGTGCAATTATAGTGCACATTTCCAAAACCACCTCCCCATCTCAATTCCAGATACCAATAGAGACCTCAATATTAAATTTGAGGACTGCAGACCTGTCCCTTCATCCAATACCAAATTTAGTACCATATAGTACTTTTCGTACAAATATAGGACACATTTCCATCAGTAATCTAAATATTACATTTCAGAATTCTATCTCTATCCCATAACCCAATACCAAATATAGTACCATTCCATACATTTCGTACAATTATTACATTTCCGAAACCACCTCCATATACAGGGTTGTCCATATTCGACGGACCCAGCGATATTCTCGGCTGATCGCCTTGGTCGACTTTTATATGGCCTCTTCGGATTAGAAAGAGCCTTACCAGTCGAAAATTTTTCGTATAAACGCTTAATGGTGTTCTTAGAAGGCGCACTTCTCACATTTTTTAATGTTTTAAAAGTACGTTGAGTTTTCACAATTGACTTCTTCTGTTGAATGTAAATTTCAACTATTTCAGAGTGCTCGCGTGGCGTGTATTGGTTCATGGTAAAAATCTGCTTGGACTGACATCATTAAGCGATGTGACATCTCTGTCAAAAGTTGTGGCGTTGCCACATGGGTCCGTCGAATATGGGCAACCCTGTAGTACGTTTTGGTATGTATTTTCCAAAACCGCCTCCAGATTTCAAAGCTATACACGAACTGTGACCCTTATGCCAAATTTCAGATTTCAAGCAATATTAGTATCTTTTGTATGTTTGCTAAAGGAATTACCAACCCCAACCCTTTATCTTAACCCTACTCCTCAGCAGTGACCCAAATACCAACATTTTAAATTACAAGCTTCTTCCATTCACTTAAAAAAAAAATTGTACGAAATTTAGTACAATTTACTACAGTTCTTATGCTTTGTACACAAACAGAAATACCTACTTTTATAAGCACTACTTCCCAGACTTAGCTTTTACGCTCTGAAATTTACATTCAACAGAAGAAGTCAATTGTGAAAACTCAACGTGCTTTTAAAACATAAAAAATGTGAGAAGTGCGCCTTCTAAGAACACCATTAAGCGTTTATACGAAAAATTTTCGACTGGTAAGGCTCTTTCTAATCCGAAGAGGCCATGTAAAAGTCGACCAAGGCGATCGGCCGAGAATATCGCTGCCGTACGAGCCAGTGTTGAGAGGTCCCCAAGAACATCCCAAAAACGCCGTTCTCAGCAGATGGACATGGCTCGGTCCACTTTACAACGGATTGTTCGCATTGATTTGCATTTGTTCCCGTACAAAATTCAATTGACGCAAAGAATGTTGCCTGCGGACAAGCCTCGTCGATTGGAATGGGCCCAAAGGGCCCAAAGGTCCGTCGAATATAGGCAACCCTGTATATGGATCTTCCTATCTCGCCGAGCTGAGTCGATCTAGCTATGTATGTCCGTCTGTCCATGTTAATTTGTAATCACTCTACAGGTCGCAATTATGGCCCGATTTTCACGAAATTTAGAATGGAAGTGGGACTAGGGTCAGAATAGAACCCTATTTCTTTTGGAGATGATGGCACAATATTTAGGGGTTGAAATGGACCAAATCTGAAAAATATATGTAAAATGGATCAACTTCCAATTAATATCCCACCCCACATTAACGCTACTCTGGATTTGATATATAACTCAAAGGTGCTTTGGTCAAATGGCCAACTAACCAAGAGACTAAAACTTTTTTATTGCGATCAACTGCTCCTGCAAAAGATGGAAAAACAACGAATAAAAATCAAAAGGAACGCATGTGTGCCATTCCAACAACAACAACAGCCATGATGGAATGTGTGTGTGTGTGTCTTTATAGTTTTCTTCCATTTGCTAAAATAGAAGAATATGTCGTCATCTATATGTCTGATGTCTGCTGGATGATGGTAGTGCGACCATAATGCATGGCCATAAGTTAAGCTTGGAAAACATAAACAAGCTAAATCAAGTCAAATGTGGCAATAAATCTTGTAACGCTTCATGCAAATCGCCAGATATCTGTGTGATAAAGCAAAGCGTAAAAGTGTACAAACAAATGACAAGCAGTAGCAGCTAGTCAGTCACTCGGTCCCAACAGTTGCAGCCACGAAACGCTGGATAGATGGATGAATGGGGATGGATGGACACTTGCTAGGATAGATGGTGGCGTATGTTGTCATCGCAGCCGCTATTATGGCTTACACATGCTAATGTTAATGCCAGCAACAAAAGAGTGTATTTGACAACATGTCTGAGTTTGGGTATTCACTCCTTTTTTTGGAATATTTTATGGTGTCGAGTTTGAAAAACTATAAAGGCTTCTGATATTACAAGGACACGTCAACGTGTGTTTGACATATTACAGGTGTGTTAACTTATCATATTGCTTATCTTGAATTAATCTTAATTTTTTTATTAAAATGTTTTATTTTTTTATTATTGCACTTAAGAACAGATGCCACAGGAAAGGATCAAAACCGAGCGTCCAGTTTCATTCAAATTTGTCATCCAAAAAAAAAAAAAAAAAAAAGCGAGGAAATTCAAAGGAGTGCTTCCGTAAATGCTCGATTTTAATGCCTTACTGTCATAGCAAATGAAGTGAATTATCCCAGTCAATTGAAAACCCCTGACTCAACATCATAAATATCATGACACACACAAATTACATGAGAAAAGGGGAAATATTTTGGTAATTTCCTATATAAATATATTTTGAGGTACTATTTTCCCCTCATGAACTGAAACGTCCATAACAAGGACATTATGCCAAGTCACTACAAACTCTAAATACTAAATTTCAAACTTTATTGCTAGGAAGTGTGCCTAATATCATCAGAACAGCGAATATGTGGAGATACCGGTACAGGAAAACATGAACCTATATACAATGTTCTGCCACAGAAAGTAGAAACCATTATGAACTTCAAATACCGAAGATTAACCAATGCCGCTGGAAACTGTGACTAAAATCATCAAAATACGGAATATGGAGAAGTACGATTATAGAAGGCTACATACAGGGTGAGATAAAAAAAAAACTGCAACGAAGTCAAACGCCATAATTTTTACATTTTTTTTTTTAATTTTATTGAATTAAAGCAAAAAAATGTCGGAAATAGCATCAAATTTTAGAATAAGTTTAAATTTGTTCGAATTGGTCACCTTTGGCACAAATTGTGGCTTTCAAACGGCCAATGAAACCGTCACCCATTGCCCGAATGTTGCTCTGCGGTATATTGACTCATTCCCAGCGAAGCGCTTGCTTGAGGTGGTCGACACTGTGGTATTTTTTAATGCCAAACATGCTTTCCGAAATACTCCAGACACAATAGTCCAACGGATAGGTATCCGGAGATTTTGGTGGCCATTGTGCGCTGGAAATGAAGCGAGGAAACCCTATTTTCTAACCATTCTTGGGTGGCGCGTGCTGAGTGCGATGGTGTTAAGTCCTGTTGGAATGTCCAAGGCTTGAACACACCCTCCAGAATATTTTCCCAATAACATTCGGCATTTATTCTGGTGCCACGGTCGATTAATACGAGCGGAGAGCGACCATCGGCTGTTATGGCGGCCTACACCATCACCATGGCCGGCGCTTGAGTTCTGGTGGCCAACCGAAGGTTAAACAACAACACGATAATTTTGTATGTTTACAAACTTCTGGACAACAAATGTTTTCTCATCGGAGAAAACCAAATTCTGCAGTTCACCACTTTCGGCCAAGCGAAGCAACTCTTTAGCTCTTTTGAGTCTATTTTCTTCTCGTTGCGGTGTAAGTTCTTGCACTTTTTGGAATTTTAATGGTTTTACCCCGAGCTCATTTTTCAATATTTGGAATATTGCGATATGTTCAGCTCATGAGCCGATATGTTCACGGCAACGATCAATGGTACGAGGCCCAAAAGATTTATTTAAATTTAAATGATGGAGTGCTCTAACGATAGCCACTTGTAGTTTTCCAGCCAAATATAAAGAAATCACACTATCATGCTTGAATTCCATCACGAATAACTTGTTGTTTCTGAAAAATTCTCACCAAAATGCTTTTGTACGCTAGTAATCAATATAATGAACTGCCACTGGAATAATTTTGGTTGCAGTCTGAAGTTGATTGTAGTTTTTTCATCTCACCCTGTATATATCTCACCTTCGAACTTTACCTGACTGCAAACGTAAGTAATGTTATGGCATGTTTACGTTAGAGCTTTTTTCCGGGTTAACCTTCTTTATGAAAATTTATTTGAGGTATATAAAATGGAATTGACAATTTAAACCTACTGGGTTTTCTAAATCCTTTACAGCGTAAACGTACTATTAGCTTCCTATCACATACCGTTTGGACTCTACTGTGATTACAACGGAGTCTATATCGACTTAACATTTATGCTGATAAAGAATTGTTGGGTCTAACATGGGTTTTTCGTGGAGTTACGTCCATAGTGTGGTGGAGGTTATCAAAATATACGTGTAAGGGCATTTTGAAATTTTAGTGATAAGGTTCTACATTTGAAATAGGTTCCACATTTTTTGTCAGAACATTGTCTAAAAGATCCTCGATTTACCGTAGCACCCATATTTCGGTACTTCCCTATATCGGATGATTTGAGCCACATTTTCAGAGGAATTATTTAAAATTCGGTAGATAGAGTTTGTAATGAGGCCTATCTTCTGAGGCAGAATAAATAGCCCAATGATTTTTATAGCTCCCACATATCGTTATCCCCGAATATTTGGTAATTTGCTGATTTTAGCCACATTTTTAACTGACTTTTTTCAAATTTGGTATTTAAAACTCGCAAAGATACTTTATATAGACGTTATTTTAAAGACTTTTTACAAACCAATTGGAAATGGAAGTGGATCCTATGTTTAATCCTCATGGGGAGGGTATTAAAGGTTCGGCCTGGCAGAATTTAACGCTTTTTTATTGGTTTAAAGTTCCTCATTCATAATCTATTTTTTTCCTGAATTTTGTTGTAACCCTAGCCGTATAGCTTTAGGGGGTACATATTATTTATAGCGGCTGTTTGGAGTATCCGTTTTGGTCCGAACTTTGTGCAACAAAATATTTTTAGGAAATTAAGGTCGAGTTCGGAGGAGGGCAGTATCGGATTACTTCTTTTGGTACATAGATACACGAAGTTTAATGAAAATCGCTGAATTGTTTCGCATGTTCTAAGAGTTATAATTATTCAAAATGTGGATCCCTTGTAAGGTAGGTGCCTCAAGATGTGGAACGATAAATTCCATATTCACATCAGATCTCTGATGGAGAAAAATATGTTGATGAACCAAGCTTGAAAAGAATCGCTGACTTGTTATAAGGGGTTACAACTTGTTGACTGACTTGTTATAAGGGTTATAATTTTTCACAATTTTGACCCTTTGCGAGAGGGTACCAGAAGGAGTGAACCGATATATTCCATTTTCGCATCAGATATTGTGTTAGTGGAAGCTTTGGAATGTGTAAAGCTTAGAATGAATCGGCTGCTTATTTCACATTTTGTGATCATTTTGGTTATTTAACATTTTGACTCTTTGTGGGGAGGTACCAGCAAGAGTGGGCAGATATTTGCTATATTCATAATAGATCTTGTGTTGATTGAAATATTGAAATGTGCCGAGATCGAAGGGAAACGGATGCTCATTTCCCGTTTTAGGACCTTCATGGTCAATCAAAATTTTGCGAAGTTACCAGAAGGAGTGGACTGATATATCCGATCTTCACATCAGATTTTGAATAAATAAAATATTGGGATGTGTGAAATTTTAAGACAACAGGACTCCTATTTCATATTTCCCCCGTTATGGGGAAGGTACTTGATGGAGTGAACCGATATTGTCAATTTTCGTATCTGACCTGGCACTGATAAAAACATTGGGATTTGCAAAGTTTGCTCAGAATCGGTTGATCATTTCTTAGAAAAGGTAAAATATTTTTTTGAAAATGTTGACTATTTGTGGGGGAAGACCTCCAGAGGGAGTGGACAGATGTTGTCCACTCCCTCTGTATTGCCCATTTGGTGCACAATTAATTTGAAATCGGATAAAGATATATATGGGAGCTATATCCAAATCTGAACCGATCTCGATAAAATTTGGCAAATATATTTCTGAGCTGTGTTTGATATATTTCCCTGAATATCGTTGTTACGGAGTGCATATTACGGTTGTGGGTAACAAATATAACAAATCGGATGAATAATATATATGGAAGCTATAGCTATATCTGAACCGATCTTCACCAAATTTGACATACTAGCTTCTAGATTTAATTCGGTCGTAAGTGCCAAATTCCATCTCATTTGGACAAATATTAGACGTTTGGTGCACAATAAGAGGTAAATCGGACGAAGTTATATATGGGAGCTATATCCAAATCTGAACCGATCTCGATAAAATTTAGCAAATGTATTTCTGAGCGAATATTGTTGTTGCAGAGTGCATATTACGGCGGCGGTGGACAAAAATAACAAATCGGATGAACAATATATATGGGAGCTATAGCTATATCTGAACCGATTTCGATCAAATTTGGCATACATATGCAAAATTTCATACAATTCGGGCTGATATTACACTTTTGGTGCACAATAAAAAGCAAATCGGACGAAGATATATATGGGAGCTATATCTAAATTTTGACCGATTATTTCCAATTTGACCAATTTCAATAGGGTTCGTTCTTGGGCCAAACAAATGATCTATGCAAAATTTCATCTGGGTCGGGCAATAAATGCGATCTGTACTTTGTTTACAAAAATACATGGACAGACGGACGGACGGACGGACGGACATGCATAAATCGACTCAGAATGTGATTCTATGCAGATCATCAAAAGGAACTATGGGTCTATCTCGTTTCCTTCTGCCTGTTACAAACAAATGCACAAAGACATAATACCCTGACCACCTTGTGGTGTAGGGTATAATATATGGGACCTATAGCTATATCTGAACCGATCATCACCAAATTTGACATACTATCTTCTAGACTCAATTCGGTCGTAAGTGCCAAATTTCATCTCATTTGGACAAATCTAAGACGTTTGGTGCACAATAAAGGTAAATCGGACGAAGTGATATATGGGAGATATATCCAAATCCGAACCGATCTCGATAAAATTTAGCAAAGTTATTTTTGACCTGTATTTGATATATTTCCCCAAATATTGTTGTTACAGAGTGCATATTACGGCTGCGGAGGACTAAAGTAACAAATCGGATGAACAATATATATTGGAGCTATAACTATATCTGAACCGATTTCGATCAAATTTGGCATACTTATTTTCTGGCCTAAGTTGGTTGTTTGTGCAAAATTACATGCTACACGTTTGGTGCGCAATAAAAGCGAAATCGGACAAAGATATATATGGGAGCTATATCTAAATTGTTACCAATTATCTCCAATTTCAATAGGGTTCGTCCTTGGGCCATACAAATGATTTGTGCAAAATTTCATCTGGATCGGGTAATAAATGCGAAATGTACTTTGTTCACAAAAATACATGGACAGACGGACGGACGGATGGACAGACGGACTTGCATAAATCGACTCAGAATATGATTCTATGCAGATCATCAAAAGGAACTATGGGTCTATGTCGTTTCCTTTCGCATGTTACAAACAAATGCACAAAGACATAATACCCTGACCACCTTGTGGTGTAGGGTATAAATAGAGAACATCGTCCTCTGCTTTTTGATTTTGATTGACAAAGTTCAGAACATCATATTAGTGGATGTAGACATTATATACGGTTTAGTTGGAAAATGTGACTAGAAAAAGTAGACCTTTGTCACATTTCTATTACCAATATTTTTCACACCTATACTACATACAATGTTATTAACCTAAAGTGAATTCGATTTCCACAGAAGGCCGGACATGCCTCGATCCATATAGAATTGTATGCTGACCGAGAACATATATACGTTATGCAAAGTTTATTTCGAGATATAACAAACGGAATGACAAACTTTATATACCCTTCATAGGGTGGTGGAAGACAAGGAATAAAGTGGGGTTAAATCATCCATAAATTTTATCTCTAGTATTCTTATGTTTAGAGCGGGCTTTAAATAATTTTTTGGTCTTTGGGGATTGTTTGACAAAGGCCTAAGTTCCTAAAAAACATTAAAAAATTAAAATAAGGGGTTAGGATGCTTTCTTGTAAGTAGTTACTTGTTCCAAGATTTTCCCTTATAAACACAAATCATTTGATAAAGAGACTTTTGCTGGGTTATCTATCTAAAAAACAAACTTTTAGTTTCCTGATGGAAGGTTTAAATGCACTTTTTTCAATTAATTGCTAATACGCAGTGAAGGGCAAAAAAACAAACTTATGGAAATTCATGTGGAAAATTCGGCAGAAACTTCCAAAGTCTTAAACTCGAATATGTCATTATGTTTATGCTGTGTCTAAGAATAAACCATTATCCTCCCCATCAAGTTCTTCTTGTCTACCTATATTTTCAAAGATGTTGTAGCCAAAATGTTCATTGCAATTATCTGGTTCCCATTACCCCAATTTTACTTCAGTCAACCCAATGCACCCCACTACGCATCCTCTTTCGATTTTCCCTTTCGTTTTTTTCTCATTTCTTGCAATAGCAATAATTGACATGCACTTTGCATATGTTCATTCGCATTCCTCAAGTGTATCCGGAATGAGGACAGGTGGACATTACTAGGACATGTTAAGCGCTTGTATTGCTATGATGCGAAAAATTCCTTTTGTTTATTTCGTCCCCATTCCTATGGGCTTGGTTTGAACTCCCATCCATCCACCCGCAACGCAGCCATTGGAACATTACCTTCAACGTTGATAACTGACAAGACGCATTGCAGCTGAAATGGTAGAGTGCGGTAATATTGACGTTATTGTAGCCATTACATATGACAGCAGCAATAATGACAATGACTACGACGATGACGATGAGAACGACGACGATGACGAGAACAACGATGACAACAATGGCTACGGACTGCTGAGAAGACAATGATTGGTAACATTACAAAACTCTTTCTACTCGCCCATGTATTTGAGTTGTCTGTCGGTACGTGAGTGTGTTCTGCTTTCATAACCATTATGGGCTAGGTGGTATAGACGGACGAGTATTATCCCGTGGTTAAGTGAAAACTGTGCGTGGCATGTTGTCGTACATGATTTGGGTTTTCGTGTCATCTAAAAGGGGATAACAAAAACAAAATCATGCCAAGGAATTTTCCCTTTAATAGGGTGGGTGTGGTCCACTTTATAGAGGTGTTGTTATCTTTAAAGGGACCAAATGTTATTTTCAATTATAGTTTTGAATGAGTGAGTACGACTTAAGTGAAGTCTTAAAACCCACCACTATTACGGATGGAAATTTTTTTAAAATATACCCAAAATCGTTGGTTCCTAGAAATTTTTTCAAATACAGCATTTGTTTGCTAACAATCATTAATGGTAATCTATATTAATAGAAGTGAAGCAACGATTCCGAAACGCCCACATGAAGCAGCCTTTGTTCCGAAGGTGTTAGATAAGCCTGTTTTTTTTTTATACCCTACACCACAAGCTCCCATATATATCTTCGTCCGATTTGCTTTTTATTGTGCACCAAACGTGTAATATCAGCCCGAATAGTATGGAATTTTGCATATACACCCAAATTAGGCCTAAAAATAAGTATGCCAAATTTGATCGAAATCGGTTCAGATATAGCTATAGCTCCCATTTATATTGTTCATCCGATTTGTTATTTTTGTACTCCGCAGCCGTAATATGCTCTCTGTAACAACAATATTTGGGGAAATATTTCAAATATAGCTCAGAAATGTCTTTGCCAAATTTTATCGAGATCGGTTCAGATTTGGATATAGCTCCCATATATAACTTCGTCCGATTTACCTTTTATTGTACACCAAACGTCTAATATTTGCCCAAATGGCATGGTATTTGGCACATGCGACCGAATTGAGTCTAGTAGCTATTATGTCAAATTTGGTGAAGATCGGTTCAGATATAGGTATAGCTGCCATATATATTGTTCATCCGATTTGTTATATTTGTTACCCACAGCCGTAATATGCACTCCGTAAAAACGATATTCAGGGAAATATATCAAATACAGCTCAGAAATATCTTTGTCAAATTCTATCCGAATCGGATATAGCTCCCGTATATATATCTTTATCCGATTTCAAATTAATTGTGCACCAAATGGGCAACACAAGTCCGAATTTAAGAGATACTAATGCTTCGACATATTTAGTCCTTTGAACCTTAAATTATAGTTATAATCATAGCGTGTATGATAAAAACTTTTAATTGTTATTGGCCAGTTGGCCAATATTGACCAATTCGTAACTGACCTAAAACTGATAAAAATATTACAACGTGCCAGATTTGGACTATATCGACTACTTCCTATACTTTATATGGGATATGTGCAAATTTTTGAAAAATGTTGAAATATGTGTAAAGTAACAGATATAGCGGACTGGGGTATTCCATTGCTAGGTCAGGGCGAAAATGGGCAATACGGTCCACTCTGTACAGTACCACCCCCACAAAAGGGTCAAAATTTGAATAATTACAACTCTTATAAAATGTAATTGTCTTCAAATTACACACATCCCAATAATTTTATTAGCCCAAGGTCTGGCGTTAAGATGGAATATATCGGCCCGCTCCTTCTGGAACCTCCCCCACAAAAGGTCGAAATTTTCAAAAAATAATTTTTTTACACGGAAAAATAAACGATAATCCAGTTTGCTTCAAATTTGAAAATCCAAATACTTTCTTCAGTGCTAGTTCAGGTGCGAAAATTGACAATACTCCACTCTATCAAGTACCTCCCCACAAAGGACAAACTGTTGAATAATTATAACTCTTATAAAATGTGATGTAAGATACCGATTGTCTTCAAATTTCACACATCGCAAAAAATTTAATTACCCAAAGTTTGGTGTGAATATGGAATATATCGGGGCACTCTTTCTGGTACTTCCCCCACAAATGGTCGAAATTTTGAATATTCTTTAATCTCATAAAACGCAAAATAAACATCCGATTCCATTTAGACTTGGCACATCTGAATATTGCTATCAACACAGGATCCGTTGTAAACCGGTAGAGATGATACCGTTCCTTCTGGTACCTTCCCCACAAAGGGTCAATGCATTGAATAGCCAAAAAGTTTATAAAATTCGAAATAAGCATCAGGTTCCCTTTATATTTCACACATTCCATTATTTCTACTAACATAATATATGTTGTGAAGATGGGATATATTATTTCTGGTATCATCTCCACAAAGGGGCAAAATTTTGAATATTTATGGAGCTCATAAAACGCGAAATTGACATCCAATTCCATTCAGACTTGGCACATCTCAATATTTCCATCAATACAAGATTTCTTATAAAGATGATAGAGATCAGACCATTTGGTCTGGTACCTCCCCCCATACAGTTCAAGATTTTTAGAAACAAAAATTTCAAATTAAGCCAGATAAGCATTCAACTCTTTTCAAATTTCAAACATACAAACATAAAACAATAGCTGTTGTGAAGATGATATATATAGCTGCGAAAGCCTTCTGGTACCTAACCCACAAAGGGTCACTATTTTCAATACCTTTATCTGTCATAACTTACAAAACAAGTCAGCGATTCTTTACAATTTGCTATATCTAAATATTTCTCTCAACCAGAAACTTGGTATGAATATAGATTTTATGATGAAGTTACCAATATAGACCAAACATGGCACGTCGCAATATTTAAACCGTTTTTTTAGGCCCGATAAGAAATGGACAATATTGGCCCATTCCTTCAGAGCCCACTCCTTAGAGGGTCAAGAGTTTGAATAATCATAACAAATTTCAAAATATATTTAACAAGTAAAAAAGCAGTAAGTTCCGCCGGGCCGAACTTTGAATACCCTCCACCATTTGGAACGAATTAGAAAATTTTCAAAAAAATTAATTTCAATAAAAATTCCTTTAAAATATTTAAAATATCTAATATAGGAAGGTGCCGATATATGGGGTGATATACGATATTGTGGACCTATAAAGACAAATCTATGTCTGCGTATAAAGTTCTCACAAGGAACACCTTGCATGGATTTTCAGATAATTCCATTGGAAAAAGTGGCTAAAAACATTAAAATACCGAATATAGGGGAGTACCGTTATATGGGGGATATACGATATTGTGGACCTATATAGACAATTCCGTTTTAGGGGTAAAGTGCTCACAAAGAACTCCCTGTGTGGATTTTCAGGCAATACGATTGGAAAATGTGGCTAAAATCATCAAAATACCGAATATCGCGGGGTACCGTTATATGGGAGCTATACGTTATCGTTAACCTATATAGAGAATTCTCTGTCGGGGGGTAAAGTGCTCACAAAGAACCCCTTGTGTACAAAGAACCCCTTGTGACCATTCCGTTGAAAAATATGGCTAAAAAAAAAAACATCAAAATACTGAATATCGGGGGCTACCGTTATATGGGGGCTATACGATATTGTGGACCTATATAGATAATTCTCTGCCGAGGTATAGAGTACCCACAAGGAACTACTTGTGTGGATTTTCAGACAATTCCATTGAAAATGTGGTTAACATCATCAAAATACCGAATATCGGGGGTTACAGTTATATGGGGGATATACGATATCGTGGACCTATATAGACAATTCTTTTTGAGGAGGTAAAATGCCCACAAGGGACTCCTTTCGTGGAATTTCAGACAATTCCATTGAAAAATGTGGGTAAAATCGTCAAAATACCAAATATCGGAGGGGTACCGTTATATGGGGGCTATACGATATTGTGAACCTATATAGATAATTCTCTGCCGAGGTATAAAGTACCCACAAGGAACTACTTGTGTGGATTTTCAGACAATTCCGTTGAAAAATGTGGGTAAAATCAACAAAATACCGAATATCGGGGGGTACCGTTATGTGGGGGCTATACGATATTGTGGACCTATATAGATAATTCTCTGCTTAGGTATAAAGTACCCACAAGGAACTCCTTGTGTGGATTTTCAGACAATTCCGTTGAAAAATGTGGGTAAAATCATCAAATTCCGAATATCGGGGGGTACCGTTACATGGGGGCTATACGATATTGTGAACCTATATAGATAATTCTCTGCCGAGGTATAAAATATAATATATATATAGCCCATCTTCAAACTTGAACTGCCTGCAGACAAAAGAGAGATCTGTGCAAAATTTTAGCTTCCTATCTTAATTCGTTTAGACTGTAGCGTGATTACAACAGACGGACAGACGGACGGACAGGGCTAAATCGTCGTAGAATTTTACACTGATCAAGAATATATATGCTTTGTTGGGTCTAAACTGATTATTTCGATGAGTTACAAATGGAATGACGAACTTAATATACCCTCCATACCTTTTTTGGTGGAGGGTATAAAAAATCGAATATTGTCTGTCGGCAGAACCGACTAATACTTTTAACTGAATGACACTAAATTTTATATATAGAGTAGGAAAAGAGCTAGAATTGTACGTTTCGGTGTTAAGAAATATACTTATTTTTCAGCATCATGGTAGTCTATTTTCGAGATCATTTAAGGAAAATCACTCAAATTGATCATCACATGGCTACCACAATGATATAATTACCTACAAGCAAATATATTCTCTAATATTACGCATCTCTAGAAATTTTAACTTATTCTGAAATGAGTTGGCAGTTTGGGATTTTTCTACTGCCAATTTTTCTCATTTTTGCAAACAATAAGACAATCTTGAGGACGCTTACGCCCAACACATCTCCCCCATTGTTCCGTGATAAATGCCTTGACACTCACTGTCCATCTATTGCTGGCATTGTTTTCGGTAGTGTCGTTAATTAATTAAAAACATAAGCTACGTGACAATATTTTCAACCGCCCACAAAGTTTACGGGTGGGTTGGATATTTTTTGCGGTTTGTTTGCTTGTTTATTATTCTTTGTGCCCTTGTGGTTCACATTTCGCCGAAAATCATAAATAAAAATATTTTCTTTTCATTTTCATAAATCGTTGGAATTCTTTTTATACCTGCATACACATCCGTACATATATAGATGGATACCAGTCTGGTAGCCACCCAGCCATCCATCCATCCAGCCAGTCCGTCATTCAAGATAATGGACAAGGCATGTTTTGGGCAATTTGAGACATTTTACGTAGACACAAGTACACCGGAGAGTGTATTAAAGACAAGGATAAGATAAAAATAAATCTCGTTAGTTTGGGTGGTAATTAAGCTGTCTGTAATGGCAGGTTAAGCGAATGAAATGTTATTTTTAGTAATTCGTTTTTAAATGGGATTGATATTGCTTATGCCCTCGGTTGGTTTTTTTAAGTAATCTTTTTTGGTCTATTTAAAAATGTGATATTTGTCAATCAATAATTATTCCCTCAGAGGAATTCACTGTGTATACGGAAGGTATATATCATATGATACGGTGAAACTGTAAATCCGTTTCATGTCATTTAGAGCCGATCTATCCATGTACTTCTGTCCGCCTGCCTGTGCGCACAACAACTCTCGAAAGGGTTATCCCATTTAGTGCAAACTTGATGTGGTAAGTACCGGTAAACTTCTTCCGATTGCTCTCCCAAAAAAGTTCAAAAACTTAAAAAAAAAGAAAACCAGTAAAGAAAATCCTCAAGTCGGGCGGGGCCGACATTATGATACCCTACAACATTTTGCTAATTCAGTAGAGCAAAGAGGAGAATTTAAGCATACACGCTGTGATTATAATTATTATTTAAAGTTCAAAGGACTAAATATGCCGAAGCATTTGCATCTTTTAAATTCGGACTTGTATTGTCCATATGGTGCAAAAATAATTTGAAGTCGGATAAAGATATATATGGGAGCTATATCCAAATCTGAACCGATCTTGATAAAATTTGGCAAAGATATTTCTGAGCTGTATTTGATATATTTCCCTGAATATCGTTTTACGGCGTGCATATTACGGCTGTGGGTAACAAATACAACAAATCGGATGAACAATATATATGGGAGTTATAGCTATATCTGAACCGATCTTCACCAAATTTGACATACAGCTTCTAGACTCAATTCGGTCGTATGTGCCAAATTCCATCCGATTTGGGCAAATATTAGACGTTTGGTGTACAATAAAAGGTAAATCGGACGAAGTTATATATGGGAGCTATATCCCAATCTAAACCGATCTCGATAAAATTTGGCAAAGATATTTTTGAGCTGTATTTGTTATATTTCCCTGAATATCGTTGTTACGGAGTGCATATTACGGCTGCGGAGAACAAAAATAACAAATCGGATGAACAATATATATGGGAGCTATAGCTATATCTGAACCGATTTCGATTAAATTTGTCATTCTTATTTTCAGGCCTAATTTGGTCGTATGTGCAAAATTCCACACTATTCGGGCTGATATTACACGTTTGGTGCACAATAAACGGCAAATCGGACGAAGATATATATGGGAGCTATATCTAAATTTTTACCGATTATCTCCAATTTCAATAGGGTTTGTCCTTGGGCCAAAAAAATGTTGTTTGGAAAATTTCATCTCAATCGGATAATAAATGCGACCTGCATTTTGTTCACAAGAATACATGGACAGACGGACGGACGGACGGACATGCATAAATCAATTAAGAAAGTGATTCTGTGAAGATCCTCAAAAGTAACTATGGGTCTATCTCGCTTCCTTCTCCATGTTACAAACAATGCACAAAGACATAAACATAGAAATCTCATAAGGCCAAATGTGAAAATTGGAAATATTGACCTCTTATTCATGCATCTTCCCCAAAATGGGTCATAATTTTAGAATAATATTATTAAAATTTTTACTATGTCTTAAGGTGCAGAATATTGAAAAAAATATATTACCATCTTAATTCATGGTGATATTTACAGGGTAAAGCCATTGAAATTCCAAAAACCTACCGAACCTTGTGGGGTCTAAAATGTATATTTCGAGGTGTTACAAACGGAATGACAAACTTAATATGCCCTTCATACTATGGTGGAGGGAATAAAAAAGTAATCTGCAAAACCATAATGAACAACAATGACAGATAAATTAATCTCCTCTGTAATTGGTATCAACTGACAAAATTAAAGGGGTTAAAAAATGACATCATTGTAAGTGACAAGGAACATACATACATATTGAACATTACCGTTTTTTTTTTTCTGGCCTGCCAAAGATTACACCCAAATCAATGGTAATTGACATAATTATTTATGCAATTTGTACATGAATACCAAAAGTTTGCACACACACACACCAAAAAATGCTGCTGAATTTGATTTAACAAATGAATTCAATTATTGAATAGCATTTTCAGCCCACATATGAAAAATCGATTTATATCTTTTGGGAAATATATCATCCGACCCAAATATTGTCGCTGTCAACAGCGGAGACAAAAAAAAAAAACACATCATTGGCGGTATATCTGTGAACATTAATAAAACAAATATTTGTTCGACAATCATCAGAGCAATTTATCACAAACGGGGTAGGAAACCCCAGTGCGTTTGTTTTTGCTTTCCATGAACTCCTTTGGCCCCGACACCCTCTTAACAAAATGAAAATGCTGTCATCATTATCACTATTTCAAAAAACGAAAAGACAAACATTTTCCAAACCAACTTTTGCTAAACAATGTTATTTATATTCTGCTGTTGACATTTTTCTCCCGCGATGTTTTTTATCAATGGCAAAAAGACAGAAGGAATAAAAACGACAAAATCATTTTATTGGCAAAAGACATTATACGCAATCATCAGTTGCAAATAGTATACAATATGGGAAGGGACAATCATTTCACACACATCCCTCAAGCCACAGTCATCAAAGAGAATTGTTTATCGGTTTGTATATGTTTTGATTTAGTGCCAAAACGATAAGCGTTTAAATGTAAGCAAATTAATGAGTAAAAGTGTCAAAGGTTGTCCTTACCTTTTTTGCGCGTTTTCTTCTTCCCCAAAGGAGCCCAGCTCCTTCATGTATCGCCCCTTCAGAACAATAGACAACAAAAGGTTATTTTGGTTAGAGGATATCAGCATAATGGTTGCTTGTTTCAAGGCAGTGTCTGAGATACTTCTTCATGGGGTGGCTCTATGGACTTGATATCGTGACAATAGCTCTCCATTACTTTTTGATGTTTTTTTTTTTTTGGACAGCTGCAGTTGAACCTGAAAAAGGAAAAGAGTGAGTCCTTAATAAATTTATCATCTAAATGCGACATTAAAGCTTTTGTTTAAAACATGACAGGTACTAATGCTCACACTTCATGTACAGCATTATTGTACAATGTTTTTGTGTTCTTGTTGTTGTTTTTGTTACAATTATATTTAAGTTGAACCAATAAGACGAGGTAGTGGGGAAAAATCAGCTACAGAGGTGTAGTTGAAAGATATTGCGAAGGGTGCTGACTCAGAAATCTGCCTATTGTAAAAGCAAGTAAAATGCTTTTAATTTAGGTGGGCTAGATTTTAATACATTCCACAATGATAAAATAATTAAATTGTTTTTATACCCTCCACAATACTCTGGAGGGTATATTAACTTTGTCATTCCGTTTGTAACTCCTCGAAATACTCATATCAGACCCAACAAAGTATATATATTCTTGATCAGCGTAAAATTCTAAGTCGATTTAGCAATGTCCGTCTGTCTGTCTGTCTATCTGTCTGTCCGTCTGTCTGTTATAATCACTCTATCTTTCGAACGAATTGAGATAGAAGCCTAAAATTTTGCACACGTGTTAATTTTTTCAGTAGACAGGTTATGTTCGTAAATGGGCCATGTAGGTCCACGTTTTCATATAGCCCCCATATAAATGTACCTCCCTACATTCGGTATTTTGATGATTTTAGCGACATTATGAACCGAAATTGTTTCCAATGGGTATTTGAAGTTCGAAATGGATACTACAGCCTTAGACAAAAAATTGTCTCTGCAGGTCCACGTCGTCGTACAGCTCCCATATAACGGTACCTCCCGATATTCGGTATTTTGATGATTTTAGCGACATAATTCACCGAAATAGTTTCAAATTTGGTATTTGAAGTTCGAAATGGATACTGCAACAGCCTAAGACATAAAATTGTCTATTCAGGTCCAGTCCAGTCCAGGATCAGTACCTCCCAATATTCGGTATTTTGACGAGTTTAGGGACAATACCCACCGAAATTGTTTGAGATGTCGTACTTGAAGTTCGTAATGGTTGCTACAGCCTATGACAGAAAATTGTCTATGCTGGTCCAGGTCTTTGCACAGCTCCGATAATGGTACCTCCGTATATACGATATTTTGATGATTTTAGCTACATTATTCACCGTTTATTTCAAGTTTCGAATTTGAATATGGTAATGGCTTATGACAAACAATGCCTATGTAGGTCCACGTTGTAGACCCCAATATAAGGGCTATGTTCGGTATTTTTAAAATTTTAACAAAATTTTTTAAGGATATTATTTTTTGAATATTTCCATATTCGTTATAAATAGTGGAGGGTATTTTTAAATGTTTTTTTCTTAATTTTAAACCGAATTTGCTGTAAATTGGCAGCATATGTTCCGATTATGTAAGAAACATTTTTGCATAAAACTTTCAATATAAGTCTAAGTTTTGGTATAGTCGCTATATATCTGTCCCGATATTCAGATATTCCGTATTTTGATGAATAGTGTCACACTTTTCACCAAAAATGTTTCAAATGTGAAATTTGAAGTTCCTTTTGGGTACTACAGCCTTTACAGAAAATTGCATATACAGGTCCAGCTTTTCGTATAGCCCCCATATAACGGCATCTCCCTATAATCGGTATTTGGACATTATTCACCGGAATTGTGCCAAGCTGCGTATTTTATCCACATCTTCCAATAGGCCTCAACATAATGGTAACTTTCTATATTCGGTATTTTATGATTTATTGATTTAAAGATACTGCTGTATCTTTTAACGGAATCCGTTGACTTTTGACTAACAACGTTTCCTATAGAATTGTAAACAAGTGTTGGATTTTCATTAAATTTTGAGCATCTCAATATTTTTATCAGCATTAGGAATGAAGTTAAATGCCTCGGTAAACTGTATCTGGCGCGTTCAAAAAAAAAATTATTATGTAACTAATATTAAGTACAGGAAGTAGTCTATGTTGCCCAAATTTTGGCACTTTGTAATATTTATATCAGACGAAAGTCAGATACGAAATATACATTATTGACCCAAATTCTCGGAAACTCTCCCATAAAGGGTTAAACCCTTAAATAATCATAACGTAAGTCAATATATACAAAGTTATATTAGCAGAAGGTATAAATTTGTCGCCAAATCGACTTATACTGTTTAACTCGTTTTTAGTACATTTTAGTACTATCGCACCCATTTAGTACGAAATTATAAAAACCTCATACACCTACTCACCAAGACTGAACTTCGCCCAAAATTTTAACATTCTAGCTTTAGCAATTTCATCTGGGCGTAAATTTTCTGTCAGTCACTTATTTCACTACCCTTTAATATATGTATAGATCAATAGTCCTATTAGATTGGTCCGATTAACCATAAACGTAATATGTAACCACATCACTAGTCCAAACTTTTCGAAGGCTTCTCACGCAGTCCATCTCTGTGCCTAAGATAAAATCTGAGTTAAATCTAAGCCTCCAGTTAAACTGTGCCTGCAATTTACACTACACCCACATAACACAGGTACTAATCGTGTATTCACATGTTCTACAAATGTTCATTGCACTGGGAATAACAATAAAGCGGTTATATCCGCCTCTGCTTCCAAGTTGGAAGTGTTGCTTTTTTTCTCGCTCTACTTCTTTCTCCGATGTTTGGCTTAGTTGACGCTGTTGAAGAATGAGAATAGCATGGGAAAATGCAATTTCATTCATTAAAAATTTATACAATTCCGTTCAAGGTACAGTGCAGAGATATGCAAAACCTGTGGGACAAACGAAAAAAAATACGAATTGTATGTGACGACTACTTATACCATGTGTCTGACCTAACGACAAGTGCTCGAGAGTATGGAGTTCGTACGCCTAACTCCCACTTCAATATCGTTATTTCAACTTTTGATTCTTTCTCCGCTCTTTTTTGCATTCATTACCATCAATTCTCAAGTCACGATTTTGTGCTTTGCTTTCCAACTCTTTCCGAAGTTCATTCGACAAACTCCCGTTCCGTTGCAGCTGCTGCTCCTTATGTAGTTGCCATTATTCAGACAATGACCTCTGAAGACTCTTGAAGACGACATTGCAACAACAGGAACAGCACAAACACTACTGTGCACTAAAGGAACGGAAGAAAGACAAGTGTTCGCTTGTCACCATCCACCCACGCAACGCACTCGCTCACACACACACACACACACACACACACACAGATGTAGAAGAAAAAGAAGCAGCTACTTAAAAATTAAAATGTTTCTGTTAGTACAACAATGTCACGTGATTAATGAGTTAACAATGACAGTGTCACTGTCTTTTGCCATAATAAAACATTTGCTATTTTCACTCCCCTTTTTTTTTGTATTCCAATTTTGAAATTGCAACTATTGTGTTGTTCAAAATCAAACGGGTTATGATATATGACATATCATTAGGAGTTGGCAAGATGAACGGAAGATAGATATTTGGATTTAACCGACATAACTCATATTTAGATTAGATCTGTTGTTATACCCTAAAACACTATGTGTTGGGGGTATTATAAGTTTGATTGGGCCAAAAATTATGTAACACCACGAAATATTGGTTTCCCACATAGGAAAGAATATATGGATCTTCCTATCTCGCCGAGCTGAGTCGATCTAGCTATGTATGTCCGTCCGTCCGTCTGTCCATGTTAATTTGTAATCACTCTACAGGTCGCAATTATGGTCCGATCTTCACGAAATTTAGAATAAAGGTGGGGATAGGGTCAGAATATAACCCTTTTTCTATGGAGATGATCGCATAATATTTAGGGGTTAAAATGGACCAAAACTGAAAAAAATCCTGATTTTGCAGTTGCTCTACAGATCGCAATTATAGACCAATGGAAGCGGAAGTTAGCATGGGCCTAGAGCTTAGGGCTGGGCAGAAGCCTTCCAATTTTGATGGTCATCGGGTGAAAAAGGCTATGACATTTGTGTTAAATAAAATCAAATTTTCCATTAAACCGCGAATATTTTTAATCCCAGCGAAATCACAAATAGACGAACAGGTCAATCCTGACCGTTACGTACATGCCAATAGTAAATATTTCGGATATATATAGCGAAATATATACAATGTGTATATACAAAGGAAGGAGATGTTAGTTAGAATGCTTATATCTCAAGAACGGCTGGACCGATTTTGACAAATTTTGTCAATCCAGAATGCCCTCATGGCATAAAAGGATAAAATCTAAAAAAAAAACGCATAAGACGACGCCTATAATGATGTTAATATAGATTTTGTAGTATTTTGTGACATATTTTTATTTTTTCATATTTTTTATCGCATGCGATTTTTTCAATTTGACTTATAATATTAAAGTGTATATTTGGAATACTTTTTCACCTTACAACACAGGTTGGGGATATTGTATACATATTGCTATTATCGTCCGTTCCTCACGAAAAGGGTAGAGTTAGGCTCTGAATGGCTAGGCCTATTGTTTCCAAAATGGCCGCAATATATTTAGGGGTTGAAATTGACCAACAAAAACTGTTTCTGATTTTGCAGCCATTATAATACAAACAGAAACCAAAGAATACAAAATCTGGCATGAAGTTAGAGTTTAGGACTCTGGGTAGAATGGACCCCTACTTTGTGTAAAAAATATCAGCATTACTTACAGGCGATATCCGACGATAGCCACATATCGTAGACAAGAAAATCATATAGATGAGTCTAAATTTAAAGATTCAGAGGAGCCTCTTACTTTTGGAGATGGTTCAAATGAACCAAAAACAGAAAAAAAATCCTGATACACAATTGAAGCCATTCGACATGCCTGGGAAGAGCGATAAGGACAGGGATGAATTCTAGCATTTTTGCACAACTACTAACAAGGGCTTCTAACATGTTGTAGGGTATCACATGGTCGGCCCCGCACGACTATAGCCTTTGCTTACTTGTTGATAGATATATTGAAATACAAGAAGTACCATTTGGTATTTGGACAGAGATTAAAACTTAAAATTTGATACCAAAATTAAGGTGTAAAGTAAAGTTGGAAGGAAATTTGATATATGAAAGTGGTTTTTGAAATGTGCACTAAGTTGGTGGGAATTTGCCAGAAAAAAAGTTATTCGTGATGGAATTCAAGCGTGATAGTGTGATTTCTTGATATTTGGCTGGAAAACAACAAGTGGCTATCGTTACCGTGATACTGGTACCATAGCCCGACGTCAAGTAAGTGGACGGAAGAAAACAGCAACATCAGCAGAAATGGTTCGAAAAGTAAAGAAGCGACTTGATCGAAACCCGCGTCGCATTGGCCGAAAAATGGCTCTTGAGCTGAATGTGTCGCAATATTCCATTCGGCAAATATTGAAAAATGAGCTCGGGGTAAATCCATTGAAATGCCAAAAAGTTCAAGAACTTACACCACAACATAAAGAAAATAGACTCAAAAGAGCTAAAGAGTTGCTTCGCTTGGCCGAAAGTGGAGAACTGCCGAATTTGGTTTTCTACGATGAGAAAACATTCGTTGTCCAGCAGTTTGTAAACGAACAAAATGATCGTGTTTGCTTTCCAAAGAGGTCAGCTGAAAATGTGCACCTTCGGTTGGCCCCCAGAACTCAAGCGCCGGCCATGGTGATGGTGTGGGCGCCATAACAGCCGTTGGTCGCTCTCCGCTCGTATTAATCGACCGTGGCATCAGAATAAATGCCGAATATTATTGCCCGGAGCTCACGCAAACATTTGGCCGCAGACCTTGGACATTCCAACAGGACGCAGCACCATCGCACTCAGCAAGCGCCACCCAAGAATGGTTACAAAATGAGGTTCCTCGCTTCATTTCCAGCTCACAATGGCCACCAGAATCTCCGGATAACAATCCTTTGGACTATTGTGTCTCGAGTATTTTGGAAAGCATGGTTGGTACTAAAAAATACAAAAGTGCCGATCATCTCAAGCAAGCGCTTCACTGGGAATGGTCCAAAATACAGCAGAGCAACATTCCGGCAGCGTGTGATGGTTTCATTGGCCGTTTGAAGGACATAATTCTTGCCAAAGGTGACCAATTCGAGCAAATCGAAAGTTATTCTAAAATTTGATGCTATTTCCGCCATTTTTAGGTCTCGTTCAATAAAATTTCAAAATTATGCCGTTTGAATTCGTTGCAGTATTTTTATCTCACCGTGAAAGGCATGGATTTGTTCTACTGTTAATTCAGATGGTATGTGGTTGTCATCAGTATTATTGAAAGTATGGTTATAAATTGCTTACGGAGAGAAAACTGTGGATTAATTAAAAACAAATTATTTAATGATGAGTCAATCCTTTGTCTATGCCGTATAAGTGTAAACTTTACTTTCAAGTTTTAATCTTACAATGTAGAACCCTCCTTGCAAAGAAGTAAATTTCCACGTTTATTGTAGCCTTACATACACTTATTACATTCACAAAGCACCAAAAAAACCCCACCATAGACCCTGAAGACCTCTTTACCAATATAATCCCCATACTGTTATCAATTATCTAAATTGCCAGAGCACAATATTTCTAAAATCACAATCATTAAATTTCAAAATATTTGGAAGAGGCAAATTTGTTTCAGAGATGTCACATCGCTTAATGACATATCGCGTTTGAAGCGTCAGTCCAAGCAGATTTTTACCATGAACCAATACACGCTACGCGAGCGCTCTGAAATAGTTGAAATTTACATTCAACAGAAGAAGTCAATTGTGAAAACTCAACGTGCTTTTAAAACATTAAAAAATGTGAGAAGTGCGCTAAGAACACCATTAAGCGTTTATACGAAAAATTTTCGACTGGTAAGGCTCTTTCTAATCCGAAAAGGCCATATAAAAGTCAACCAGTGCGATCGGCCGAGAATATCGCTGCCGTACGAGCCAGTGTTGAGAGGTCCCCAAGAACATCCCAAAAACGCCGTTCTCAGCAGTTGGGCATGGCTCGATCCACTTTACAACGGATTATTCGCATTGATTTGCATTTGTTCCCGTACAAAATTCAATTGACGCAAATAATTTTGCCTGCGGACAAGCCACGTCGATTGGAATGGGCCCATGGGTCTTTCGAATATGGACAACCCTGTATTAGTTTACTTTCATAAATTATTAAGCATTTTCTGTAATTATTTTTGTATTTTGTTGTGATGCAAAACATGTTAGCTTTCATAATAATTATTGCATACTCATGCAATAACCCATTCTACTATAACACCAAATATATAGATCAAAGATATATTTTTGTCTTGTTTTTGTTTGCTACATGCTACTGTGTTTTTTTTTAGCATCATTATTTTCGCATTGGAAAATTATTCAAGAAACTCATGTTGGCTGTGGCATTGTGGGGGTGGGTGTGAAAATTGTCAATTTGGAATATCTTATCGCGACTTAACGAAAACCGTTGTCTTTCCCAAGAAATTTACATAAATTCAGCAAAAGACTTATGGCATCTTAAAGGCATTTTAATAAGCGTGTGTATGAGTATGTGTGTGTGTGGCTATAATGTGCATATGAGCTGCTCATAATTCGGGCTATCATCAATGCTCATCTGTGATGCTGAGGATTTCTGTTGAAGTCTGATAAGCGGCGAAAATAAAAAACGCTGAATAAAGAATGAACGAAATATTTTTACTCATGAAATATGTAAATTCACTTCTGCAACAGTGAGTGAGGAATTTTAGTGATTCAGTGTTAAAATACTAACACTCTTATTTTATTTTATTTGTTTATAGGAATTTTTTGCTTGATATACTTTTTCGCATTAAATCAAAATTAACATGTTTGAAAAATGTGCATGGTTTTAATAAATTTCGCTTGAAGTTAAGATTCGGTGATTATAGTAGAATTCGGTGATTATAGTAGAATTGAAGCTTTATAATTTATAATATGGACTCTCTTTTCATTCCCTTTTCATCAGGGAAGGTGTATATAATATTATAAAACGTCCTGGAAAATTCAATATAAAGACTATGAGAATAATGGCCGAAAACATAACTCGGACCTGGTTGGATAAACTTACACAGAAATCGTCGACACCCAAAATCTTATATCTTTTATTCACCCAAAGGAAAAAGTCTACCTCTTTAGAGATAATTAATAATATACATTAAACGAGAATGATTAACAATACCATTCGCAAATAAAGCAAATAAACAAATAAACGTTTATTTAGGGAATTTATGCAAAGTAAAAATAAATCAAAATAAATTGAAACCAAAGGAAACTAATGTATGGTGTTTCCCAATCTGAATCCATTTCCACTTATTTTTACGGGGGCACTTGTTTCATTCGACTTTGAGTACCTTATATTAAAACATATAAGGCGGAATCGATTTTCCCCAAAATCTATTCCATGTGAATTTTTGGCGAACCATAAACGTGAAACTGGATGAAGGTATATATTGGAGCTATACCCAAATCTAGAGCTCTACTAAATATGCATACAGTAACAAAAAATTATTTGAAATAAATCATACCTCCTATCAACATATAGCTGTACAGGGTGAGATAAAAAAACTGCAACAAAGTCAAATGCCATAATTTTTACATTTTTATACCCTCCATCATACTATGGAGGGTATATTGATTTTGTCATTCCGTTTGTAACTCCTCGAAATACTCATGTCAGACCCAACAAAGTATATATATATATTCTTGATCAGCGTAAAATTCTAAGACGATTTAGCCATGTCTGTCTGTCTGTCTGTCTGTCTGTCTGTCCGTCTGTCTGTCTGTTGTAATCACGCTATCTTTCGAACAAATTGAGATAGAAGGCTAAAATTTTGCACACATGTATATTTTGCCAGTAGGCAGGTTAAGTTCGTAAATGGGCCATGTAGGTCCATAGCCCCCATATAACGGTACCTTCCGAAATTCGGTATTTTTGATGATTTTAGCGACATCATTCACCGGAATTGTTTCCAATTTGGCAATTGAAGTTCGTAATGGATACTACATCCTAAGTCAAAAAAAGAGCCATGTAGCTCCATGATGATTGATTGATGATGATTTTAGCGACATTATTTAACGGAATCGTTCCAAATTTGGTATTTGAAGTTCGTAATAGATACTGCAGCATAAAACAGAAAATGGGCCATGAAGGTCCACGTCTTCGTATAGCCCCCATATACCGTATCCCCCGATATTCAGTATTTTGATGATTTTAGCGACATTATTTACCGGGATTGTTTCAAATTTCGCATGTGAAGTTCGTAATGGATACTTCAGCCCATGCCAGAAAATTGTCTGTGCAGTTCCACGCCTTCGTATAGCCCCCATATAACGGTACCCCCTATATTCGGTATTTTGATGATATTAGCTACATTATAAACAGATTTTTCTTCAAGTTTCGCATTTAAATATAGTAATAACTTATGACAAAAGTTGCCAATGCAGGTCTACGTCGTCCTATAGGCATTCGGTATTATTTAGATCTTAACAGAATTTTAAACGGATTTTATTTGATTTATTTTTTTTTTTGGAAATTGCCAAATTTGTACCAAATGGTGGAGGGTATTAAAAGTTCGGCCCGGCCGAACTTACAGCCGTTTTACTTTTTTTTTTTAATTTTATTGAATTAAAGCCAAAAATGTCGGAAATGGCATCAAGTTTTAGAATAAGTTTAGATTTGTTCGAATCGGTCACCTTTGGCACGAATAATGGCTTTCAAACGGCCAATGAAACCGTCACACGCTGCCGAATGTTGCTCTGCGGTATTTTGGCCCATTCCCGGAGAAGCGCTTGCTTGGGGTGATCGACACTTTGGTATTTTTTATTGCCAACCTTGCCAAAATACTCCAGACACAATAGTCTCACGGATTGGTATTCGGAGATTTTGGAGAGCGACCATCGGCTGTTATGGCGGCCCACACCATCACCATGGCTGGCGCTTGAGTTCTGGTGGCCAACCGAAGGCCACTACGACGCGGGTTTCGATCAAGTCGCTTCTTTACTTTTCAAACCATTTCTGGTGGTGTTGCTGTTTTCTTCCGTCCACTTCCTTGACGTCGGGCTACGTTATCAGCTATGGTAAGAACAAAACAAAAGTTTTATTCAAATTTAAATGCTGAAATGCTCTAACAATAGTCACTTGTGGTTTTCCAGCCAAATATAAAGAAATCACACTATCACGCTTGAATTCCATCACGAATAACTTTTTTTTCTGGAAAATTATCAACAAAATGCTTTTGTACGCTTGTAAACAATATAATGAGCTGGAATAACTTTAACAGCTGTCGGACGAGTGGATTAGAAATGGCAGCAGTCTGAATTTGGTTGCAGTTTTTTCATCTCACCCATTATATGGAATTTATATCCAAATCTTATCCGATTATCACCAATTTAAACAGGGCTCAGACAAATAATTTGTGGAAAATTTCATCTCAATCAAAAAACAAATGCGACCTGTACTTTGTTTGCAAAAGTACATGGATGCATAAATCGACTTAAAATGTGATTCTATGAAGATCATCAAAATAAACAATTGGTTTATTTCGTTTCTTTCTGTATGTTACAAACAAATGCACAAAGACATAGTACTTTGTACCACAATGGGGCGTAGGGTATAAAAATGTACCACTGTGCCTTGTAGCGGAGGTGCAAAACAGAGATGGCCGATGAGATCCATATTTATTACTCTGGTATAAATATACAAATCGAATATTTCTTTTGCTTTCTGGAAGCTATTTGATTTTTTCATCGTTTGTTCCGAATCTCCAATATATCCTTTCGATTTTCAAAACAGACATAGTGTTCAGAACCGTTATTCGATGAATAACCTTAAGGCATGCATGCATTAAAACAAGAAGAAGAACGATTTTATCACTTTTTCAAACTTTATATAATTTCTTTTTCACAGTCTCCACCAAACGACTTGTATAGCCTCTTTCGAGCATCACTGAATATGCACCTCAAATAAGTTTTAATTGCTAATAAAAAATATATGGGGTCATCAGCATTAAGCATGTTAATCCAACATACAAGCCAAAATATGTCTCATACCTGAATGTGATAATGAAAATTAGTCCACTTGCCGGATAAAATAAGAAAGTGATTTAATTAAACAGCTTATTTTTTCGAATTAAAACCATTTTTAAATCAATCATTAAAACTGTACTTTACATACACAGGGTGTTTATTTTTACTTTCATTGAAAATCAGATAAGCAACATTTTATGTCCGAACAATGGTGCAGGGTAGTAAAATTCAATTACCAACACCACCAACTTTATTTATATCCCACCTTGGGCTATACTTGCAAAATGAAGGTCCTCTTATTGATTTCCATCCTGCGATTAACTATACAAGTTGTAATGATGGTAATAAACTTCACCTCTTTTATTCTGATGAAACGACTCAGCGCTTGTGTTTTAAAAATATAACTTAATATATAGGAAAAGCTCCGCTTAGGGCTATGGTTATAAAAAATGTTGAAATAACGATTTTTTTCCCTCAAGGCAATGATTTGGTAAAAATTATGAAGTAATGCAATCAGCACTCAAGAAAAAACAAACAAACAAACGCCCATCGTCATTATGCTATGGCATCGATGAGCAAGCAGGCAAGCAAGTAAGCCGCCAATCAGAGAACATAACAAAACATTGAGGCAAGGTCGTTACCAAAGTTCTGGCTTTGTTTTGTTGGTTGTCCATTGTATCAGTACGCCGAAGAACCTCACATATGCACGCTGTCCTCTTTTTTGGCTTGTCGTTTTAATATTTCCAAGCACGAAGATTCCACTGCAACAGACATTAGCAGGAATTTATTTCCAACAAATTAAAAGTAAAAATGTAGGACTCTTGAATGCATTTTCTAAATTTAGCCATAGCATTTTTCGTTTGCTGTTACATTGATATTTTTCCGCTCTTACCTTAATATATTTTATGTGTAGCCCTAGTTAGCCATCATTTGGGTTGTTTAAGTTATTGTGATCTGCCTTTTCAACTGAATGGTGGGCTTCGTCATTGTTGTCAGTTAACTCGTCATCGACGATTAAAACAAACGAAACCATCAACAGCAACAGCAGAAGCAAATATAACAAGACTTGTTGACTGTTAAAGGAATTGGCACAGTGGGATATTGTAACGTAAAATGTGGCTTTTTATACCCTACAACACTATGTGTTGGGGGTATTATAAATTTGATTGGGTCAAAAATTATGTAACACTTTGAAATATTTGTTTTCCACGTAGGAAAGTATATATGGATCTTCTTATCTCGCCGAGATGAGTCGATCTAGCTATGTATGTCAGTCCGTCCGTTTGTCCGTCTGTCCATGTTATTTTGTAATCACTCTACAGGTCGCAATTATGAACCTCACGAAATTGAAAATGGAGGTGGGTTTATGGTACCCTATTCGTTTTTGGAGATGATCGCACGATATTTAAGGGTTGGAATGGACCAAAAACAGAAAAATTTTCTGATTTTGCAGTTGCCAGCGAAAATTTACATGGAGTTAGAGTTTAGGAGTGGGCAGAAACCTACCAATTTGGGTGGCTATCGGACAATATTTAGCGGGTAAAATATACCATAACTTTTATGCAAGAAATTGGAAAATTTCTACTAAACCGCGAATATTTTCAATTCCAGCCAAATCACAAAGACATTAAAAGATAACTTCTGGCCATTAAAGTGATGCTGATAGGCAAGAAATCGGAAATATAGCAAAATAGGTACAATTTATATGTAAATGAATTGATCTTATTTATTCTGCTTATAAATCAAGTACCGCTGGGCCGATCTTCACAATTCCCATCAATTCGGAATGGTCTCTTGCCAAAAAAGGATAGAATCTAAGAAATCGCGAAAAATATACCAATAAAAAAGTGAATATATTTTGTCGATTTTTTTTTTTCAATTTTTGTCATATTTTTTATCGCATGCGATTTTTTCAATTTGACTTAAAGTTTTGAATTGTAAATTTTCTAAATTTTGAAACCCCCAAAACTACGTTTGAGGGTATTACATGCATATCGCAATTATCGTCCGATCCTCCCGAAAATTTTGCAAGGGGGTAGGGTTAGGGTCAGAATTAAAGCCTATTGTTCTTAAAATGTACATTTAGAGGTAGATTTTTTCTAATTTAGTAGTCGCTCTATAGGCCACAATTGAAAACTAATCGACACGGAATTTCGCATCAGAAGAGAGTTAAGGACAGGGAAGGAGTCTAGCATTTTTGATGACCATTGGATTATATTTAGCTGTAAAATGGACCACAACTTTCGTGTGAAATTGTTTTGAATACTTAACTTAAGCACGACTATAGACTTTGCTTACTTGTTTCGATTAAGGAAAATTCCAAAAATAATTCCAAATAAGGTTTTCAATGCAAAGCTAGATACATTTGAAGCTATATCGGCCCACGAAATTTGGCCATGTAACGTTGACATTGTCCAGGGTTTCAACACAATACCCTGCCAATGGAAATGTCCCTTTTCCAATAAAGATCTATCACTCTCAATAGACGTCCAACATATAAAAGAACATTCAAACTTATAGTTGTAATATGGAGTAAAAATTCCAGCAACTTTACTGTAAAAATATAACAGCCTAGGTATCTGAGAGCATATACTATCTTATCTTTTGAGATGTTAGGTTCTGGTCTCCGGAAAATTGTCTTCATAAAAATAGTTTATTTTCATATTTACGACACCTTCTTGATTTATATGAGAAGACTTACAGGTCTTTTGTGAATGAAGACATCCCGGCCCTCTATGAGAAGACCACGGAGTTCTTTATGAGAGAACCTAGACCTCCTGTCTCCTATGAAAAGACCTCCGGTCCCCTATGAAAAGACTTCCGAATCCTCTATAATTCTTCTGGCCCTCTTCGAGAAGACAATCTGGTCCTCTATGAGAAGACCTCCGGATCCCCTATAAGAAGACATTCTGATCATTCATGGGAAGACCATCGAGTTCACTTGAGAAGTCCATCTGATTCTATTTGAAAAGACCATTTGATCATCTATGGGAAGACCATTTGATCATCTATTGGTCATCAATGAAAAGACCATTTGGTCATCCATGAGAAGACCATTTGGTTCTCTTTGAGAAGACCGTCTGGTCCTCTTTGAGAAGACCATTTGGTCATCTATGAGAAGACCATACGGTCATCCCTCTAGTCTTCGGTGAGAAAACCCCCTGGTCTTCGGTGAGAAGACCTTCTAATCTTCTGTTGGACTACAATCAGACAAAACATGGTATTCTCTGTTCTGCTATACGAAGAACTTCTGGTATTTTATGAGGAGGCCTTCAGGTCTTTCAGGAATAATTTTTATGAGACTTATTTTTAAGACCTCAGCCATATGTCTACAGAGGGTACATATAATTTGATACGGCTAAAAAGTGCCTCATCGAAATAAGTGTTATAGACCCTAGGTCTCTTTGAACCAAATCCGTCTCAGGACATGTAGAGTCGATCTGGGGTTGTCCGTATTTCTGACTCATAACTGTCGAATTTGGTTCAAACTTGCAGAAGTTCACAAATTTTAAAGAAATAATTTACCACATAGAAAGAGAAATGATCATCATATTTCATCATCACAATCGGCCCACTCCATCCGACACCTCTCCCACAAGGGTTCAAAGTTTTAAATAATAAATAAATTTATTAAATAAATAAATAGACCGATTGAAATTTCGCACATCTTAATAACTCTACCAATTCTAGGTCTGGTATGAAGGTGGTGTAGTCGGACTGCTGCCACTTCTTTCGGTGCCTCCCCCACAAAGCGTCAACACATTGAATACTTAAAATCTTCACAAACTGCAATATGAGTATCCGATTCTTTTCAAACTCAGCACATCCCAATATTTCTCCCAACACAAAATATGGTGTGCAGATGTAATTCGGACCACTCAAAATTTTGGATACCCATAACCCAAATAAAATTCAAAATAAAAATCTGATTATTTTCAAATTTGGCACATCCCAATATTTCTACAAACACAAAATTTAATATGAAGATGTTAAAGGTTAGACCACTCCGTTCAGCACCTCGTCCAAAACTGATAAAAATGTTGAATTTCCATAATCCACATTAATTTTAAAATGAGAATATGATTACTCTGACAATTGGCACATCTTAATATTTTTACGAGCAGATCTGATGTGAATATGGGTTTAATTTGGCCACTCCTTCTGATACTTTCTCCCAAGGGGACATAATATTGAATAATTATTAGTGTCATAACATGCGAAACATGTCAATACTTTCCTTCGTGTGTATCAGTATTACCATCAACAATAGATCTAAAATAAATATGAGACATGTCAGTCCACTCTTTCTAGATATTGGCCCACATATTGGATACCTCACCTATACAGGGTGAGATAAAAAACCGCAACAAAGTCAAACGCCATAATGTTTACATATTTTTAATATTATTGAATGAAAGCAAAAAATGTCGGATATAGCATCAATTTTTAGAATAAGTTTAGATTTGTTCGAATTGGTCACCTTTGGAACGAATTATGGCCTTCAAACGGACAATGAAACCGTCACACGCTGCCCGAATGTTGTTCTGCAGTATTTTGGCCCATTCCCGCGAAGCACTTGCTTGAGGTGATCGACACTTTGGAATTTCTTAGTGCCAGCCTTGCTTTCACAAATACTCCAGACACAATAGTCCAACGGATTGGTGATTTGGTGACCATTGTGTGTTGGAAATGAAGCGAGGAACCTCATTGTGTAACCATTTTTGGGTGACACGTGATGAATGCGATGGTGCTGATTCCTTTTGGAATGTCCGAGGTCTGCGGCCAAAATGTTTGAGTGCCCAAGGCTTTTATACACCCTCCAGAATATTTTCGCAAAAATATTCAGCAATTATTCTGATGTCACGGCCGAATAAAACGAGCGGAGAGCGACAATCGGCTGTTATGGCGGCCCACACCATCACCATGGCCGGCGCTTGAGTTCTGATGGCCAACCTAAGGTGCACATTTTCAGCTGACCTCTTTTGCAAGTAAACACGATAATTTTGTTTGTTTACAAACTGCTGGACAACGAATGTTTTCTCATCGGAGAAAACCAAATTCGGCTGTTCGGCCAAGCGCAGCAACTTTTTAGCTCTTTTGAGTCTATTTTCTTTCTGTTGCGGTGTATGTTCTTGTACTTTTTGGAATTGCAATAGCTTTACCCCGAGCTCGTTTTTTAATATTTGCCGAATGGAATATTGCGATATGTTCAGCTCACGAGCCATTTTTCGGCCACTGCAACGCGGATTTCGATCACGTCGTTTCCTTACTTTTCGAACCATTTCTGCTGATGTTGCTGTTTTCTTCCGTCCACTTCCTTGACGTCGGACTATGCTACCAGTACCACGGTAGCGAGCGATGGTACGAGACACAAACGATAGCCACTTGTGGTTTTCGAGCCAAATATAAAGAAATCACACTATCACACTTGAATTCCATCACGAATAACTTTTTTTTTTCGGATAATTGTCACAAAAATGCTTTTATTTGCTTGTAAACATTATAATTAGATGTCACTGGAATAATTTTAACAGCTGTCGGATGAGGGGCTTAGAATTGACACCAGTCTGAAGTTGGTTGCATTTTTTCATCTCACCCTGTATATATTTCATCCGATTTGGGGTTTTAAGTCCCTCACATTCGTAATATGCACTCCGGAATAATGATATTTCGTACCCGACATCGAAATTTTTCCTCGGTTAATTTTATCGAGATCTGTTCACATTAGGATATCACTCCCATATATACCTTTACCCGATATCAGGTTTATTGTGCACCAAATGGCTAACATCAGCCCAAATGGACTGAATTTTAGGAATTACGACATAACTTCTAATCGGTTCAGATATAGCTATATCTCCCAGATGCAGCTCTGAAATAAGTGTTTCAAGATCGGTTAAAATTTGGATATAGCTCTCAAGTACTCTTCAACCGATATCGGGTTATTTGTGCACCAAATGGGCAATATCAGACAAATGACCTGCATTTGTGCGTTTCTGAGTCTAGAAGCAAGTATATCAAATTTGCTGAAAATCGGTTCAGATATAGCTATTGTTCCCATATATATGGGTTTCATCCGATTTGGTGTTTTAGTCCCTCATAATCGTTATATGCATTCGACACGAAGTATATTTGGTACTAGATTTCTTATAGTGCTCGGAAATACCTCTGTAAAATTTTATCACGATCAATTCAGATTTCGATATAGGTCTCATATATATTTAACAGATTTCAAGTTAATTGTGCACCAAATTGACAATATTTGTCAAAAGAGTAAATCTAAAATACTTTTGTTAGAAAAGTTTATATTATCTACAAATCTAAGCTCCCAATCGGGTAGTCGAGTAGAAAGTTCGTAAATACTGCGTTACCTAAAGAGAGAATATATTGGCACTTTTCCGAATATAATCCAAACCCATTGTGTGGTACAATATTTGTTTTTTTAATAATATTTTTAATAATATTTTTTTATTTTTAATAATATTTTGATTATTTATTATTATTATTACATTTAAATGTATTTTAAATACGTAACAAACGACTTAAGACTCAGTCCGGCGGACTTCCACATTCCATCCGATGATGATAAAATATTCAATTAATATTAATTTGAATTTAACTCATTCATGTGAGATGTTCGATTTGGACTTCGGGCGATTGTGTGTGCGTGTGTTTTGTTGACGGTGAGCTGTGAAAAGATTATATTTTTCAATGAAAAAACCACAACAAATTAAACAAATAAGTAGATGAATGAATTGCATTCTTATTTCCAGGGAATATTATAAGGGATTAATTTAAATATTGGCTTTACAATACCTTTGGAGAGAAATGTGTTTTTTTTTTGCATTTTGCGAAGGCATAAGTGGAACAAACAGCATGAATCCAAGCATGTATAAGCAGGTAAATGAACTCATTTTTGTAATTATTCTTAAATTACAATTTATAATAAAGAGCTTAATTAAACTTTTTACTTTGGAATGTATGGAACAAAGAGTCTAAAATGTGCATTTAATTTAAGATGATTTTTTGAAAACTCCCTCTAAATACGGAAAAATATGTGGTGGTACCCAAACACTATATCTTCCAATATGACATACATTTCAAGAAAACAAATTTAGATAGACGAAATCAAATAAAAATATCAGTAATAATAAAAAATAATAAAAAAAAAAACAATATAAAAAATGATAAAATAATAATAATGAAAATTTTCTAAACCCTACTTTAGTCTTCACGTGATTCCAGCGACACAATTTTGCTTCTTATATCAGTCTCTTTAAAATTTAAAAATATTTTTAACGACTCCATATTCTTAAATTGTTACAAGACCAAATTATTCATCACAAGTCATTTCCCCTCAAATTATTTAAATTTCAATCTAGCCAACTTTTCAATGAATTATTGATTTTGTTTTATCAAAAAGCCATTACCTTGTGGACACCGAAAAGACCAGTCATAAAGATTTCATACTCAATGAATTTCTGTTTGAACAAAATGTTGAAAATTTACATTTGATAAATTATTCATTCAATGTTCCCGATATACAATTTGTTGTTTACTCTTTTAAGAGCAAGAGCAACATCGACATTACCATCGGTTAAGAAAGTGGGCAAAGGAATGTAAATATTTCTACCTTACATGCCATACCCGGTTTGTTGTACAGAAAGTGTCTGCGTACTGTAGGTTACTAGCATGCCTAAACTTTGTGAAGTAAATAGGTTCCTTGGATTAAAATAATTACAATACCCGAAATTCAAACTACAAACCAAAAAGAAAAATAAGAAATTTTAGACATTTAATCGACTAACACTAAACTAGAAAAAAACCAGTAAAGAAAGTCCTAAAGTCGGGCGGGGCCGATTTTATGATACCCTACACCACTTTGCTAATTTAGTTGAGCTGCACTTAATAATTAAAAGTTTTTTTTATGGGAGAATTCAATCATACACGCTATGATTATAATTATAATTTAAAATTCAAAGGACTAAATATGCCGAAGCATTTGTATCTTTTAAATTCGGACTTATATTGCCCATTGGTGCAAAATTAATTTGAAATCAGATAAATATATATATGGGAACTATATCCAAATCTGAACCGCTCTCGAAAAAATTGGCAAAGATATTTCTGAGCTGTAGTTGATATATTTCTCTGAATATCGTTGTTACGGAGTGCATATTACGGCTGTAGGTAACAAATACAACAAATCGGATGAATAATATATATGGAAGCTATAGCTATATCTGAACCGATCATCACCAAATCTGGCATACTACCTTCTAGGCTAAATTCGGTCGTATGTGCCAAATTCCATCCCATTTGGCCAAATATTAGACGTTTGGTGCACAATCAAAGGTAAATCGGACGAAGTTATATGGGAGCTATATCCAAATCTGAACCGATCTCGATAAAATTTAGCAAATGTATTTCTGAGCTGCATTTGATATATTTCCCCAAACATTGTTGTTACAGAGTGTATATTACGGCTGCGGAGGACAAAAATAACAAATCGGATGAACAATATATATGGGAGCTATAACTATATCTGAACCGATTCATTTTGGCATACGATCAAATTTGGCATACTTATTTCCAGGCCTAATTTGGTTGTATGTGCAAAATTCCATACTATTCGGGCTGATATTACACGTTTGGTGCAAATAAAAGGCAAATCGGACGAAGTATATATGGGAGCTATATCTAAATTTTTACCGATTATCTCCAATTTCAATAGGGTTCGTCCTTGGGACAAACAAATGTTGTTTGCAAAATTTCATCTCAATCGGATAATAAATGCGACCTGCATTTTGTTCACAAAATACATGGACAGACGGACGGACAGACGGACTGACATGCATAAATCAACTCAAAAAGTGATTCTATGCAGATCATCAAAAGGAACTATGGGTCTATCTCGTTTCCTTTTGCCTGTTACAAACAATGCACAAAGACATAATACCCTGACCACCTTGTGGTGTAGGGTATAAAAACAGTTTCCAACCTACTCCCAAATGAATAACAGGAAATTATGATCAAATCCCAATGCTTCCTTCTATTCCAAGAATCCAAATCCAACAATGGATAATAATCTAATGATTGTGAGAAACAAATACAGATACCATAACTTCTACAGTTTACACTTACGGAGCTGAGTAAGAGTCCAGTCATCACTGATACCAATACCAGCAAAATGTTAATGATTTAGTGAGCGAGATGTTTGCAAAACTTAAAAGGAGCTTTAAGCAAATATCTTCGGCTCTGAAATCGTAATATACATTCGACAACAATGATATTTAGCATCAGATACAGCACAGAAATACCTCTGCCAAATTTTATCAGGATCGGTTCAGGTATATTAAAGCTCCCAAAAAAAATAAATAATAATAAATAAAATCGGATGAAATGATGATGGATGAGATGAAAAAACTGCAACCAAATACAGACTGCTGTCATTTCTAAGCCACTCGTCCGACAGCTATTAAAATTATTCCAGTGACAGCTCATTATATTGTTTACAAGCGTACAAAAGCATTTTGGTGAGAATTTTTCCAGAAAAAAAGTTTTTTACTGGTAGCGTAGCCCGACGTCAAGGAAGTGGACGGAAGTAAACAGCAACATCAGCAGAAATGGTTCGAAAAGTAAAGAGCGTCGCAGTGGCCGAAAAATGGATCTCAAACTGAGCATATCGCAATATTCCATGCGGCAAATATTGAAAAATGAGCTCGGGGTAAAGCCACTGAAATTCCAACAAGTGCAAAAACTTACACCGCAACAGAAAGAAAATAGACTCAAAAGAGCTAAAGAGTTGCTTCGCTTGGCCGAAAGTATTGAACTGCCGAATTAGGTTTTCTCCGATGAGAAAACATTCGTTGTCCAACAGTTTGTAAACAAACAAAATGATCGTGTTTACTTGCCAAAGAGGTCAGCTGGAAATGTACGCTGACCATGGTGATGGTGTGGGGCCCATAACAGCCGATTGTCGCTCTCCGCTTGTATTAATCGACTGTGGTTCAGAATAAATGCCGAATATTATCTCGAAAATATTCTGGAGGGTGTATTAACGCCTTGGGCATGTGAACATTTTGGCCACAGACCTTGGACATTCCAATAGGAGGACTCAGCACCATCGCACTCAGAAAGCGCCCCCCAGAATGGTTACAAAATGAGGTTCCTTGTTTTATTTCCAGCGCACAATGGCCACGTTGGACTATTGTGTCTGGAGTATTTTGGAAAGCAAGGTTGGCACAAAAAAATACCAGAGTGTCGATCACCTCAAAAGAGCTTCGCCGGGAATAGGCCAAAATACCGCAGAGAAACATTCGCACAGCGTGTGACGGTTTTATTGGCCGTTTGAAGGCCATAATTCCTGCCAAAGGTGACCAATTCGAACAAATCTAAAGTTATTCTAAAATGTGATGCTATTTCCGATATTTTTTGCTTTCGTTCATTAAAATTTAAAAAAAAAATGTAAAAATTATGTTGCAGTTTTTTATCTCACCCTGTATAGGCAAAAGTTTTCTTAGTGGATAAATTCCTGAAGCACATATTTAATATCAAAACTAATTTTAAAACAAGTAAGCAAAGGGTATAGTCGTGCGGGCCGACCATGTGATACCCTACAACACTACAATATGTTAGAAGCCCCCTCATCCATTTTGGAAGATTTCGCTTTTGAAATTATGTCACGGAGTACTGTCCAGATATTAGCCTTAGCATTTTGACCAGAGACATTTTCCCAATATTTATGCACTCCGTCGTGCTGTTAGTTTTTGTGGTCCATTTTACGGCTTAATATAATCCAATGGTCATCCAAAATGCCAGAATTCTTCCATGTGCTTAACCATCTTCTCAGGCGTGTCGATTGGCTTCAATTGTGTGATCAGGAATTTTTTTCTGTTTTTGGTTCATTTGAACACCTAAATATTTTGCGATCATCTCCAAAAGAAAGAGACCCCTCTGTGTCTCCAAATTTAGACTCATCTATATGATTTGCTTGTCTACGATATTTGGCTATATTCGTCAACGAAATCAGCATAAAAAGCCAGAAGTTCGCCTATTGTGTATTTCGGATATCGCCTGTAGTTAATGTTAGTATTTTTTCACACAAAATTAGTGGTCCATTCTGCCCGCTGTCTTAAATTCTAACTTCATGCGAGATTTCGTGTCCTTTAGTTTCTATTTGTGACCGCTGCAAAATCCGGAACATTTTGAGTTGCTGGTCCATTTCTACACCTAAATATAGTGCGGACATATTTGAAAACAATAGGCTTAGACCTTCTGAGCCTAACCCTACCTTTGTGAAAAATTTCGTGAGGAACGAACGATAATCGCAATCTGTATATAAATAATAATCCCAACCTGTTTTGTAAAGTGAAAAAATATTACAAAATATACACTTCAATATTATAAGTCAAATTGAAAAAATCGCATGCGATAACAAATTTAAAAAAATAAAAAATGTCACTAAATACTACCAAATCTATATTAACATCATTATTGGCATCTTTTTATGCGATTTTTTTTAGATTTTATACTTTTATGTCAAAAGGGCATTCTAAATTGACAAAATTTGTCAAAATTGCTCCAACCATTCTGGAGACATAAGCATTCTAACATCCCCTTCCTTTGAATATATACATTGTATATATTTCGCTATATATCCGATTTTTTTACTATCGGCATATACGTAACGGTCGGAATTGTCCTGTTCGTCTATTTGTGATTACGCCGGCATTAAAAATATGGAAAATTTGACTTCTATTTGTCACAAATGCTATGGTCTATTTCAACCACTAAATATTACCCGATGACCATCAAAATTGAAAGGCTTCTGCCCAAAGCTCAAGCCCCATTCTAACTTTCGCTTTGATTGGTCTATAATTGTGACCTGTAGAACAACCGTAAAATCAAGAAAAAATTTTGGTCCATTTCAACCCCTAAATATTATGCGATCATCTCCAAAAGGAATAGGGTTCTATTCTGACCTTAACCCCACCTCCATTTTCAATTTCGTGAGGATCGGGCCATAATTGCGACCTGTAGAGTAATTACAAATTAACATGGACAGACGGACGGACGAACGGACATACATAGCTAGATCAACTCAGCTCGGCGAGATAGGAAGATCCATATATACTTTCCTATATGGGAACCAATATTTCGTGGTGTTACATAATTTTTGGCCCAATCAAACTTATAATACCCCCAACACATAGTGTTGTAGGGTATAACAATTCCCACATATTTATACCCTACAACACTATGTGTTGGGGGTATTATAAGTTTGATTGGGCCAAAAATTATGTAACACCTCGAAATTGAAAATGGAGGTGTGGTTAGGGTCAGAATAAAACCCTATTGTTTTTGGAGATGATCGCAAAATAGTTGAGGGTTGAAATGAACCAAAAACAGAAAAAACTTGGTTTTGCAGTTGATCTTCAGGCCGCAATTATAAAACAGTCGGCGCGGAATTTTGCGTGGAGTTAGAGTTAAGAACTGGGCAGAAGCGTACAAATTTGGATGGTCATCCGACCACATTTAGCGTGTAAAATAGACCATAACTTTTTGTAAAAAATACGAAATTTTCCACTAAACCGCGAAATTTTTTTATCCTGGCGAAATCACAAATACACGAAAATGTCACTTTTGACCGTTACATTGATGCTCATATCCAAAATATATACAATCTAATATATCAAAGAAGGGAATGTTAGTTAGATTGCTGATAAGTCAAGAACCGCTGGACTGATTTTTACAATTCTCATCAATTCGGAATGGCCTCTTGCCAGAAAAAGATAACATCAAAGAAAATCGCGTAAAAATATGCCAATAAAAAACTGAATATTTTGCTATTTTTTTTTTTAAATTTTGTCATATTTTTCATCGCATGCGATTTTTTCAATTTAACTTACAATTTTGAATTGAACATTTTTAAAATTTTTTCTACATCCCCCAACACTATGTGTTGAAGGTATTATATACATATCGCAATCATCGTCCGATCCTCACGAAAATTTGCATGGGGTAGCGTTAGGGTGATAATTAAAGCCAACTGTTATGGATATTTAAATTCAGGGGCTCAAATGGACCAAAAAAAAACATTTTCCTGAAAGTGGAAAGAAGTCGAGCATATTGGATGACCATTGGATTATATTTAGCTGTAAAATGGAACATGACTTTTGTGAATTTTTTTCGAATACATAACAACACGGCGAAGTGCTTAAATATGGGTGACATCTCGGCAGGCCTCTATGACATTATTTCAATATCGAAATCTTCCAACATGAATCTGGACATAAGGGAGCTTCCAACATATTGTAGTGTGTAGGGTATCACATGGTCGGCCCCGCACGACTATAGCCTTTGCTTACTTCTTTTTGAATTAACTTTTTTTCTTTTTTAGCGACAATTTACGTAAATGTAAATATTGCATTTTCCCCGCTAATATTTTCGATAAAACATAAGCGCGCTTTCGTTGATTAATTCTCAACTAGTTCCATGTACGTAACGCCACTTAGCAAATACTTTACCTTATTATTAATAACTTCACAATTAAATAATAATTTTTAAACAACAGAACCGAAAAGAACAACTTTCTACGGATTCCTTTGCTGAGGTCATTCCTAGAAATTTTTATTGTCTGTCTTCCCCTTCAGGTTTTTGTCAATTAATTATTTCGAGTGATTTCTTATGTAGAGATTCGACAAATGACAATAAGTTCGACAAATGAGTGAGTCAATGAATGAGGGACAACAACAATGAATATAACAGCTGCAACAACAATGCTCAATTGTAGTACTTCTTGTGGTCACAGGTAGAACTGGGAGGAGCAACCAGAAAACGTATTCTTGTTGAAATTATGGTGAAAGTTCTTAAAGGTGTTCTACTGAGCGTATTGTTTGTGTGTGTGTGGGGGAATTTATGGCGTTCTTGATTTCATTTAAGAATTTCTTCAGCAAATAGTGATTTGTTGACTCTCTGGTTATTAGTGTTGTTGTTGTCACTCTTTGGTTAATGTTCGCAATTTTCGGCAATGAAATGCCTTGAAGCTACTGTTTTGTTACTTTGACTTTTGTCGACTGAATTTCTTCAACTGTTCGTTGTTCTTGTTCATTTTAAAGGGGATCAAGTTAATTTGAAATTGGCGAGGCTTTCAAAAATAATTGCAGTTATTCCATGTTAAATTACCCTATGGGATTTCTTGTTAAATGAATGCTGGATTTTGGTTTAGCTATTGGACACACAAGTAATGAAAAAGATTTCAGTTTCTTAGAATTTTTTACTTTCTTTGAAATAAGGGTTTCTTAAAAGCTCCTAAATAAGAAAATATGTCAGAATAGAAGAACAATTATCATAAAACGATTTCGATTGAAGAAAGTGCGAAAATCGGACGGTACCGATTATTTGACACAAAATATTAATATGCATTTATAGCAAAACTATCTGTAACAAATACAAGTTTATATTGGGAATTTATGTAAAGTAAATCACATCAACTATCAAACGTTTTTGAATGCGTATTATGGAATCAGAGATAATAATTAATTCACTTTCAATGAGGAATGTTAAAATAGGTATATGGTAGCAGATATAGTTGATCGAAATATCCCATTACATCTAAAAATTGATGGAAATATCGGGATGTGTAATATTTAACGAAAAACTAACGTAACTGTTCAATTTTATGCGAACAATTTTAATTTTTGTGGGGAAATTATTAGAAAGGAGTTGGACAATAAATTCCATACTCACATCAGATCTCTGATTGAGAGAAATATTTTTTCGCCAGTTATGAGAGATATAGGTATTGCAAAATGTGACCGTTTGTGGAGAAGGCACCAGAAGGAGAGGTCCGACAGATTCCATCTTTACGCTAGATCTTGTGTTTATAAAATACTAGCTGGTCCGGTCCGCGTTGCCGGTCCGTACTTTTAGTATTTAATGCATAATTTTTAAAGCATTTGAAATCACAGGTCTGACTTATGTAAACGGCAAAATTCTTATTATAAGTTATGACTTTATAGTAATTTCTTAATAGAAACAAGTGAAAAAGCTGTAAGTTCGGCCGGACCGAACTTTCAATACCCTCCACCATTTGAAACGAATTTGGTAAGTCTCAAATCCATTACGAACTTCAAATACTAAATTTGAAACAATGCCGGTGAGAAATATCGCTAAAATCATTAAAATACCCGATATTGGGAGGGTACCGTAATATGGGGGCCTTACGAAGACGTGGATCTGCACAGACAATTTTCTGACTTAAGCTGTACTATCCATTGCGAAATTCAAATACCAAATTTCAAACAATTCCGTTAAATAATGTCGCTAAAATCCTCAAAATACCGAATATTTGGTGGTACCGTTATATAGGGGCTATACGAAGACGTGGACCTACATGGCCTACTTTCTCTTTTATGCTGTACTATTCTGTTACGAACTTCAAATACAAATTTGAAATAATTCCGGTAAATAATGTCGTTAAAATCATCAAAATACCAATATCGGGAGGTATCGTTATATGGGGGCTATACGAAGACGTGGACCTACAATGCCCATTTTCTGTCTTAAGCCGTAGTATCTAGTACGAATTTTAAATACCAATTTTGAAACAATTCTGGTAAATAATATCGCTAAAATTATCAAAATACCGAATATCGGGGGGTACCGTTATATGGGGGCTATACGAAGACGTGAACCTGCACAGACAATTTCTGTCTTAGGATGTAGTATCCATTACGAACTTCAAATACCAAATTAGAAACATTCCGGTTAATAATGTCACTAAATCGTCAAAATACCGAATATTTGGTGGTACCGTTATATGGAGGCTATACGAAGACGTGGACCTACATGGTCCATTTTCTGTTTTATGCTATAGTATCTGTTACGAGCTTCAAATACCAAAAGTCCCGCAGGCCTAATACACATTTGAGTGAAATTTTATCAACCTACTTCATTTTGTTCGGAAGTTAGAGTGATTTCCACAGACGGACAGACGGATAGACGGACGGACATTGCTAAATCGACATATAATTGTAAGCTGATCAAGAATATATATACTTTGTGGGGTCTAAAATGTATATTCGAGGTGTTACAAACGGAATGACAAACTTAATATACCCTCCATACTATGAGGGAGGGTTTAAAATCATTAAGTTCGGCCAGAACAAACTTTTAATACCCTCACCTTAGGGTAAAGGAAACATTAGAACCCCACTATGACCCACAAACACCAATTTTTAGACATAATCATGAGAAAATGTGCCAAAAATCATCAAAATGCTGAATATCGAGAAATACGGCTGTATTGGGCTATACAAAAACCGTGGACTTACACAAAGAGCTAGAACTCATTAGGACCCACAAATACCAATTTTCAGGACAAATCGGCGAAGAAATGTTGCGAATATCGGGAGATACCGTTATATGGGGCTATACCAAAACGTTGCCCTGCCAGATGATTTTCACCCATATCCATTACGAACTTCAAGTACCAAATTTGAAACGTTTCCGGCGAATAATATCGCTTAAATCACCAAAATACCAAAATAGGGAAGTACAATTAAATGGGGGTTGTACCAAAACGTGGACCTATATGGCCCATTTTCAATACCAAAAGTCCTGCAGACATAATATACATTTGAGTAAAATTTTATCAACCTACTCCATTTCGTTCCGAAGCCAGATTGACTTGCACAGACGGACGGACATCGCAAAATCGATATAGAATTTTATGCTGATCAGAATATATATACTTTGTCTAAAATGAATTACTCTAAAATGTATATTTCAAGGTGTTACAAACGGAATGACAAATTTAATATACCCTCCATACTATAGTCGAGAGATATAGGTATTGCAAATTTTGATCGTTTGTGGGGAAGATACCAGAAGGAGTGATCCGACAGATTCCAGATCTTGTGTTAATAAAAGTATTCGGATGTCCCGAGTATGAAAATAATTAGATGCTCGTTTCGCGTTTATGAGCTTCATAGTTGTTCAAATTGTTGACGCTTTGCGGGGGAGGTACCAGAAGGAGTGGACCGATATGTCCCATCTTCACACTAGAACTTGTGTTAATAAAATATGGGGATGTGAGACATTTGAGGAGAATTCAACATTCAACACAAAAAGTCTGTTGAATGTGCAAAAATCCATCCAATTTGGGCCTGTATAACATTTTTTGTGAACAAAAGCTGTGAAATCGGATGAAAATATATATGGAACCTATATAATTTAAACCGATCCCGATAAAATTTAAGAAATATGTTATGATGCTTTCTTTTCCTTGAAAGATGATCGAACTTAACACTTTTTACCATATTCTATTACGGCGTACTTCTTTCAAAAGTCCAGCGAACATCAATTGTGACACTTGTATTTGTATAATATCCATTGGGCTAAAATTTGGAGACGCAGTTTAATTGACCCAATTCTGTGATTTCAAAATTGGTTCACAGTAATAAATATATCCATCATATTTAATGACATATGCTTGATTACTCGTTTCTAACATGAATGGTCCCATTCTTCCCAAATTACCTTGGCCTGAAGTATAAAGCATTGTTTCAACCCATGCTCAATTTTCCATAAATTAAACACAATATCGAAGAGAACTGGTATTGCTTCAGTTCTCCTTTACATGTGTGCGAACAAAACTTTTCTATTCATGGTATATGATAGATAAGCATAACCGTTATATAATTTCATTTCTACTCGTGTCCAAAATGTCTATTACCCGTAGACAAAACACAAAACTCCCAAGGTAGACTGGACACTTGATGGGTGTGACCAATTACCGAGGAACAACAAAAAAGATTCATTGTTATCTACATTTTAAATCTTCCCGCCATGCTAATTGTTGTAGTATCGCCGACCATCATAATAGATTCTAATTCAAAATTGTGCCACCGACACATCAGTGAAATACCCGCACAATAATAGTTACCGATATTGATCCGCATCAAATGGAATACCAAATAGTTTAAAGTATTTTTTGTCTTTAGATTATTGTGAAGAGTGCCTTATTGTAGTGGACGTTCTACTGCCAGCTTCGGTATCCATAAAAAGTTCAATAGCTTTGGATATTTTGCAGGGGTAAAATGCTTAGAACTATTGCACAAATATTTATTTCTTCAGTATAAAGTAAAGAGATACTTGAAAAAATCTTTTGTCTAGAAAATATATTCGGGAATTCTTCCATCCAAAAGCTGAAACAATTTCTGGATTTTTACCTTGTTTCTTCAAGACTGTTATAGGGCTTATTTTATTTACATATGGAAGCCCAGGTAACATTACCGCCGCTATTTTGCCGGTTTTCGCCAGAGTTTTTTTTTTCATAATTAACTCATGGTCGATAGTGGCCCCAAATAACGTATCCGCTCGTTATTCGATATTATAAAGGTCTTGACTATATTTTACTTTTAATATTTCCCAAGTTATAAAAATTGCTAAAAATTGTAAGTGTGAGTTCACTTTTTTAACTCCATTCCATCCATATTTCGGATTAATGGGTACCGATTAGTCCCAGTTCTGATTCGTCCCAATATTAAAATACTAGTAGTAAACATTCTCCTACTCCAGTAATATTTGAAACTTTAGTGACCCTAATGCAAAATATTAGAATTCTAGTTCTACTCCCTAATATTAAGTACAATTGGTAATTTTATAAAAAGCACGAGCTATACATTTAGATGTAAGCATCGAAAGAAAAACTGCATTTAATTTCAGAATGTAGCAACTTTTATTACTAAATTCCATTAATTCCACCCTATCGCTTGCGCCAATAGTGCGGATGTCAATATGTCAATGATAAGAGTACAATAGTACATTTTTGAATTAAGTACAGTTTAGTAGTTAATTCTTCATAGATATTAGATTAAAAATTTCAATATTTCTACTGAAATTGTAGTAGAAAACTTAAGGCATAAGGTACTTTTCAGCACCTCTCTTAGTACGTCTTTCCGAAAAAAATCACTTTTTGCTATCTCCTATAATTAGTGACATACCTACGAAATTTCAAGATGCTAACCTCAAAAGCATAAAATTTTAGTTCAAAAACATTGGTGAAGTCCATTGTTGTACCTTTCCGAAAGAATCACTTTTTGGTATCTCCTATAATTAGTGACATACCTACGAAATTTCAAGATGCTAACCTCAAAAGCATAAAATTTTACTTCAAAAACATTGGTGAAGTACATTGTTGTACCTTTCAGTACGAATTTCCGAAAACCCTATCCTATCGCCTACCTACACACCAACATTTACCTTCTCATTTTAGGATTTAAACCCAAGCCGTTCTTATACCCTCCACAATATATAGTATGGAGGGTATATTAAGTTCGTCATTCAGTTTGTAACTCATCGAAATAATAATTTTAAACCCAACAAAGTATATATATTCCTGATCAGCGTAAAATTCTAAGACGATTTAGCCCGTCCGTCCGTATGTTGTAATCACGCTACAGTCAAAACAAATTAAGATAGGAAGCTAAATTTTGCACAGATCCGTCTTTTGTCTGCAGGCAGGATAAGTTCGAAGATGGGCTATATCGGTCTACGATATCATATAGCCCCCATATAACGGTACCCCCCGATATTCGGTATTTTGATGATTTTAGCCACATTTTTCAACGGAATTGTGTGAAATTCTACACAAGGAGTTCTTTCGTACTTTCATGAGTACTTTACCCCCAGACATAGATCTGTCTATGATTTTATGATACAAGATTGTAGCTAAATTATGCACCGTTTATTTCATGTTTCGAATTTGAATATGGTAATGACTTATGACAAACAATGCCTTGTAGCTCCATGTCGTATAGACCCAAATATAACCGCTATATCCGCTATTTTTAAAATTTTAACAGAATTGTTAATGGATTTTATTTTTTTGAAAATTTTCTAATTCGTTCCAAATGGTGGAGGGTATTCAAAGTTCAGCCCGGACGAACTTACTGTTTTGAAAGCATAGATCTTGTTCCTATCCCAGTAGTTCATTAATAACATATTTTAAGATTTTTATACCCGTTTAGATCGAATTGAAAAAATCTCCTAATCTCTAATTGATAGAGGCATTTTTACCTTTCTTACAAAATAACATTGGTTAGAGTGCATGATATGACTTCGAGAACTATTATATTTAAAATTTGTAGCGGAGCAATAATTGTATGAGAACCAAATTTGACTGAGGCATTTTTTCCTTTCGTACAAAATAACAATGGTAAGAGTGCATGATATGACTTCAAGAAGGATTATATTTAAAAATTTGAAGTGGAGCAATAGATGTTTCACCAGATGGAAAAATTTGGTTAAATTTGCAAAACGTCACCCAATTTGGCCTATACTACATATTTAGTGCACAATAACCGTGAAAAACATATATAATGATCGACTACCATGTAAATTTTGTAATCAGTCTACAGGTCACCGTTATGGTCCACGTCAGAAAAGCTGCCGATTGCTTTTCCACATATTCGCAAAAAAATATTTTGGGAATAAAATGATCCAAAAACTGACTATTTTCGTAATCATACATTTTGTGCGAAAAATAAGAAAAACCTGATAGGGGCATTCTGACCTTTACAATGAAGCTGTATTCAAAACCTTGACCTGTACAGACAATTTTCTGTCATAGAAACACATTGGGAACACAAACTTTCACGTTATAGATAATTTTAAAAACACTATGACAAAAATCTTAAACAAAATAATTCGATCGGTATCGTTATACGTGGGCTGTATCAATTTTCAATACCAACAATTCTACGGTCAAAAATACAGTTTAAAATTGTATAGACCTACTTTATCCCATTCGGAAGCTCGAATGATTTTTACACATGGATGGGCCTAATTAGGCAGATAATTGTATGCTTATCAAGAATGTATATACTTTATGGTGTCTTAAATACTTCTTCGCGGAGTTGCAAACGAAATGACAAAGTTATAGTGTGGTATGATATAGTATGGATGGTATGGTATAAAATACAACTTCCATCGAAAGCAGATCTTTTACATCTCACTCCAAATTGTACATATTTAGTTTCTACTGTATACCCCATATATGTTTGTTTGTATGAAACCTCTGATATATTTACTCACAAATAATGTTAACCTGTCGTCAATTGACAGATGATCAGTCATTCAAATTCACGTAATTCCACAAGCATGAGTTGCGTTTTGGGGGATTTTTAACAACATCAAAAAACAACAACAATTTTAGATTGATATTCATGATTCTGATTCCGTTGACGGTAGACAAAACACACATTCACACTTCTGGTGCTGTTGTTAACTGATCTGCTGGTTTGCAGTGAATGCTTTTGTGTGGCATCGTCGTTATATTTGAACAGGTAAACTATGTAGGTACGTCAAAATAAAACCACTTTGTGGTCGTGTATTTTAATGTGAGATTTTTTTTTTCAGTTGGGGAATAACGGTTTAAACTTGTCTTGTTAATTATTGGCGTTGTTGTTTAATTGGGTGCTGTGAAAAATTAGAACAAATACTTCTGTATTCAAATGACTTCATTATGATTACAGTAGGGGTAGGCTATTTGGTATTTGGTCGAGTATGGAATAAGAATATAGTTGTGATGAAATTATATTTTATACCCTTAGCCATATGGCTACAAAGGGTACATACACTTGATGTCCAAGTCGTGCCTTATTGAACGAATGGTTTTAAACCCTATGTCTCATTGGACCAATTCCGTTTCAGAACATTTGGAGTCGATCTAGGGATGTCCGTCCATCTGGCTGGTGCGCATGATAACTCTGTATGGAGTATTAGATTCGATCCAAACTTTGTACTTAGATCGATTTCAGATACGGGCAATATCGGCCCAATTCTTTTCAAAACGATCAAATATTCACAGAAATTAGTTAGCGTATAAATAAGAAAAAATCATCCAATTTGTGCATGTTTTGCGTATCCTAATTTTTATATCAGTTCTACTGCCCTAATGTGCCTTCCCACGAAGGGTCAACATTTGAAATTCTAACTTCAAAAAAAAAAAAAAAAATGCGAAATAATTATACGATTCTTTTCAAATTTATCACAACCCAATGTTTCTATCAACACAAAATCAAGTGGGAATATGGAATATATCTTACCACTCCTTTTTTGTATCTCTCCCACAACGGGTCAAAATAAATGTATCTCTCATGAAATGCGAAATAAAGTCCGATTGCTTTAAAACTCTGCACATCTCAATACCTCTCCACAACGGGTGAAAATTTTGAATAACCATGAAGCTCATAAAAAGTGAAATGAGCATCCGATCACTTCAAAACTCGGCACATCTCAATATTTCTACTAAAATAACATCCGCTTGGAAGATGCAATATACTGGACCACTCCTCCTTGTACCTACCCCACAACGGGTCAATATTGAGATTTAGGAAAGACTTAAAAAGTTTTGATGTGGTCTGGTACCTATAGTAAAATGAATGTCAAATAATTTCTTTTTTTTTTACTTTCAAACGATACCCTTTAAATGTGTTTTTAAACGTTTATTTCAAAGCATAAAGAGGCAGACCATAGACACTATATGCCGAAAAGGCAAGAATCCAAGGAAATCAATCCGAAATTCCGTTTGAGAATGAAGATGAAGTTTTTAAAAAACAATAAAGGGGAACCATAAAAACGGGAACCTGTAGATACTAATTTCTACTACATGGATTGTCATCTATTGCAAGTCATAAATACCACATTTAAACAATTCCATGGAAAATGTGGTTAGATCATCAAAATACCGAAATCGGTAGGTGCTGTTGTATGGAAACCTTGATTAATTTAGACAATGTTTCAGGCAAAGGTTGTAGAACCCTTTATGAGCTACAACTAACCGATTTTACACAAACCAATAAACATGTGGCTGAAATCGTCAAAAGATCGTTATATGGGTTCAATAGGAAACATACATAAAGACAATGTTCTGCCCCAGAGGCAGAATCTGTTACAAATCCTTAATTAACAAGTAAGCAAAGGCTATAGACGTTCTGGCCGACCATGTGTGATACCCTACACACTAAATATGGTAGAAGCCCCTTATGTCCAAATCCATTTTGAAAGATTTCGCTTTTTTATGTCATAAGCACGGCGAGATATTACCCTAAGCTTTTTAACCAGGGACATTGCCAATATTTACGCACTCTGTCGTGCTGTTAGTTGTTGTGATCCATTTTAAAGCTAAATATAACCACTGGTCATACAAATGCCAGAATTCTTCTCATGTAAAATTCCGTGCGATTGGTTTCAATTGTGTGACAAGAAAATATTTCTGTTTTTAATTCCTTTGAAACCTAAATATTTTGCGATCATCTCCACATGCAAGAGGGCCTCTGTATCTCCAAATATAGACTCATCTATATGATTGCTCGTCTACGATATTGGGCTATATTCGTCCAACGAATCTTTATAAAAAACCAAAGTTCGCCATTTGGTATTTGGATTACGCCTGTAAGTTATTTCAGCGTTTCGGTAGGAAGGAAATTTTGGTATTTTTTCACACAAAGTGGTGATTCTTTCTACTCACTGTCCTAAAACTCTAACTTCATGCCAGATTCGCGTCCTTTGTTTCTATTTGTGACCTTCATAACGGCTGCAACATCAGGAACATTTTTAGTTATTGCCCATTTCAACCCCTAAATGTATTGCGGACTCTTTAAAACAATAGGTCTAGCCTTCTGAGCCCTACCTGAAACCTACTCTTATAAAATTTTCGTGACCCAAACACCTGTGTTGTTAGGTGAAAAAATATTACAAAAATATACATTTCAATATTAAGAAAAATTGCATGCGATAAAAATACCAAATCTATACTTAGATCGTTATTGGCAATTTTTTATGCCATTTTTTTAGATTTTATTCTTTTATGCCAAGGAGGCATTTGAATTGACAAAATTTGTCAAAATCGGTCGGTGGGGGGTCTAAAAATACTGCCATGAGAGGGCCTTTACATCAAGTTTTGAGGAAGAATACTGCATGGACCTTGTATGAAACAAACGTTGTGTAATGATCTTTAATTGATTCCATTTTTTTATTTTCCTGTTTTATTATTTCCCAGGAAAAGTGTAGTTATCAAAGCCAATAATCATGACCATATTCTGCGGAAAAATCAAAGAAAATTCTTTGTCAACCATACGTGTGTGAACTTGTTGACTAATAAAAA